>NC_031999.1:42221057-42227869 GCF_001879085.1 Nicotiana attenuata
AAAAAGCTTTTCAGCTTAAAATTAGTCGCTAATTTTTCTCCGCTTCTTTGTCCCCCCCCCCAAAACGCTCCTTCCCATCTTCTGCTAGATCTTTTGTTCTTTTCTTCTTTTTTCTTCAAAACTTAACCCCAACAAACAATCGTCCCTTCTTCTGTTTCTTCATCTAAAAATCATACAGAAAATATTCATCATTCTTTTTCTTTACTTTCATTCACCACATAGCAGCAATGGCCCTTCAGGAACAAACATAAGCAGCGAAAACGCTATCAATAATTGATAACTCTTAAATTTTATCTAATATATATACATATTGAAGTTGAAAAAAAAATCAAAACAAAAAGTTCAAAAGGATTATTCATTATTGGATTTGTAAAATGAGGAAAAAGAAAAGGAATGGATTTGTGAGATAATATATGATTATTGGTGGTTTTATTCTCAAAAAATAAAAATAAAAAATTACAGAAGAGTATGAGAATGCTGGAGACTTATGATGGAAGGAAGGTGAGTAAGAGATGTTTTATATGTGGAGAGGTTTGATCAAATCAATGGTGTTTAAAGAAGGAAAAAGAAGAGAAAGGAAGAAAAACAAAGAAATAGTAGAAGAATATGGTAAAAAACATGGCTGTTTGAAAGAAAAGTAACAAGGGTCGGAAGATTAATTTTCCGACGAAACTCAATATTTTTCGGTAAAGACAGATTCTCTACGCGATTAATTTGGTGTGTAAAACATGCATTTGCCATGTCACCAAAGTGTGTTTGATAGATACACTTTGAGCAAGATAAAGTGTTCAATAGGTACAAGTGTAAGATAAGGTGTCTAAATAAAAATAGAACTTTTACATTCCTATACACTATAAGAAACTATATTACCCCCCTTCCCCCTACTCAAGTTTTACTATAATTACATTTTATATACCCAATTATCATTTATGTACATTTTAAGGGAATTAATGATAATAATTAGTGTCCTAAAATTACTCTAACATATCTTCCACTTCCCACGTTTCTCTCTCTACATCCCACCCCCCCTACGTATCTTGCACAAGAGAGCAGCAATTCCACCATTGACAACCATTAAAATGCTTTGAAGTTTTGAATTCGAATTTGAGTTGTCAAAAAACATTGTTTGTTTGGATTGGATGTTGTTGCAAAGAATTGAGAATTCTCTCTACGTCTCTCTCTATATCTCAATCCCAAATTTCAGTAATGTAAAGCAAATGAAAAGAGGGCAGCAATTCAACCACTGACAGCCATTAAAAAGCTTTGAAGCTTTGAATTCGAATTTAGGTTTTCAAAAATCATTATTTGTTTGGATTGGGTGTTGTTGCAAATAATTGGGAATATGATTTGAAGTTTATATCTCAATTTTGAGGGGTTTTGGTGAAGACTAGACTTGGTTTTGGCTGAATCTCAGATTGAAACTCGAAGAAGAAGAAGAAGAAGAAGAAGAAGAAGAAGAAGAAGACATGACATACATTATACTGCAGAAATTGTAGTACAATTGTAGAAAAATTATAGAAATATTGTATTCTGTTGTTTATATATTTTTCTTTTATTTATTTAACTATTGTATGAAAGTTGAACAACATTGTATAAAAATTAGATTTAAGTTGTATGATATTGTAGTTGTATATAACTAAGTAGAAATAATGTATGAAAATTATAGATAAGTTGTGTAATATATAATTAGTTGTATGAAATTTATTTTTACTATGTATAAATGTCACGACCCGGATTTTTCACCCTCGGGGGTCGTGATGGCGCCTACTCGTAGTAGCTACGCAAGCCGTTTTGATTACTTTTCCATTAATAAACAATTCTTTTTAACAATTTATGACATCAATATAGAACATGAAATTTAATAATAGCGGAGGTCTGATTTATAATCTGAATCAAAACGCGGAACAATCAACAATAGCCTCTACCCAAGACTGGTGTCACATTACTCACGAACTGCTAAGAGTTTACTAAATACAAGGTCTGAAAGAAACATAAATCTGTTTATCCCGAATACAAAGAGATGACAGTCTAATATAAGGATAGAAGGGAGACGCCGGGCCTGCGGACGCCTGCAAGGCTACCTCGGGTCTCTCCGGACTGAAGGTATGCTCCCGAACTAAAGCTGCTGCTGCTGCTGCTCGAAACCTGGACCTGTGCAAAAATGCACAGAGTGTAGCATCAGCACAACCGACCCCATGTGCTGGTAAGTGTCTAGCCTAACCCCGGCGAAGTAGTGACGAGGCTAGACCAGACTACCACATAAACCTGTGCAATTTCATATATATATAAATATATAAATATAGACGAATAACGAAACTAAACAAACGAAGAACTAAACAAGTAGGNAGGAATCGAAATACAAAACAGATAAACAATATGGGAGGGGAAACATGCTGTGGGGAGTATAATAAATTCCAAATAAGAGTCGTCCAATAATAAAGGAATAAAGCACAACTCAATAGTACGTAATGAAACAGAATTCAACCAGTGCACGACATCACCCTTCGTGCTTTTACTCTCGTCCTCACCAAGCAATAACAGGTGCACAGCATCACCCTTCGTGATTTTACTCTCATTCCTCACATATATCAATAGAATCGGCACGGAATGGTACATCGTGCGGTACGACATCACCCTTCGTGCTTTAACACTCTTTCTCATAATAAGCAACAATGCACGGCATCACCCTTCGTGCTTTACACTCTTTCCTTACCATAAACAAACAGTGCACGACATCACCCTTCGTGCTTTAACACTCTTCCTCACCCAATCAACAATCACAAACAAGGGCAAGGAAATAAATAAACAATAATGAAAATCCCGGCAAGGGAACACAAACAACAATTAAAAACCCGACAAGGGTACAATATCAATAACCAACAACGTCCCGGCAAGGGAATGAATCATTAACTCTTTTCTTTCTTTCACTTTCATCTCATAGTTCACATTATCACTTGAACCAATGCTCCAAAGAGTTACTTATCTCATATACCTTCACAATTTGTATTTCAACCCGAGCCAATACTCCACTAAGTTTCAAGATCACAATTTCTTTCACAAGGTCTTTACAACATATAGAAGTCATCATTTAAGCATGGAAGGCATAACAACAACCAAACTATTCGCAAATAAGGACTCACAGTCATGCTAGACACCAATGTATAGATACTCGTCACCATGCCTATACATCGTACTCGAAAATTAGCAAGTTACAAATAAAACTTAACTCTTATTCCCTCAAACTAGGGTTAAACCAAACAATTACCTCAAAGCCTTGAATTCCACTCAATCCTCAACAATCGCTTTACCCCGCGATTCCACCTCCAATTTGCTCGAATCTAGTCACAAATTGCTCAATTACTTTAATAAACACTAAATGAATCAATTTGAATGCCTAAAAATGAATTTCCCAAGTTTTTCCTAAAAATTCCAAAATCGCCCCCGGGCCCACGTGGTCAAAAATCGAGGTTCGAACCAAAACCCAGTTACCCATCACCCCACGAACTCAAATATGTAATTTGTTTTGAAATCGGACCTCAAATCGAGGTCCAAATCCCCAATTTTTAGAAAACCTAGGTTCTACCCAAAAACCCCAATTTCACCCATGAAAATCCTTGATTTTAAGTGGAAAACATGTTAAATGATGTTAAAGATTGAAAGAATTGAGTAAAAATTGACTTACAAATGATTTGGGATGAAGTTTGTTCTTGAAAAATCGCCTATGGTGTTTGGGTTTTGAAAAAATGGTGAAAAGTGATGAAAATTTGACTAAGTATAAAATTTGCTGGGCCTCGGATATGGGAATTGCGAACTGGGGTTCGCAATTGCGAACTCCGACCTACTAACTTGGAAATTGCAAAGTCAAGTTCGCATTTGCGAACACTGTGCACAATGCCGGACTTCGCATTTGCGAAAAGATGATCGCATTTGCGATCAAACACCCTCCGCATTTGCGAGCACCATGATCGCATTTGCGACCAGTGCCCAGAATTCCCATGTTCGCATTTGCGAGCAAATGAATCGCATTTGCGATCTTATGCCCAGTCCCCAGACTTCGCATTGCGACTCAAAGCTCGCATTTGCGAGCTCGCAATTGCGAGTGTCTTCTTCGCATTTGCGAAAATCACAGAAGCCAAAATACAAGATCTTTACCAGTTCAAAAATGCAATGCTTATCCAAAACTCACCCGAGCCCTCGGGGCTCCAAATCAAATATGCATACAACCTCAATAACATCCTACGGACTTATCCGTGCGATCAAATCGCTAAAATAACATCATATACATCGAATCAAGCCTCAAAACTCATGTTTTTCATTGAAATTTCCATTTTAAGTCCGAAACACGTCAAACGACTCATTGAAATTTCCATTTTAAGTCCGAAACACGTCAAACGACGTCCAACTTCAACCAAATTTTCCAGAGAGCGCCTAAACCATATATAAGACTTGTACCGGGCGTCGGAACTAAAATACGAGCCCGATACCACAGTCTTTTAATCAAATTTTATTTCCAATTTCCTTAATAATTTTAGAAAAATAATTTCACAGAAAAATTCATTACTCGGGCTCTAGACCTCGGAATTCGACTCCGGGCATATGCCCGAGTCCCATATTTTTCTACGGACCCTTCGGGACCGTCAAATCACGGGTCTGGGTCCGTTTACCCAAAATGTTGACCGAAGTCAAATATGTTCATATTAATATCAAAATTTAGCATTTTTCACACGGAGTTCATATTTAAGCTTTCCGGCTACGCGCCCGGACTGCGCATGCAAATCGAGGCAACCTTAAATGAGGTTTTCGAGGCCTCGGAAGCACTAAATGAATATGAAAACGGGTGATGACCATTTGGGTCGTCACATTAACCACCTCTAAAACAACCGTTCATCCTCGAACGGACAAAAGAAAGAAGTACCTGAGTCGGGGAAAAGTTGGGGATAACGGCTCCGCATCTCTGACTCGGGCTCCCAGGTCGATGCCTCAGAAGGCTGGCCTCTCCACTAAACACGAACAGAAGGAAGACTCTTGGATCTCAACTGACGGACTTGCCGGTCAAGAATAGCTACCAGCTCCTCCTCGTAAGACAAGTCCTTGTCTAACTGGACAGTGCTGAAATCTAACACGTGGGCTGGATCTCCGTGATACCTCCGAAGCATGGATACATGAAAAACTGGATGCACGGCTGATAAGCTGGGCGGCAATGCAAGTCTATAAGCCACCTCTCCCACTCGATCAAGAATCACAAACGGACCAATGAACCTAGGGCTAAGCTTGCCCTTCTTCCCAAATCTCATCACGCCCTTCATAGGCGACACTCGGAGCAATACTCGCTCACCAACCATGAAAGCTACATCTCGAACCTTACGATCTGCATAGCTCTTTTTCCTAGACTCAGCTGAACGAAGCCTACCCTGAATGATCTTGACCTTGTCCAAGGCTTCCTGAACCAAATCCGTACCTATCAACCGAGCCTCTCCTGGCTCAAACCATCCGATCGGAGACCGGCACCGCCTACCATACAAAGCCTCATAAGGAGCCATCTGGATGCTCGACTGGTAGTTGTAGTTGTAGGCAAACTCTGCTAAAGGCAAGAACTGATCCCATGAACCTCCAAAGTCAATAACACAATCCCGGAGCATATCCTCCAAAATCTGAAATGTCCGCTCGGACTGACCGTCCGTCTGGGGATGGAATGTTGTGCTCAACTCGACCCGTGTGCCCAACTCTCGCTGAACTGCTCTCCAGAAGCGCGAGGTAAACTGCGTACCCCGATCCGAATGATAGATGCCGGCACACCATGAAGGCAAACAATCTCCCGGATATAAATCTCAACTAATCTCTCGGATGAATAGGAGACTGCCACAGGAATGAAATGCACTGACTTGGTCAGCCTATCCACAATGACCCAAACTGCATCGAACTTCTTCCGAGTCAACGGAAGTCCGGTAACGAAGTCCAGAGTGATCCTCTCCCACTTCCACTCGGGAAGCTCAATCCTCTGAAATACACCACCAGGCCTCTGATTCTCGTACTTAACCTGCTGACAATTCAAACAACGAGCCACATATGCTACGATATCCTTCTTCATTCTACGCCACCAATAATGCTGCCGCAAATCCTGATACATCTTCGCGGCGCCCGGATGAATAGAGTACCGGGAACTATGGGCCTCCTTTAAGATCAACTCTCGAAGCCCATCTACATTAGGCACACAAACTCGCCTCTGCAATCTCAAAACTCCATCCGCATCTAAGGTCACCTTCTTGGCACCTCCACGCTGCACCGTGTCTCTCAGGACACACAAATGGGGATCATCAAACTGCCGATCACGGATAGGCTCCAATAACGAAGAACGAGCGACCGTGCAAGCTAACACTCGGCTAGGCTCAGAAATATCCAACCTCACAAATTGATTGGCCAAGGCCTGAACATCCAAAGCAAGCGGCCTCTGGCTGACCGGAATATAAGCAAGACTACCCATGCTGGCTGACTTTTTACTCAACGCATCGGCCACCACGTTGGCCTTCCCCGGATGATATAAAATTGTGGCATCATAATCTTTCAGTAACTCCAACCACCTCCTCTGCCTCAAATTCAACTCCTTTTGCTCGAACAAGTACTGAAGACTCTTATGATCAGTGAACACCTCACAGGCCACGCCATATAAATAGTGCCTCCAAATCTTCAAGGCGTGAACTATGGCTGCCAACTCCAAATCATGCACCGGATAGTTCTTCTCATGAATCTTCAACTGCCTCGAAGCATAGGCAATGACCTTGCCATCCTGCATCAACACTACTTCAAGCCCAACA
>NC_031999.1:42228733-42238370 GCF_001879085.1 Nicotiana attenuata
TCGACTACGATAGAGTCCCCCACCGGTGTAGACACATATACAGGAACACCCAAAGCATCACTAGGCATGACCAATCATGGTGCGAAATAAGATGAAACATAATAATACGTAGACCCTGGATCAAATAGTACCGAAGCATCTCGGTCACAAACCAGAACCGTACCTGTGATGACTGCATCTGAAGCCTCAACCTCGGGCCTGGCCTGAAGAGCATAACAACGGGGCTGGGCTCCACCACCCTGAACCGTATCCCTAGGTCGATCTACTGCTGGCTGACCTCCACCCCTGGCGGTCTGGGCTCCACCTCTATGATCTCTACCTCCCCCTCTAGTACCTCTACCCCTGCCTCTAGCTGGCTGGGCTGGCTGTGGAGCACCTGGTGCCTGGACCATGGCACGAGAATCCTGGCGCGGAGAACTGCTCGGTGCTCGAGGGCAAAATCTGGCAATATGACCCGTGTCACCACAAGTGTAACAAGCCCTCAGCTGCTGAGTCTGCTGTCCCTGTCGACCTGAATGGCCTCCGCGGAAACTCTAAAGTGGCGGTGCGCTGATAGGAGCTGGCGGTGCACTGAGTGACTGCTGATCGGAATAGTATGCCTGAGAACCACTGCCTCCTGATGTACCGTGAGAAACCTAAAGGGCCGACTGAAAGGGCCTAGGAGGATGGCCTCTACCATATGAATCTCTACCTCCAGATGAGGTACCACTGAATCTGCCGGAATGACGGGCTCTCTTGTCTCCCCCGTGACCACTCCCCTGTGACAGAACCATCTCAACTCGGAGGGCCACATTGGCCGCCTCCTGAAAGCTGATCTCAGTACCAGTCTCCCTAGCCATCTGGAGACGAATCGGCTGAATCAAACCATCAATAAACCTCCTCACACTTTCTCTCTCGGTGGGAAGTATGACAAGAGCATGGCGAGCTAGATCGATAAACCGGGTTTCATACTAAGAGACCGTCATAGAACCCTGCTGGAGGCGCTCGAACTGCCTCCGATAAGCATCTCTCTGAGTAACGGGGAGAAACTTCTCCAGGAACAACTCTGAAAACTGATCCCAAGTCAAAGACGGCGACCCTGCTGGTCTGGCTAAACAGAAATCTCTCCACCAAGTCTTGGCGGATCTAGATAGGCGGAATGCAGCAAAATCAACTCCATTGGACTCAACAATGCCCAAGTTCCGAAGAACCTCGTGGCAGCTATATAAGAAATCCTAGGGGTCCTCAGAAGAAGCATCGCTGGATGTAGTAGTGAAGAGTTGGTGAACCTATCAAGCCTCCACAAAGCATCTGCGGACATAGCCGCTCCATCGCCAGTCTGAGCAACTACCCCCGGCTGAACTGCCATAGCTGGCTGAACCACTGGAATCTAACCCTGGGGAGCTACCTGCTCTGGAGTACGTGTAGCAGGAGTCTGGGCTCCTCCTCCAGCCTGAGAAGTGGCTGGTGCTACAGGAAGCAATCCTGCTCGGGTGACACTCTCCATGAGGCCCACCAACCGGACCAAAGCGTCCTGAAGAACTGGGGTAGTAATAAACCCCTCTAGAACCTGAGCTGTGCCCACCAGAACTGCTGCGGCTGGGGCCGGAACCTCCTCCTCGAAGTCAACCTGAGGCTCCGCCGCTGGTGTTGCTGCTTGGGGCTGAGCTCTGCCCCTACCTCGGCCTCTAGCACGGCCTCGTCCTCGCCCTCTGCCCCTAGCGGGAGCTGCCTGGGGCTCGGACTGCTGATCGGTAGATGAAGAAGCGCATGTTCTCTCCATCTGCGAAAGAACAGAGTGGAAATCCAATTAGCATTGAGAAACAGAACCGCACGACTAGAAGGAACAAATGCGAAACTTTTCCTAACTCTGCAGCCTCTGGGGGACAAATACAAACGTCTCCGTACCGATCCCTCAGACTCTACCAAGTTTGTCTGTGAGTTGTGAGACCTATGTAACCTAGTGCTCTGATACCAACTTGTCACGACCCGGATTTCCCACCCTCGGGGTCGTGATGGCGCCTACTCGTTGTAGCTAGGCAAGCCAACTTAATTACCTTTCCATTAATAAACAAATCTCTTAACAATTCATAGCATCAATATAGAACATGAAGTTTAATAATAGCGGAAGTCTGATTTATAATCTGAATCAAAACGCGGAACAATCAACAATAGCCTCTACCTAAGACTGGTGTCACATTACTCACGAACTGCTAAGAGTTTACTAAATACAAGGTCTGAAAGAAACATAAATCTGTTTATCCCGAATACAAAGAGATGACAGTCTAATATAAGGATAAAAGGGAGACGCCAGTCCTGCGGACGCCTGCAAGGCTACCTCGGGTCTCTCCGGACTGAAGATATGCTCCCGAACTAAAGTTGTTGCTGCTGCTTGAAACCTGGACCTGTGCAAAAATGCACAGAGTGTAGCATCAGCACAACCGACCCCATGTGCTGGTAAGTGTCTAGCCTAACCCCGGTGAAGTAGTGACGAGGCTAGACCAGACTACCACATAAACCTGTGCAATTTCATATATATATATATGTATATATATATATATATATAAATATATATATATACAGCGAAATCGAAATACAAAACAGATAAACAATATGGGAGGGGAACATGCTGTGGGGAGTATAATAAATTCCAAATAAGAGTCGTCCAATAATAAAGGAATACAGCACAACTCAATAGTACGTAATGAAACAGAATTCAACCAGTGCACGACATCACCCTTCGTGCTTTTACTCTCGTCCTCACCAAGCAATAACATGTGCACGACATCACCCTTCGTGCTTTTACTCTCATTCCTCACATATATCAATAGAATCGGCACGGAATGGTACATCGTGCGGCACGTCATCACCCTTCGTGCTTTAACACTCTTTCTCATAATAAGCAACAATGCACGGCATCACCCTTCGTGCTTTACCCTCTTTCCTTACCATAAACAAACAGTGCACGACATCACCCTTCGTGCTTTAACACTCTTCCTCACCCAATCAACAATCACAAACAAGGGCAAGGGAATAAATAAACAATAATGAAAATCCCGGCAAGGAAACACAAACAACAATTAAAAACCCGGCAAGGGTACAATATCAATAACCAACAACGTCCCGGCAAGGGAAAGAATCATTAACTCTTTTCTTTCTTTCACTTTCATCTCATAGTTCACATTATCACTTGAGCCAATGCTCCAAAGAGTTACTTATCTCATATACCTTCACAATTTGTATTTCAACCCGAGCCAATACTCCACTAAGTTTCAAGATCACAATTTCTTTCACAAGGTCTTTACAAAATATAGAAGTCATCATTTAAGCATGGAAGGCATAACAACAACCAAACTATTCGCAAATAAGGATTCACGGTCATGCTAGACACCAATGTATAGATACTCGTCACCATGCCTATACATCGTACTCGACAATTAGCAAGTTACAAATAAAACTTAACTCCTATTCCCTCAAGCTAGGGTTAAACCAAACACTAACCTCAAAGCCTTGAATTCCACTCAATCCTTAACAAGCGCTTTGCCCCGCGATTCCACCTCCAATTTGCTCGAATCTAGTCACAAATTGCTCAATTACTTAAATAAACACTAAATGAATCAATTTGAATGCCTAAAAATGAATTTTCCAAGTTTTTCCCAAAAATTCTGAAATCGCCCCCGGGCCCACGTGGTCAAAACCCGAGGTTCGAACTAAAATCCGGTTACCCATTCCCCCACGAACTCAAATATGTAATTTATTTTGAAATCGGACCTCAAATCGAGGTCCAAATCCCCTATTGTTAGAAAACCTAGGTTCTACCCAAAAACCCCAATTTCACCCATGAAAATCCTTGATTTTAAGTGGAAAACATGTTAAATGATGTTAAAGATTGAAAGAATTGAGTAAAAATCGACTTACAAATAATTTGGGATGAAGTTTGTTCTTGAAAAATCGCCTATGGTGTTTGAGTTTTGAAAGAATGGTGAAAAGTGATAAAAATTCGACTAAGTATAAAATTTGCTGGGCCTCGGATATGGGAATTGCGAACTGGGGTTCGCAATTGCGAACCCCGACCTGCTAACTTGGGAATTGCGAAGTCAAGTTCGCATTTGCGAAAACTGTGCACAATGCCGGACTTCGCATTTGCGAAAAGATGATCGCATTTGCGATCAAACACCCTCCGCATTTGCGAGCACCATGATCGCATTTGCGACCAGTGCCCGGAATTCCCATGTTCGCATTTGCGAGCAAATGAATCGCATTTGCGATCCTATGCCCAGTCCCCAGACTTTGCAATTGCGACTCAAAGCTCGCATTTGCGAGCTCGCAATTGCGAGTCTCCTCTTCGCATTTGCGAAAATCACAGAAGCCAAAATACCAGATCTTTACCAGTTCAAAAATGCAATGCGTGGCCTATCCAAAACTCACCCGAGCCCCCGGGGCTCCAAACCAAATATACATACAACCTCAATAACATCCTACAGACTTATCCGTGCGATCAAATCGCTAAAATAACATCATATACATTTAATCAAGCCTCAAAACTCATGTTTTTCTTTGAAATTTTCATAAAGCATCAAATTTTCATTTTAAGTCCGAAACACATCAAACGACGTCTAACTTCAACCAAATTTTACAGAAAGCGCCTAAATCATATATAAGACTTGTACCGGGCGTCGGAACCAAAATACGAGCCCGATACCACAGTCTTTTAATCAAATTTCATTTCCAATTTCCTTAATAATTTCAGAAAAATAATTTCACAGAAAAATTCATTACTCGGGTTCTAGACCTCGGAATTCGACTCCGGGCATATGCCCGATTCCCATATTTTTCTACGAACCCTCCGGGACCGTCAAATCACGGGTCTGGGTCCGTTTACCCAAAATGTTGACGGAAGTCAAATATATTCATATTAATATCAAAATTTAGCGTTTTTCACACATAATTCATATTTAAGCTTTCCGGCTACGCGCCCGGACTGCGCACGCAAATCGAGGCAACCTTAAATGAGATTTTCGAGGCCTCGGAAGCACGAAATGAATAAAAAAACAGGTGATGACCTTTTGGGTCGTCACAATAAATCAGATACAAAATATACAAAAGATATATTGCATAAAATTTTTATTTAAGTTGTATGTTATTGTAATTGTATTTAACTGGGTAGAAGTAATGTGTGAAAGTTATAGATAAGTTGTAGATAAATTATATAATATATAATTAGTTGTTTGAAATTTGTTTTTACTATGTATAAATTAGATACAAAATATATAAAAGACATATGTATAAATTTTGTATAAAAATTGTATTTAAGTGGTATTATATTGTAGTTGTATATAATTGTGAGGTGAGAGAGGCTTTGGCAAAGGTGTCTTCGTCGACGTACACTGCTTTCTTCACGAGTAGCTTTTGGAGAGAATCAAGATTCGACGCCATCTCCGATAGATTTTCGATCGCAGCGCTCCATCTCTCACTCCCAACGCCATCTCCGATAGTATGATTGAAACCTATGGTCAATTTTTTTTGTCTTCCCCTTGTCTTTTCAAATGCTCAGCTTGATTTTAAGGATTGCATTTTTATGGTAGCTTCCTTTTGATAAATACGGTGGTCAGCGACATTGTAAAAAGAAAATAAGAAAAAGCTTATAAGGAAAAGAACATCTTTTTTTGCTTGCTGGTTATTTTCTTCCTTTGATTATTTCTTTAATTTGTTGGTATTTTTTTGCGATGTTGCTTGATGCAAACGAGTCTACAAAGAGTTAAGCTGCGTTAAGCTTTCCAAAATTATAATAGTGAAGAAACAAAGTAGTCAAGATATTTTAAGGCGGAGGAAAAATATGGAAAGAGAAGAGGAGAAAAAAAAGGAAAATGGTGTAACTAAATCCCTTAATTGAGGCACTAATAATGGATTGAGAGCCTTTTAAGGTGAAATGTATATATTTTGTAAACAAAACTTATGTAGGTAGGGTAATTTACTAAACATGAATATTTAAAGTAATAAAGTTTCCAATAATTTATAGGAATGAAAAATTCCAATAAAAATTAGAGCCAAATTTAAGAGGTTGTTTATGTATTAGGCCTTCCCTTTTTTTTCAAAATAATGGGGCCTATTGAGGAAGGTGACCAAGAAAATTGGGTCCAACCTTATCCTCAACACATTAAAAAGGGCAAAAAAGTAGCCTTGATTTCAGGTTCCAAATTGGAATATTCCCATAAGTACAAAAATATCTGCCAATTAGTAAGATGGCTTTTAAATGTTTCAAATGGCCAACCTTCAATCTATTTGTTTATTCTCAGTTTCTGTTGGTGTACGGATAATATGAAGATTTAAAAGAGTGGCGAAATGTGAAGTATGATAAATACTAAGGTGGTTTTTTTGTTTGCAAATTTGTAATAATTAAGGTTTTGAATTTTTACGAACTCTATTTATTTGAGTTATTATTGCCAAAAAAATAAAAAACTGCCTTTTCTTTTTGAAGATTTTCAAGTCTATAAAAACCTCCTGAAAACACTATTTTTTTTCTTGTGTGCGTGTGTTTAATAAGAATCAAGAAAAAGATGATTGAAATATCAATTTCTATTTACAGTACAAGTAAAGTCACATGCACTAGTGATGTAAATAATTTTATGTATAATTTAGTCAATTATATTAACTTATTGCTCTAATATTTAATCATCATATTAGGCTTCACGTGGGTAATAGTTGGTTAGGAACAACCTATGGGACCATTTTGCTAAAAGTTTTTAAGTTGAAATTGTCCAAGTGTGAGATTGTGAGTCAATTGCAAATAAATACGTACTACTGAACTTTGGGAAAATGGATAAGTAACCCTTGATATATACCCGGATTTTTAACTACACACTTTATCTTTGCGGGAATCCTTTTACCCCCCTAAACTTTTTTTAAATGGAATAATTACCATCCTAAAACTAGACAACCAAACTCTTGGCAAGTGGTGAACTACACGCGTTGTCACATGTATATTTAGTACTTTTTTTTTTATTTCTTCTTTTCGTTATCCATTTTTCTTATTTCTTATTAGTCTCGTTTTATTTTTTGTTATTTTATTTTCTTTCTTTTTGTTTTGGTCACCGGCAGCATAAAATGGTGGTCGTCGGAATTTCAAGTTTTTCTGGCGAAAAAAAATTCCGGCGTCAGATTTTTATCCCGATGTGAGTGCGTTTTGCTTTATATATCTATATAAATTTTTCTTGAAAGTGTAATTTATGTGTGGAAGGAAGAGCAAAAATGAATATAAGCTGAGAAGACTTTTCCAGTTAAAATTTCAATACCTCTATTTTTTCCGGCATGGGAAGGTTTCCGGAATTAGAGAAGAAACGAAAAAAGAAGTAAAAGAAAAGATAAAAAAGAAAAGGAAAAGGAAAAGGAAAAAAAGTAAGAAAAAATAGTAAAAAAGCAAACAAAAAATCTGAAAATCATTTTTTCTTGCTTCTCACTCTCCTTGGGAGAGTGAAATACACACACTCTGCCACGTCAGCTTTAAGGGTGAAAATAATTCTACTTTAAAATAGTTTAGGAGGTAATAGGATTCCCCCAGAGATAAAGTGTGTAGTTGAAAATCCGGATATAGGTCAGGGGGATAATTATGCATTTTCCCACTGATCTGTCTTGGTAGGGCCTTAGTGTTGTGAATTGTAAGTGGGTAATGCCTACGATTATGTCAAACTGGTCACTTATTTTAGACTGATGACAATTGCAAATATGATAGGAATTAGGAAATGAGAAAATGCCACTATAATGGGTTAGGCAGGAGAAAAAGTGGCCCAATATCAATTAATTTGGAGTTCACTCTGTCAAAACTTAGCCATTGAAACAAGCTGTGAACGTGAAAAAGAAGAGAGAATTGAAAAATTTTCTAACTAACATCTACAACCCTAACTGATTCACTATATACAAAGTAGTTAGGAAGACTAAAAAATAATAGTAGAGATCCCTTACTTCTAGTAATTATAATATGGCCCAAAATAACTAACTACTACACCTAATAACTTCCAATACTCCCCTTAAAGCTGGAGGGTGGAGAATATTCAACACTCCCAGCTTGCTTAACAAAAAATAATGTTGCAAAGATGTCAATCCGTTGGTGAAGAGGTATGCTTGTTGCTCTTTAGTGGAAACATAATGAGTAGTTAGGAGACCTTCTTTAATACGTTCTCGAACAAAATGACAATCTATCTCGATGTGCTTGGTCCGTTCATGAAAGATTGGATTCGCAGTTATTTGCATTGCTGCTTTACTATCACAGAATAATATCACTTGTTTAAGAATGGACACTCCCAACTTTGAGAACAGAACCAATAACCACACTATTTCTAAAACTCATGAAGTCATGGTGCGATACTCTGCTTCAGCACTACTTCTGGAGACACTGTGTTGTTTCTTTGATTTCCATGAAATCAAGGACTCACCAAGTTTAACTGCATAGCCACTAACAGACCTCCTTGTCATTGGGCAGGCTACCCAGTTAGAATCACAAAAGGTCGTTAGTGTATTTACAGGCCCTCGCTTCAAGAGTATTCCCATTCCTGGTGTGGATTTCAAGTACCTAAACTGTATTAGGAGTTGGCACTAATGGTTCATCAAAGCCTTCCACTAGTGGTGCAGTATCATGATCCATACTATAGCCTCCCTCTACTGGTAAATTGGTATTTGTTGCTTCTGTTGGATCAGGAGTTTGAGATGGTCCCTCAGGACTTTGCACTTCTGGGGGTGTGCCTGTTGAAACCTGTAATTCTGTTTCCAAAAAACTAGCACTAAAATCATTTAATATGAATGAATTCTTGTCACGACCCAATTCCCATACCCGGTCGTGATGGCGCCTCTCGTGAAGACAAGGCCAGCCAACTTACCCAAATCATTTCTTTAATAGTTACTAAACATAAGTGAATAGAATAATACAACTTAACGGCCATAATAATCAGTATTTTCAACCCCACATAACCCGACCGGGGTGTCACAAGTCACGAGCATCTAAGAAGTAGGAACTCAACTACAGGGTCATATATATATAAAATGAAATCTGGAATCCAAAAGATGAAGTCCGATGCCGCGAACGCTGGCGGTCACCTTGCTCAGCTACATTAGTATTACCTTCAGTCCGCTAATCACCCGCTACCGGGTGAACAATACCTGCAACTGCACGCGAGGTACAGGGAGTAAAGTGAGTACTTCCAACTCAGTGGTAATAAGAGTAAATAATAACTGAGAGGCAAGAAATCACGTAAGAGCACTCCATCATGCTATATAGGACAGTACAACCCTTTTTAGAAAACAGTAAGACCGTGAAAAATCCTTTAGAAAATATCTGGCTTAGTTTAAAAACCTCTTTTGAAAATATCCTTTTCCAACAGTCAAGCAAATGAATGCGTAATCAGATAGTGCAAGTCCGCACATAAGTTAGCCTCTCGGGCACAGCACTCTATTAACAAATAACACCAGGGTATCTGGTACGCAGTGCAAGAACAGCATGGATGCCAATGATATGAGAGTGCTGAATGTCATGCCACGTAGTACAAACAGGAAACAATGCATGAATGCAATGCACATGATCGCTGCGGCGGGCAGCCCGATCCATTTGGGTACCCGCGCTCACTGTGGGGGTTCAGACTCCGGAGGGGCTCCTACAGCCCAAGCGCAA
>NC_031999.1:42238395-42309620 GCF_001879085.1 Nicotiana attenuata
AAATGACGTTTCTAGGTCACGAGACTTACCTCCAATCGATTCCCGTCAAAATCCTCTTCAATTTCTACCAAAAAGCTCTTAAGGTGGTCAACAATGGAGGAAATAATGAATGGGGTCGCGGATGAAATAATATAAAAAGCCCCTCTGGACGCCCAGGTTTTACCTTATGCGAACGCGGTCAACACCCCCGCATTCGCAATGAACAAATTCCGTTGACCACAAATTACCTCTACGCGGACGCGACTCCAGGTCCGCGAACGCGATGCTCCAGCTCCTCCTCTTACGCGAACGCGTTCAACCAACCGCGAACGCGATGCACAAACCAGGCAGGGCCCCAGTCCCCTTCTACGCGAACGCGAAGCAGCCCTCGCGAACGCGATGGTCTGCACAACTCCTCATCGCGAACGCGCTCCTAAGGCTGCGAATGCGAAGGTCTGCAACAGCTGGGCAAAAATCTGCAATAACTTCCAAGTTCAAAACCTCCGTTAAGCCCTCCGAAATCACCCCGAGGTCCCCGGGACCTCAACCTAAGGCACCAACATGTCCCAAAACATCATCCAAACTTGTTCCAATCATCAAAACACGCCTAACAACACTGAAATCATCAATTCACATCGGATTCAAGCCTAAGTTCTTCAAGAACTTCTGAAACACGCATTCGATCAAAAACCCAACCAAACGACGTCCGAATGACCTAAAATTTTGCACACACATCACAAATCACATATCGAAGCTACAGCAACTCTCAGAATTCCATTCTGACCCTCGGATCAAAATCTCACCTGCCAACCGGAATTCGCCAAAATACTAACTTCGCCAATTCAAGCCTAATTCTACACCGGACCTCCAAAATCAATTCCGATCGCACTCCTATGTCACAAATCATCCCCCGAAGCTAACCGAATCACCGGAAATCACATTCGAGCCCTATAACTCATAAGTCAATGTCCGGTTGACTTTTCCAACTTAAGCCTTCCTTAAAGAGACTAAGTGTCTCATTTCTTATCAAAACCAATCCAAATCAACTCTAACACACCACATACCGATAACGGAACATGAAGAAGCATAAAATGAGGGAAACGAAGCAGTGACACATGAGACGACGGGTCGGGTCGTCACATCCTCCCCAACTTAACCAAGCGCCCGTCCTCGAGCGTACCCAGAGTTGTACTAGAAGCAACCCAATAGCTGAATGACCTTACCAAGCATATACCCGCAGTGATCCCTCGTCACCCTATCTCGCATAGGTCCGATAACACAATATAGCTGAAATTTCAGTCCATCTAAACCATAAACCGTCGAACCACATTGCACTTTCCGAAATCATACACAAGATCAGAACCTCACATCTATACCCAGAATAAACCCGAACCAGCTGTAATAACCCATACCTGCAACCTCAGGTGAAATCATATAATATACCACACAATCCAACACTCGAAACGATAGCCTCTATTCACAGCAGTTGCCCACAACAACCAAATACCGCTAGAAAATCCCTTATTAGCTAAAGTCTTATTCCACACTTTCATATACTGCCAACGATAAATAAAACACGCGATAGACCGTAACCATTTCTCAGATCAACCATTCATGAAGCCACTTCCCATTTGACTAATACCACGACAGATTCCCGGGCCAAACCTCAATATTATCCTTCTAACAAGCTGAAATCAAATCTGCTCGTATTCGTTAATGACTCCAACGATCACCTCGAATCCAACACACCACTCTGGTGATATGACACCTCAACGCAGGCCTAAGCCACAATTTGCATAATACGCGCGCCAATAAGAAACGGCCTGAACATACTCAAATCATGACAAATGACTCAAACGAAAGAGTTGTACCTCAAGCTCATCAGTCCATCACAACACAAGGCTGAGACCCCGTCTCACATCATAGAAATAGGACACCTGAATCTACCCCGAAAGGTCATAACTCAACGCAGCCTCACTACAATGCGCGATCCTATCCAAACACTGTTACACATGGAGCACCTTAAGACACTGTGATCAAAATTCAACAGCCACACACAATTTGATGTCTGAAACCAAGGCAATTCATTGCACCCACGGTGAAATAAACAACATACGACACGCCACCTGATAGGTCATAACCCACACTCCATTTACCGAGCAACATCTGATTACTCTTCCCGCTCGACTTCCACTATGAATCCCCAATAGATCTGTACCACGTGTGCCTATAACCAACAAATCATAACGCTTCACAGCACAGAAAAAGCAACTCATAGATCTCCCAGATCACTAACAAGTTCAATAACGATCGAATCTACCTGTCCCTCAACAATACAACTCAAGACTAACCAAGCTAACTCAAGCTAAATACGTAGCCACATTGGCCTGCCAACGAACTCAATACCAAGAAGCCTGAAGCTGCTCCTTCCACTACTATAACTCCTGCTGGAGCCGTACGATACGGTGCCCGGCACCAAATCAATATCGAATCCCCAATCTCGCCCGGCGACATGCCCGGCCACAAGAAACGCATCCGAAAAAGTCACTCAATACCGGAACTGAAACAATGGTAGAAACCTCTGCACTGACATCCATCACGAAGGCCCTATTAAGAAAGGCAATCCTTCTCAACTGTCCGCTGCATCTTTTGAAATATATACCACTCTGCAAGAACATAATCCAATGCACCTCGCCACTCAACCCGTGGCATTTTCGACATAGCCCGTAGCACAATAGTCTAGAATAACCCCACACTAAGACAACCAGTCTGAATTTCAACATCACATCCAAAATCTAACATATCAGCAAATAAAGATCCACTCCAGCCTCCAAATCCTAATTGCCGCTAAACGGTGCCGAATACACACGATCCATAACTACGACATAGACTGTATCTGAGAACTCCCAGTCTCCAACTCCATATAACACACGAATCACTATACCTGATCCCAAATTGCGCCGTACGAATACATATCACACCTCAAGTACCCAATCATTCCACGAAAGATATTCTAAAATTTCCTTGTGCCATCAACAAACTCGAATATCAACAGTCGATCCAACAAGAATAATGCCGCAATACCACCGAAGTATTATCAGTTTACATCACCTTCCCCTTTTACTGAACATATACCCCCGTCAAATCACTAGAATAGCAATACCATTTTCCTTAATCATCTGAAGATCGATTCTTAAATCACCTGCAGCCGCCCGTTCTGCTTAAGAATTAAATGACTTTCCATCCTGAGCTGAACCGAAATCTTACACACACAAATCCCAATCCTCCACAACATATCGCATATACCATACCACACTAAGATAACATGAGAACTCCATCTCCCTTTTCCTAACCACAAACATCTACGTACCCCACTAGTCAAGAACTCTCCATCAATCCCATCAAGAAGAGAAATCATTACACATTCCACGCTTCACATGCCCATAGGCAATATATACGTCTCTAAACCACGGTAAAACTCATCAAGAACTCTCTTCCAACTCCGTTGCACAAGCTAAACTGCCAGGACTGAATCCTTCTACTCGAACCAAGCTAAGCAAGCTGTTGGAACTCAAGAGCCTTGCTGCACAATACCTGTAAAAGCCCATTACCTCGAACACATACCAAGAATTAATCACATCCTTACCATACTGATTCGGTATACTATCAAGCTATTCCATCTATCTAATTTCCCTTTTTGATTCATCATCCACTTGATATTTCTCCCTCGCTGTAGCATCACAATGCCTCAATCCAAGCTTACCACACGAGACTCGAACATAAGACCACATTGTCTAAGACCCATAGGCCATTGAATACTCTCTCAATTGTTTCTCAGAAATACCACATTCCAGAATACTTTACTCTGAAGAACTTTCTGCGAATCTAAATTCGCTTCCTTTACTTTCCAGGTACCGACACATAGGATCCCATGATCAACATAAAAATACCACAAGTCTTGACATTTTCTATTGAAAACACTGTCTTTAGTCACATACACCACCTTAAAATACCTGAGTGCTACATGTAGATTCTTGAACACATTAAAACCATTCTCGAGAGTCGTTCACTCTTATACAACTGTAATTTACCTGACTTAACGAACAGAACCACTCGCGCCTTATTAGCACTCTGACACCGCAAAATATGATCTCATACCAACACAAACAACCATCTTCCTTCTCTATACACTGAGCATTCTTTATCAACAACAACTCAAGACATCCTAGTATTTTTCTCATATCTACGAAAGCACCATATAACCTTTGTCAAAATTTTGCTTCATTCGTGCCATCCTCGGCTCAATTTCTGCAACCAGGACTGATCTGCCAGCATACCTCGAAACGGAACCAACATAGCACATAACCGTGCGATCAGCTAATCAACAGCAACCTCCCCAACTTGGCTCGAAGCCATATATCAAGACACACTTAACAACTCATAACACTTTTACTCTAATGATGCTACAATGTTATAGTGAGATTAAACTCAAATCATCTACAACGTTGTGAAAACACAGATCATCTAGTAATGAAATCCACTTCAAACCTCGCATTATCCCCACATCAACTGAGTCCACTCTCTTAAGTGACCCGAATTTTTAAATTTCAACACATACCCTTCAATTACACATGAGATTTTCTAACATACACGTAAGGACCATACCACTCAAGGACACTCCGCAGGAGATGACCCCTGCTTCGCCTCAATTTAGTACTTCAGCATACCTTTCACCATCATATACGTAACACAATCAATTTAGTCTTCCCGAGTCTGAACTCATACCGCCACACGTAATGCATTTCACTCCCAACTAAGAGATACAAAAATATTCTTCACGCGCCCATAATTCGGGCTACACATCAATCCACAATAGGAGTCGAATCACTTAACAGTTCATCTATTATCCTGCAGACTTCTTCGTCACTACCAAGTCATATAATTACATCTCGCAGTACTAACATACTCATCACATGAATACCAAACCGCCATTCCGGCTAATAGGGGCAATACTGAACATATAAGTTCAAAACACTTGCTCACACAATCAGCACCTCGGTGCTCAAGCCATAGGCAAGGATCCGGCCTCAAGTCCTCCAGACTGGCCCAACATGCTAACGAAGATTACATCTCGCCCCTCGATCGGGGAATCACAAACCTTCAAGGCACGTATAATACTGAGCGCTCACGTGCGCATACAGACGTGTGGAAGGAATTTCAAGAGTTATATCTCAAGCTGAATCAAGTACGCACGATAAGAATTCCAAGAATGGGAAGTTTTCCTAAAGGTTCTGCAGCCTCTCGAGGATAAATACAGACGTCTCCGTACCGATCCGCGAGACTCTACTAAACCTGCTCATGACTCGTGAGACCTAGTAACCTAGGCTCTATACCAACTTGTCACGACCCAATTTCTAAACCCGGTCGTGATGGCGCCTCTCGTGAAGACAAGGCCAGCCAACTAACCCAAATCGTCTCTTTAATATTTATTAAACATAAACGAATAGGTGAATATAGCTTAACGACAATAATAACCAGTNAACAATACCTGCATCTGCATGCGAGGTGCAGGGAGTAAAGTGAGTACTCCAACCCAGTGAGCAATAAAAATGAATAACGGCTGAGAATATAAAATCCCACACAGGCACAGATAATGCTAACTCAAACAGTAAAATCAAGTAAACAGTAGGAACCAGTGAAACATAGCGAGGAATTCTCTTTGAAAACAATTAATAAAACAAGTATACTCAAGTATGGTCAGTCATTGTTACCTGACCGGTCAGCCATTGTTACCTGACCCAACGCGTGTTTCAGTGCCATTGTTACCACTGGTCAGCCATTGTTACCTGACTGGTCAGCCATTATTACCTGACCCAACGCGTGTTTCAATGCCATTGTTACCACTGGTCAGCCATTGTTACCTGACTGGTCAGTCATTGTTACCTGACCAAAACACGTGTAACAGTGTCATTGTTACCACTGTCCAATTCTAAATGGGTACCCGCGCTCACTGTGGGTGTGCAGACTCCGGAGGGGCTCCTACAGCCCAAGCGCTATCAACAAGGCCTGAAAGCCTGAACAGTATCAATACGAGGCCTGAAAGCCTCCTCACCCCACTCATCATGCCCTCACATAAGGCCCTCGGCCTCAATCAGTCCAGAAATAGCCAACAGACCCTCGGGCAACAACAAAGCAATAATACTCAGCTCAAACGATAGTTCAAATATCAGTTTAAAACTCCAGGTTTGAGTAAATATGGCTGAGTTCAAGAAAACAGTGTAAATCACATGGACTGAGTTCAAATGATTATTTCAAACAGTGAGGAAAACAGTGATGATAGTTCATAAAGAGTTCAAACAGTCGGCAATAAGCCCAAATCATAGTGAAAACAACAAGTCATTGCTAATACGCGGTAAAATATCATTCGGACTGGACCAAGTCACAGTCCCCAATAGTAAATGACCCCGCGCTCGTCATGGAACGCGTGTCTCATCTCAACATAGCACCAAGTTGTGCAAATCCGGGGTTTCAAACCCTCAGGACGTCATTCAAAATCATTACTCACCTCGAACCGGTGAAATCTCTAGCCTGCGACGCCTTTGCCCCTCAAACCGACCTCCACGCGCATCGAATCTAACCAAAACCACAAGGAATACGTCACAATAGGCTAATGAATCATAACCCAATCGAAAAGACTCGAAAAATATCAAAAATCACGAAGTTGGCAAAACCCGAGCCCCGGGCCCACTTCTCGAAAAATTATGAAATTCACATCACCGGATTCCTCGTCTCACCATGAGTCCGTCCATATCAAGTTTTCCAAAATTGGAGTCAAATGCCCTTTCAAATCCCAAATTTTTATTTCAAAAACCAAGCCCTAGTTCTTCCAATTTTTACCCAAATTTCCAAGAATTAAAGGTTGATTCTTAAAAAAAAAATGACGTTTCTAGGTCACGAGACTTACCTCCAATCGATTCCCGTCAAAATCCTCATCAATTTCTACCAAAAAGCTCTTAAGGTGGTCAACAATGGAGGAAATAATGAATGGGGTCGCGGATGAAATAATATAAAAAGCCCCTCTGGACGCCCAGGTTTTACCTTACGCGAACGCGGTCAACACCCCCGCGTTCGCAATGAACAAATTCCGTTGACCACAAATTACCTCTACGCGAACGCGACTCCAGGTCCGCGAACGCGATGCTCCAGCTCATCCTCTTACGCGAACGCGTTCAACCAACCGCGAACGCGATGCACAAACCAGGCAGGGCCCCAGGCCCCTTCTACGCGAACGCGAAGCAGCCCTCGCGAACGCGATGGTCTGCACAACTCCTCATCGCGAACGCGCTTCTAAGGCTGCGAACGCGAAGGTCTGCAACAGCTGGGCAAAAATCTGCAATAACTTCCAAGTTCAAAACCTCCGTTAAGCCCTCCGAAATCACCCCGAGGTCCCCGGGACCTCAACCTAAGGCACCAACATGTCCCAAAACATCATCCAAACTTGTTCCAATCATCAAAACACACCTAACAACACTGAAATCATCAATTCATATCGGATTCAAGCCTAAGTTCTTCAAGAACTTCCGAAACACGCATTCGATCAAAAACCCAACCAAACGACGTCCGAATGACCTGAAAGTTTTGCACACACACACACAAATACACATATCGAAGCTACAGCAACTCTCGGAATTCCATTCTGACCCTCGGATCAAAATCTCACCTGCCAACCGGAATTCGCCAAAATACTAACTTCGACAATTCAAGCCTAATTCTACACCGGACCTCCAAAATCAATTCCGATTGCACTCCTATGTCACAAATCATCCCCTGAAGCTAACCGAATCACCGGAAATCACATTCGAGCCCTATAACTAATAAGTCAACGTCCGGTTGACTTTTCCAACTTAAGCCTTTCTTAAAGAGACTAAGTGTCTCATTTCTTATCAAAACCAATCCAAATCAACTCTAACACACACATACCGATAACGAAACATGAAGAAGCATAAAATGAGGGAAACGAAGCAGTGACACATGAGACGACGGGTCGGGTCGTCAAAATTCTACTGTTGTATCTTCTTAAATGGAAACTCATGTTCCCTGAAAGATACATCCATGCTAATGAAGAAGATTTAATGCTTAGATCATTAATCTATAACCTTTCTGAGTAGTTGAATACCCCATATGAACATCCCTTCTTTTTCTGGCAGCAAACTTATCTTCTAACACCAGATTAGTGGCATAACATAAACATCCAAATACTCTTAAATGAGCTATTGAAGGCTCTCTACCATACACATTGCATAGGGACTCTTTCCATTTAAGATCATAGTAGGTAACTTGTTTATTATGTACACAGCAGTTTGTACACATTCCCCCCAAAATATATCTGGAACATGACTTTGGAATTTTAATGCCCTAGCAGTGTCCGATATATGTCTATGTTTCCTTTCAGCTACTCCATTCTGCTGAGGCGTATATACATAACTACTTTGATGAATAATGCCTTGTGATAACAAGAGTTCTTTCCATTGTTTGTTGAAAAATTCCTTTTCATTGTCTGTTCTCAACACCTTAACAGAACTGTCAAACTGTGTTTTAAACATGTAAACAAACTGCTTCAAGAAAATGATAGTTTCATTCTTAAACTGCATCAAGAAAATCCAAGTAGCCCTGGAGAAATCATCTACAAATGTAAGAAATAGTGCTTCCTATCATGAGTACTCTTCTTATATGGTCCCCATATATCCATGTGAACTAACTTAAATGCCCTATCGCTCCTTTTTTCACTATCAAGAAAACTTAGTCTAGATTGTATAGCTAGAGGGCAAACAGAACATTTGTTTTGCATATTACTATCTACTTTATTTTGCAAAAAAAAATGTTGCATAATAGGAAAAGAAGCATGGCCTAGTCTTTCATGCAACAAACATGCTGTTTCACCAATTGAACCTTTCACATCAACATGAGCTGCTAGAAGTCTGACTCATTTTCCTTTCAGCACATACAACCTTCATCTTCCTTACCAATACCCTTCACAATGCCATTGTAGAGGTCCTGAAACAAACAGAGTTGAGATAAAAAGGTGGCAACACATCTCTGATCTCTAGCTAGCTTGGTGTAACGATCCGGCCGGTCGTTTCATGAGTTACCGCTCTGTTTCCCCCATTTCTGCTTCTTTATGTCTTTTTCCACTGTATTATATGGTATCGGGTTGGTTGGTTCGGGTTCAGAATGATTTTGGAGAGTTGTGAGACACTTAGTCTCTTTTGAGTAAGCTTAAGTTGGAAAAGTCAACCGGATGTTGACTTATGTGAAGAAAAAAAAAGGTCTCGGATGTAAATTCCGATAGTTCGGATAGCTTTGTTAGGTGATTTGGGACTTAGGAGCGTGATCAGAATGTAATTTGGAGGTCCGTGGTAGATTTAGGCCTGAATTGGCGAAATTAAAAATTTGGCATTTTCCGGTCGGCAGTGGAAATTTTGATATCGGGGTCGGAATGGAATTCCGGAGATTGGAGTAGGCCCGTTGTGTCATTTGTGACGTGTGTGCAAAATTTCAAGTCATTCGGGTGAGGTTTGATAGATTTTTTGATCGTTTGCGGAATTCGGAAGTTCTAAAATCCTTAGGCTTGAATTAGAGGGTGATTTGATGTTTTGATATTGTTTTGAGTGTTCGGAAGGTTGGAACAATTTTGAATGCTGTAATGGGATGTGTTGGCATGTTTGGTTGAGGTCCCGAGGGCCTCGGGTGTGTTTCGGATGCTCAACGGGTCATTTTTGGACTTGAGGAGTTAGCAGATTTTGTTGGTTTTCTGTTGTAGAGATTTTGTTCATCGCGTTCGCGGAGGGTGTCTCGCGTTCGCGAAGAGTGTCTTATGTGGTGGTGGATTTTTTTCTACGTGTTCACGAAGGAGAGGACGCGAACGCGAAGGTTAAGGCAATTTGTGAATCCCGGACACGTGAGTGGGGTCGCGTTCGCGAAGAGGAGTGAGGCAATTGGGGACCCCAGGTCTTTGGTCTACGCGTTAGCGAGGCGAGGTCCGCGTTCGCGAAGGAGTGAACTGGTTAAGCATCGCGTTCGCGAAGAAGTTGTCGCGTTCGCGAAGGGATAAGCATAGGCAGTTTGAGTTTGGCCTACGCGAACACGAGAGGACGGTCACATTCGCGATGAAGAGAGCACCTGGGCAGAATGTATAAAAACCCATCTTCGCGATTTTTAGCCCAATTCTCACCATTTTTGCACGGTTTTGAAGCTTTTTGAGAGGGATTGAAGAGGGATTCGAAGGGAAACATTTGGAGGTAAGGTTTTTGAACTCAATACCCGATTCTATGGTGATTTCTAACAATTTAGACATGAAATTAGTGGGATTTTAAGCCTAAAATATGGGGAATTAGGTCTTGAAATTGGTGAGTGTAAATTGGGGATTTGAGGGGCCATTTGAGGTCCGATTTTGATGTTCTTGGTATGTATGGACTCGTGGGAGGATGGGAATTCTTGTGATGTGATTTTATCGAATTCTGAGATGTGGGCCGAGGGTCGGGTTTGGCCAATTTCAGGATTTTTGAGTTAAATTGATTATTTTCGCTTGGGCTTTGTTCCTTTAGCGCGTATTAATGGTATGATACTAATTTGGTTAGATTTGGAGCATTCAGAGGCCGAGTCGAGAGGCAAAGGCATCGCGGGCTAGAGTTTGGACCGGGTTGAGGTAAGTAATGATTGTAAATCTTGTCCTGAGAGTATGAAACCCCGGATTTCACATCGTTGTGCTACTTTGAGGTGACGCACACGCTAGATGACGAGCGTGGGGTCGTTCACCGTTGGGGATTATGACTTGGTCCGTCCCGTACGACTATTAAGTCGCGTATTTAATTGGAAACTATTTGATAGTATTACTATGTTTGGGGTTGAATGCCGTGTTTGGGCCTTGTGCCGACTGTTTGGATCCTTAGGGGCTTTTTACTACTGTTCACTCACCATTTTTGGTTTAATACTTACACTTAGTCATGCTATGCTTTCACTGATTTCATAACTCGGTTTTGTTTTACTCCTTTTGATTCTATAAATGATATTTTGAGCCGAGTACCTATTATACTGTTAGCCCGAGGGGCTTGAGTGAGTTCTGACTGAGTGAGGCCGAGGGCTTGTGTTGTGAGGATATTATGGTATCGGGCTATGCGCCGCAGCAGACTGTACTGATTTGTGATATATGAGAGGCTGAGGGCCTGATTTATTATGCCACGAGATGGCTTGTGATAGCGCTTGGGCTGTAGGAGCCCCTCCGAAGTCTGAACACCCCTAGTGAGCGCTGGTACCTAGTGTGAGTGATGTGATATTGCCCGAGGGGTGGTTGTTGTTTCATGTTGTTGCCCGATGGGCTGATTACGAGCGATTTGAGGTAGCCCGAGGGGCTGGTTCTGTTGATATTTTGCCCGGGGGCGGTTTATGGTACATGTTTTGCCCGAGGGGCTATTTACGTTTCTATCATTTTACTCACTGTTTTACCACTTGCCGAAACAATTGAAAGATGTTTTAAAAAGGTTTTAATGAACTGAGTTGTTTTTACGAGTTAATTAATTTACTGTATTGTTCTGGACATATACTGTTTTTTGTAGTGCTATGGCGTGGAATTACCTGTTTTCTTACTGCTCAGCTGTTTTTACTTTTATTACTTACTGGGTTGGCGTACTCACATTACTCCCTGCACCTTATGTGCAGATCCAGGAGTCTCGGGACGCGATAGTGAGTGCTGATCAGTCTTCCAGCAGGTCTCCGGAGTTGGCTAGGTAGCTGCTTGGCGTTCGCAGCCCTGCACTTCTCCTTCTTATCTTTTCTCAAATTGTCTTAGTATTTTAATTCGGACTATGTTAGCCTTTCTAGTTCATAGACGAGTTTGTAGTTGCTCATGACTGGTGACACCCCGATGTCGGGCTTGTTTTATATTTCCGCACTGCTTATTTAAACTTATATTATGGGATTTTAGTTAATTAATGACTTAAAATGACTTCTTATGGCTTTCTGGATGGTTTTGGGTTTGTGTCGGCTGGCCTAGTTTCATGATAGGCGCCATCACGACCGGGTCAGTTTAAGGGTCGTGACAAGTTGGTATAAGAGCCTAGGTTACATAGATCTCACGAGTCATGAGCGGGTTTAGTAGAGTTTTACGGATCGGTACGGAGACGTCTGTACTTATCCTCGGGATGCTGTAGAACCTTTTAGGAAAAACTTCGTATTCTTGAATTCCTGTCGTGCGAATCTGTTGATTCTAGTACTAAACTTCTTTTATTCTATTCTCTCATAGATAGTGAGGACACGTGCTACCGGTTAGGATGGACGACCACCAGTACCACCAGTTGGGGCCGCTAGAGGCCGAGGACGCGTTCGAGGCCGTGGTAGGGGCAGGGGTGTAGCCCGCACAGCAGCTAGGGCAGCACCTGCAGATCCACCAGCCGCCCCAGTTCAGGATCAGGTCCCAATTACGGAAGCTCCAGCAGTACCAGTTCAGGCACCGGTGGTACCTATTGTTATCCCAAGCCTTTAGGAGGCCCTGGCCCAGATTCTATCAGTGTGCACTGGCCTAGCTCAGGTGGTCTCAGTTACTACAGCCGCAGCTACTTCTCAGGCCTGGAGAGGCACTCAAACTCCCGTCGCTCGCACACCTGAGCAGGTCATGCAGGGACTTCAGACACCGGAGGCATCTCCAGCCCAGCCAGTTGCAGCTGCTCAGGATTTTGTAGCTCCTATTATGCCAGAGGAAGAGTAGCGCAGATTGGAGAGGTTTGGTAGACTTCAGCCTCCGATTTTCACTGGTGTAGAGGGCGAGGATGCCCAGGGTTTCTTGGATAAGTGTTAGAGGATGCTTCGGACCGCGGGTATTTTGGAGACCAGTGGGGTCTCGTTCACTACTTTCCAGTTCTCAGGGGCTGCACTTAGTTGGTGGGAGGCTTACGAGAGGCGTAGGCCGGTTGGCGCAGTGCCCCTTTCTTGGCAGCAGTTCTCCGTTCTCTTTCTAGAGAAGTTCGTACCTGAGTCTCGCTAAGAGGAGCTGTGCAGGTAGTTCAAGAAGCTTCGTCAGGGTGACAGATCTGTTACACAGTATGAGATGCGGTTCTCTGAGTTGGCTCGTCATGCGGTCTGGTTGGTTCCCACAGATCGAGAGAGGATCAGGAGGTTTATAGATGGCCTCGGTTTTCAGCTTCGGTTGCTTATGACCATAGAGAGAGAGTATCTAGTGCTACCTTTGATGAGGTTGTTGACATAGCTCGACAGATTGAGATGGTTCGTGGTCAGGAGAGGTTTGAGCGGGAGGCCAAGAGGCCTGGTGGTCAGGGTGGATTCAGTGGTACTCCTCATGGGGGTCAGTTTCAGCACGGCAGAGGCCGTCCATTCAGGCATGCTCAGTCAGCTCGCCCAGGTTATCGTGGGGCATCATCGGCCCATGGTTCTCACAGCTCTCATCAGGGCCATTCATCACTTAGTGCCCTTCCAGCCCAGAGTTCGTCTCGTGCTCCATCAGTTCAGGGCTCTTCCATGCCAGGTTCTTCTGTTAGTCATCCCGATGCTATGGGTTCCCTTCAGTCACCGTCTCCAACACCAGGGAGTTGTTATGAGTGTGGAGAGTTGGGGCATATGTGGAGATAGTGTCCTCGTCATCTTGGGGGTTCATCTCAGCAGAGGAGTCAACCCTCGACTTCAGCACCAGTTACTTTACCACCCACCCAACCAGCTAGAGGTGGAGGACAGTCAGCTAGGGGTCGCCCTAGAGGGGGAGGCCGATCAGGTGGTGGTCAGGCCCGTTTCTATGCACTTCCAGCTAGATCCAATGCTATTGCTTCAGATGCTGTGCTTACAGGTATTGTCTCAGTCTACCACAGAGATGTCTCTGTGTTCTTTGATCTTGGTTCCACTTTTTCATATGTGTCATCGTATTTTGATCGTTATTTGGAGACACCCCGTGAGTCTCTTGTTTCATCTGTTCGTGTATCTACTTCGATGGGCGATACTATTATTGTGGACCGCGTATATCGGTCGTGTGTGGTGACTATTGGGGGTTTGGAGACCCGAGTGGACCTTCTGTTGCTTTGTATGGTTGACTTCGATGTAATATTAGGCATGGATTGGCTATCTTTGTGTCGTGCTATTTTGGACTGTCATGCTAAGACAGTGACGTTGGCTATGCCGGGTGTGCCACGGATTGAGTGGCGAGGTTCGACTGATTTTGTTCCTAGTAGGATGATTTCATTTCTGAAGGCCCAGCGGATGGTTGGGAAAGGTTGTCTTTCATACTTAGCTTTTGTGAGGGATGTTAGTGCAGAGACTCCTACCATTGATTCGATCTCGGTAGTGAGGGACTTCCCGGATGTGTTTCCTGCAAACCTGCCGGGCATTCCACCGAACAGGGATATTAACTTTGGTATTGATTTGGTGCGAGGCACTTAGCCCATTTCTATTCCACCATACCGTATGACACCAGCGGAGTTGAAGTAGCAGCTTCAGGAACTCCTTGATAAGGGGTTTATTTGGCCTATTGTGTCGCCTTGGGGTGCGCCTGTTCTATTTGTGAAGAAGAAGGATGGCACGACGAGGATGTGCATTGATTACAAGCAGTTTAACAAAGTCACAATCAAGAACAAGTATCCTTTGCCTCGTATCAATGATTTATTTGACTAGCTTCAGGGAGCGAGAGTGTTCTCCAAGATTGATCTCCGTTCAGGGTATCACCAGTTGAAGAACAGGGACTCGGATATTCTTAAGACAGCTTTCAGGACCCGATATGGTCATTATGAGTTCCTTGTGATGTCTTTTGGGCTGACCAATGCCCCGGCGACGTTCATGCATTTGATAAACAACATGTTCCGGCCTTATCTCGACTCGTTTGTCATTGTATTCATTGATGATATTCTGGTGTACTCGCGTAGCCAAGAGGAGCACGGTGAGCATTTGGGAGTTGTGTTGCAGCGGTTGAGGGAGGAGAAGCTTTATGCAAAGTTCTCCAAATGTGAGTTTTGGCTCAGTTCAGTGGCTTTCTTGGGGCACGTGGTGTCCAGTGAGGGTATTCAGGTCCGAAGAAGATAGAGGCGGTTCAGAGTTGGCCTAGACCATCCTCAGCCACAGAGATTCACAGCTTTCTTGGTTTGGCGGGTTATTACCATCGGTTCGTTCAGGATTTTCATCTATTGCATCACCTTTGACCGAATTGACTCAAAAGGGTGCTCTATTCAGGTGGTCGGATGAGTGTGAGGCGAGCTTTCAGAAGCTCAAGACTGCCTTGACCACAGCTCCAGTGTTAGTGTTTGTCATCAGCTTCAGGTTCATATACAGTGTATTGTGATGCTTCGAGAGTTGGTATTGGGTGTGTGTTGATGCAGGAAGGTAGAGTAATTGCTTATGACTCTCGTCAGTTTAAGCCCCATGAGAAGAACTACCATGTTCATGATCTAGAGTTGGCTGCCATTGTTCACGCGTTGAAGATTTGGAGGCATTATTTATATGGTGTGTCTTGTGAGGTGTTTACTCATCATCGTAACCTCCAGCACTTGTTTAAACAGAAGGATCTCAATTTGAGGCAGCGAAGATGGTTGGAGCTGCTAAAGGACTATGATATCACTATCTTGTATTATCCAGGGAAGGCCAATGTTGTGGCCGATGCTTTGAGAGGGAAGTCGGTGAGTATGGGTAGTTCGGCGTATATTCTTGTTGGGAGAGACCTCTTGCAGTTGATGTTCAGGCCTTGGCCAATCGGTTTGTGAGGTTGGATATTTTGGATCCCAGTCGAGACTTAGCTTGTGTGGTTTCTCGGTCTTCCTTGTTTGATCGCATCAGAGAGCGCCAGTATGATGATCCTCATTTGCTTGTCCTTAAGGACATAGTTCAGCACGACGATGCCAGAGATGTGACTATTGGTGATGATGGGGTGTTGAGGATGCATGGCCGGATATGTGTCCCCAATGTAGATGGGCTTGGAGAGTTGATTCTGGAGGAGGCCCATAGCTCGCGGTATTCCATTCATCCGGGTGCCGCGAAGATGTATCAGGATCTGAGACAACATTATTGGTGGAGGAGAATGAAGAAGGATATTGTGGGATTTGTAGCTCGGTGTCTCACTTGTCAGCAGGTGAAATATGAGCATCAGAGACCGGGTGGCTTGCTTCAGCAGATGGATATTCCAGAGTGGAAGTGGGAGCGGATCATCATGGATTTTGTAGTTGGACTCCCATGGACTTTGAAGAAGTTCGATGCTATTTGGGTGATCGTGGAACGGCTGACCAAGTCCGCGCACTTCATTCCTGTGTGTACTACCTATTCTTCAGAGCGGTTGGCAGAGATCTATATCCGAGAGATTGTTCGCTTGCATGGTGTCCCAGTTTCCATCATTTTAGATAGAGGTACTCAGTAGGAGGGCCGTGCAGAGAGAGTTGGGTACTCAGGTTGAGTTGAGCACAGCTTTTCACCCTCAGACAGATGGGTAGTCCTAGCGCACTATTCAGATTTTTGAGGACATGTTGCGCGTTTGTGTCATATATTTTGGTGGTTCATGAGATCAGTATCTACCGCTCGCGGAGTTTGCTTATAACAACAGTTATTAGTCGAGTATTCAGATGGCTCCATATGAGGCTTTATATGGGAGACGGTGTAGATCTCCAGTTGGTTAGCTTGAACCAGGTGAGGCTAGGCTTTTGGGTACAGACTTGGCTTTGGACAAGGTGAAGGTGATTCAGGAACGGCTCCGTACAGCACAGTCAAGACAAAAAAGTTATGCTGACAAGAAGGTCCGTGATGTGTCTTACATGGTTGGGGAGAAGGTTCTACTGAAGGTTTTACCCATGAAGGGTGTTATGAGATTTGGGAAGAAGGGTAAATTAAGTCCTCGGTTCATTGGGGCTTTCGAGGTACTTCGGAGGATTGGGGAGGTGGCTTTGAGCTTGCTTTGCCACCCAGCTTGTTAGTGTGCATCCGATATTTCAATGTTTCTATGCTCCGGAAGTATATTGGCAAACCGTCTTATGTCTTGGATTTCAGCACGGTTCAGTTAGATGGTGATTTGACTTATGATGTGGAGCTAGTGGTTGTTTTGGAGCGTCAGGTTCGAAAGTTGAGATCAAAGGATATAGCTTCAGTGAAAGTGCAGTGGAGAGGTCGTCCCGTGGAGGAGGCTACCTGGGAGACCGAGCGGGAGATGCGGAGCATATATCCTCACATATTTGAGGCTTCAGGTATGTTTCTTGACTCGTTCGAGGACGAACGTTTGTTTAAGAGGGGAAGGATGTAACGACCCGGCTGGTCGTTTTATGAGTTACCGCTCCGTTTCCCCCCATTTCTACTTCTTTATATCTTGTTCAACTGTATTATGTGGTATCGGGTTGGTTGGTTCCGGTTCGGAATGGTTTTGGAGAGGTATGAGCCACTTAGTCTCTTTTGAGTAAGCTTAAGTTGGAAAAGTCAACCGGATGTTGATTTATGTGAAAAAAGGTCTAGGATGTGAATTTCGATGGTTCAGATAGCTTCGTTAGGTGATTTGGGACTTAGGAGCGTGATCGGAATATATTTTGGAGGTCTTGGTAGATTTAGGCTTGAATTGGCGAAATTGGAAATTTGACATTTTTCGGTCGGCATTGGAAATTTTAGTATCGGGGTCGGAATGGAATTCTGGAGATTGGAGTAGGTCCGTTGTGTCATTTCTGACGTGTGCGCAAAATTTCAAGTCATTCGGGTGAGGTTTGATAGACTTTTTGATCGTTTGCGAAATTCGGAAGTTCTAGAATCCTTAGGCTTGAATCCGAGGGTGATTTGATGTTTATATATTTTTTTTAGTGTTCCGAAGGTTGGAACAAGTTTGAATGATATTATGGGATGTGTTGGCATGTTTGGTTGAGGTCCCGAGGGCCTCGGGTGTGTTTCGGATGCTCAACGGGTCATTTTTGGACTTGAGGAGTTAGCAGATTTTGCTGGTTTTCTGTTGCAGAGATTTTGTTCATTGCGTTCGCGGAGGGTGTCTCGCGTTCGCGAAGAGTGTCTTCTATGGTGGTGGATTTTGTTCTACGCGTTCGCGAAGGTTAAGGCAGCATGTGAATCGCGGACGCGTGAGTGGGGTCGCGTTCGCGAAGAGGAGTGAGGCAGTTGGGGACCCCTGGTCTTTGGTCTACGCGTTTGCGAGGCGAGGTCCACGTTCGCGAAGGAGTAAGCTGGTTAAGCATCACGTTTGTGAAGAAGTTGTCGCGTTTGCGAAGGGTTAAGCGGAGGCAGTCTGAGTTTGGCCTACGCGAACGCGAGAGGACGGTTGCATTCGCGATGAAGAGAGCACCTGGGCAGAATGTATAAAAACCCATCTACGCGATTTTTAGCCCATTTCTCACAATTTTTGAACGGTTTTGAAGCTTTTTGAGAGGGATTGAAGAGGGATTCGAAGGGAAACATTTGGATATAAGGTTTTTGAACTCAATACTCGATTCTATGGTGATTTCTAACTATTTAGACGTGAAATTAGTGGCATCTAAAGCCTAAAATTGGGGAATTAGGGCTTGAAATTGGAGAGTGTAAATTTGTGATTGAGGGGCCATTTGAGGTCCGATTTTGATGTTCTTGGTATGTATGGACTCGTGGGAGGATGAGGATTCTTGTGATGTGATTTTTATCAAATTCCAAGACGTGGGCCCGGGGGTCGGGTTTGGCCAATTTCGGGATTTTTGAGTTAAATTGATTATTTTCGCTTGGGTTTTGTTCCTTTAGCGCGTATTAATGGTGATACTAATTTTGGTTAGATTTGGAGCATTCGGAGGCCGAGTCGAGAGGCAAAGGCATCACGGGCTAGAGTTTGGACCGGGTTGAGGTAAGTAATGATTGTAATGTTGTCCTGAGAGTATGAAACCCCAGATTTCACATCGTTGGGCTACTTTGAGGTGACGCACACGCTAGATGACGAGCGTGTGGTCGTGCACCGTTGGGGATTGTGACTTGGTTCGCCCCGTATGACAATTAAGCCGCGTATTTAATTGGAAACTGTTTGATATTATTATATTTTTGAAAGTATTACTCCCTCCGTTCCAATTTATGTGAACATGTTTGACTGGGCACGGAGTTTAAGAAAAAATAAAGACTTTTGGAATTTGTGGTCCTAAAGAAGTCAAAAAGGGGCCCAAAGTATTTGTGTGGTTATAAAAGCTTCTCATTAAGGGCAGAATTGTAAGTTTAAGTTAAATTGTTTCCAAATTTAGAAAGGGTTTCTTTTTGGAACAGACCAAAAAGAAAATAGGTTCACATAAACTGGAACGGAGGGAGTACTATGTTTGGGGCTGAATGCCGTGTTTGGGCCTTGTGCCGACTGTTTGGACACTTAGGGGCTTTTTACTACTATTCCCTCACCGTTTTTGATTTAATACTTACACTCAGTCATGCTATGCTTTCACTGATTTCATAACTTGGTTTTTATTTACTCCTTTTGATTCTATAAATGATATTTTTAGCCGAGTACCTGTTATACTGTTAGCCCGAGGGGCTTGAGTGAGTTCTGATTTAGTGAGGCCGAGGGCCTGGGTTGTGAGGATATCATGGGATCGGGATGCGCGCCGCAGTAGGTTATAATGATTTGTGATATAGGAGAGGCCGAGGGCCTGATTTATTATGCCACTAGATGGCTTGTGATAGCGCTTGAGCTGTAGGAGCCCCTCCGGAGTCTGAACATTCCCAGTGAGCGCGGGTACCCAGTGTGAGTGATGTGATGTTGCCCGAGGGGCGGTTTTTGTTTCATGTTGTTGCCCGAGGGGCTGATTACGAGCGATTGTGAGGTAGCCCGAGGGGCTGGTTCTGTTGATATTTTGCCCGGGGTGGTGGTTTATGGTACATGTTTTGCCCTAGGGGCTGTTACGTTTCTATCATTTTACTCATTGTTTTACCACTTGTTGAAACAATTGAAAGATGTTTTAAAAAGGTTTTACTGAATTGAGTTGTTTTTACGAGTTAATTAATTTACTGTATTGTTCTGGACATATACTATTTGCTGTAGTGCTATGGCGTGGAATTACCTGTATTCTTACTGCTCAGCTGCTTTTACTTTTATTACTTACTGGGTTAGCGTACTCACATTACGCCCTGCTCCTTGTGTGCAGATCCAGGAGTCTCGGGACGCGATAGTGAGTGCTGATCAGTCTTCTAGCAGGTCTCCGGAGTTGGCTAGGTAGCTGCTTGGCGTTCGCATCCCTGCACTTCTCCTTCTTATCTTTTCTCAGATTGTCTTAGTACTTTAATTCAAACTATGTTAGCCTTTCTTGTTCTTAGACGAGTTTGTAGTTGCTCATGACTGGTGACACCCAGATGTCGGGCTTGTGTTATATTTTCGAACTGCTTATTTAAACTTATATTATGGGATTTTAGTTAATTAATGGCTTAAAATGACTTCTTATGGCTTTCTGGATGGTTTTGGGTTTGTGTCGGCTGGCCTAGTTTCACGATACGCGTTATCACGACCGGTTCAGTTTTAGGGTCGTGACACTTGGACACTGACATCAGATTAAATTTGAAATCAGGAACATGTAGTACATTCTGCAGTTTATCAACAACTGACATATATGAACTCCCAACATGTTCAATCTTTGTACTAACACCATTTGGCAGTGTTACTTGATCTTGTGCCATGTCATCTACTCTTCTTACATCACTCATTAAGTCTAAAGTAGATGATATGTAATGTATTGCTCCTGAATCTACAATCCAGTCATCATTCTTTTTGTTTGAAACATGCACACTAAAAGATAATGTAGTAATTATACATGCAACAGTTGCTTGATTGTTAGTCTTAGTGTCACTTGGTGGTGAGTCTTTGCCGAGCAAGCCTAGGATTTGCTGGTACTGTGGTTCTGTGAAGAAATAGTCTCCCTTAGATTGTGATGCTCCTTGTGAACTTTGAGTCACAGATCCTTCTACGTGATTTGCAGCAGTAAGCACTCCTTTAGGTTGAAATCCTTTCCTTCCTTTGAAGTCTTCAGGATATCCAATGATCTTGTAGCAATTTTCCTTTGTATACCCTCTCATGTGGCATGTTCACATTGTAGATATTGTTTCCTTCCTCGAAAACCTTGACCTCTCCCTACTTGCATAGCTAATGGATGTGGCTTTTGACCCATGACTCCACCTCCTGAGCATTATTGACTCTCATCCTGTATTATTAGTGCATATGCCTGATTAAGAGTTGGTTCAGTAGTTTTCATCAATATTTTCCCGTGAGCCTGATCATATGTGTCATTTAGTCCATCTATGAACTGCATAAACCTTTGTTGCTGAAAATGAGTCATATGCTTTTTTGATTTTGGATAACCGCAGTTCGGGGACGGTACCGATACATCATATTCTGCCCACAGATCCTTTAACTTGGTAAAATATACAGCTATAGAATCCGACCCTTGCAATAATCGCGAAATTTCTCTATGCAATTGAAAAACACCATTCGATTCACCTTATAAAATCGCTCTTATAGGTCTTCCTAGACCGCACGACGTCTGATGCATAGATGATCCCACTAAGCAAATCCTTTGAAACAGAGTTCATAATCCAGCTGTGCACTATTGCGTTACATGTTTCCCATTCCTCACGGAGATTTTCCTTGAACGACTCCTTGGCACAAGCTCCTATTACAAAACCTAATTTCCGCTTAGCTTTGAGGGCAAAACTCATCGATCTGCTCGACAATCCGTAGTTTTCCGAACTTGTGAGGTGAATTGGAATTAGAACCAAGCCCGGCGTGTCTGAAGGTTGAAGAAACAACAGATGTGTATGATTGATCTTCTCCGTCGCCATTGACGCACCAATTCGAGCAAGCAATTTTTCTCAATTGAGAAATTACAACAACAAAATATCTGAACTGAAGATTAAGCAACTAAAATTGACTAATCAATTAGTTGAGCAAAATTAGAAAGCTTGACGAACCAGTCTTCATGGCTCTGATACCATGTCAAAACTTAGCCGTTGAAACAAGCTGAAAACGTGAAGAAGAAGAAGAAGAGAGATTGGGAAATATTCTAACTAACATTTTACAGCCCTAACTGATTCACTATATACAAAGTAATTAGGAAGACTAAAAAGTAATAGTAGAGACCCCTTACTTCTAGTAATTACAATATGGCCCAAAATAACTAACTAGTACACCTAATAACTTCCAATACACTCAAAATGATCCTAACGAATAAAGCAAATCTTCAAGAGAACCATTTCGTCAGACGGGTCGTTTGGTTGCGAAACAAGTTATCCGAGAATTAATTATTCTGTGATTAGTTATCTCGAGATTATTATTCCGCTATCACATAGGAAAAAACTAACAATAATCCCGGGATAACTAATTTCGAGATTAGTTATACAACGATTTTATTTCAACCAGATGTAGGATACACGCATCTCAAATTTAATTACGAGATTAATCATCCCTTATCTCTCGTACTAAACGAGCCCTAAGAGTAGTGTACATATATACTCCAACCCAATGATAAATGTCATCTATATCTAACGAAACAAATCATACGAAACGCTTTTGACAAAAAGGTACTTTTGGCCCAAAAAGCATGGTCAAACAAGCTATAAGATTAATTATTAGAACGCCTAATTTTCATCGTAAGCTCAAAAAAAAAATATTTTATTTTCTAAATATGAAATCTACAAAATTTAAATTATTTCAAATTTATGGCCAAAGAAAATGTGTGAAAATAGCACGGGCTAGCTAGTTTCAGACTGGTAAGTGAAAAATAGCCAGTGTTTGCACAAAGTCATTGAAAATAACCATTATTTTGCTGCAACACAGAAAGTTCCAACATAATATACTGGAGATTGGTGTACATGTGTATGAACTTCCAGCATATTATGCTGTAACTCCAACACACGAAAAGTTTCAGCATAATATACTGGAGATTGAAGCACATGTATATGAACTTCCAGCATATTATGTTGGACTAGTATATTATACTGGAACTCCAGTACATTATGCTGGAATATTTTTTGAATTTTGAACAGTGTTTTCGTTCAGATTTATCTTTACATGAATAGTGATTAAATTTTGATTACTTTTGAAACAATAGCTATTTTTCAATTACCACTTGTAAATCTGGCTATTTTTGAATTTCACCCGAAAAATGTAATTATTTTACTTCCATCTGAAAAAGCCCACGATGACTGTGATCTTACCAAGCCCAAATTTTATTAAGGCCCAAATTGGGTGTCTGAAACCATTCATTGAAGCTAGGGTTTTTAGTCATCTTTCATCACTACAAGGTAGAGAGTAGACCAGTGTGAGGAGTGAGGTCGGCTGCAAACATGGGTAAGTATCTGAAAAATTGCCTTTTTTCTTCATTTTTCTTCTCTTTTTGCAGATTCATTTTCTGTTATCTGCGTTTAATTTCGTGGAAAACTAGTTGGAAAAAAAATGACGAATTTAATAATTTTATGTGTTTTTCTAATGTATGTAAAGGTATCTCAAGAGATTCTATGCACAAGAGACGTGCCACTGGTGGAAAGAAGAAATCTTGGAGGAAGAAGCGAAAGTCAGTTTATTCGTCTTTTTTTTTTTTCCCTCCAATTTATTTTGTGCATTTTCCCTTAAGTCTTGTTTTATGAATATACATATATAATGCATTAGATGTGTGTGGTGCGTGTGCGCACCTGCTGAGCTTGCATATTTTAGGATTGAGATGTAGTTGATTGTTTGATATGTACGTGCGCCAACCCCAACTAGTCTGGAGTTGAAAAACAGTTGGTTGGTTGATTATAGTGTGTGTATGTGTGTGGGTGGTGGTGGGGAATTAAACATACATATGTAATGCATATATGTGTACGCATGTAGGCAGCTGTTGAGCTAACCTTGTTAGGGATTGAGGCGCAGTTGATTGGCTGATTGATTGATGTGTGTGCGTGCTCGGACCCCAACTAATCTGGGGCTGAAATGTAGTTGACTGATTGATTGATGTGTGTGTATGCGTGTGTGTGTTTTCATTAGCCTGTCTTTTGCTAATGAAATGTCGAGATTCGCAATGTGAGTGTTGATTCATTTATTACCATAGTTTATTGGTTTTAAACGAAATTCGTGATGCCTAACTTGTACAAAAAAAATCTGTTATTGTGATTCTTTCGATTGCCTTTGAGAGAACAGTGCGAGCTTCTGAAACAATGGCGCTCTCGTCCCGTTGCGGGCATATACTGATTTCGAGTCCTTTCTTCATCTCTGCAGCTGAAATCCATCGATTGCTAAAATAGAAAGGCCTCACATTTGCTTCTTTTTTATTGTTATCTCATTTTCAGTTTTCCTTTTCAAAAAAGGAAATTTGATGCCAGCTTTATGATTCTTGTGTTTATTGCCTGCATTTCACTCTGAATTCATTTGGTTGTGGGATTGTTCAATCTGTGTTCTTAGGGGGTTATATTATGACTGGTCAAATTTTGCAGAGTTTCATATGATGAAGATTTGACTGACTATGCTGTTATATCATTATGTCATAATTGTAGTTACTTGCGAATCAGAGTACTCGTAGTAGTTTATTGTGTATCCCTTTTTATGTGTAAGACAAAAGGACTATTGTGGAAGTTAAAATCTGCCAAAAAGTAATTTCATAGTAGAACACGATGTTATGGAAAACCTATTATGCACACCACGATTTCAGGCTGCATATGGCGAGTGTGTCAATTTGCTTATCCTCTTTTTATTCTCTAAAGGTATGAGCTTGGCCGCCAACCAGCTAATACTAAGATCTCAGGCAACAAGACAGTCAGGCGAATTCGTGTGCGTGGTGGTAATGTGAAGTGGAGGGCACTGAGATTGGATACTGGAAACTATTCATGGGGTAGTGAGGCAACCACACGCAAGACTCGTATCCTTGATGTGGTTTACAATGCCTCGAATAATGAACTTGTCCGCACACAAACACTGGTCAAGAGTGCAATTGTTCAAGTTGATGCTGCACCATTTAAACAGTGGTACCTCCAGCATTATGGTGTTGACATTGGTAGGAAAAAGAAGGGAGCTGCTAAGAAGGAAACTACCGAGGTACCTCAACATAGTCACACTTCTATATTTAATTTTAGCAAGTATCTATAGATGGCTTATTATCTGTCATCCTAGATTTATTTTTTCATCCAGTCTATTTTTTTTTTCTTTTAATGACTCAGTTCTGTGATTTCTGATTCTTTTGTCCTGCATTTGGAACATTTTTGTGATGTGAGAGCAGTGTATGACTTTTATCCTCACATATATAACAATAGTTTTCTGCAACATTGAAGGAGGGAGAAGCTACTGCTCCAGCTGAGGAAGCTAAGAAGAGCAACCATGTAGCCCGGAAACTTGAGAAACGTCAGAAGGATCGTAAACTTGATCCTCACCTCGAAGAGCAATTTAGTTCTGGTAGGCTATATGCCTGCATCTCATCTCGCCCTGGTCAATGTGGCAGAGCTGACGGGTAAAATCTTAGGCTCAACAACCTTCTCCCCATCCCAAGACCCCCATGAGAATATCGTTGCGCTTCGTTCCACTTGCTGATTTTGCCTTGACTGAAATTGACAGGTACATTTTGGAAGGGAAAGAGTTGGAATTCTATATGAAGAAACTTCAAAAGAAGAAAGGCAAGGCTGGATCTGGTGCTGCTGCTTAAGAGGAACTTTTTTTTGTTTTTTTTTGAGAGGGTATTTTTACTCATAGGCTGTTTTTTCTTATCTCATGTGACACTATAAGTTGAGACATGGACTTTACTGTTACAGCAATCTTTACTAGAGGTACCTTAATGTAATTCTATTGCATTAATTAGATTTCTTGGTTCTTAATTCTCATTTCTCTGTGTAGTCTTATGGAGAATGATGGCAAGCTAGATTTTACACTCTATCTTTTGTTTAGAGATAGTCACATTATAGAAACTGCAATTTAGCTAATGGTTGTGGAAGGCCATAGTATTTGCTAAAGCCCTCAAAATGGCATTGGCCTGTGAAGTTGGTTCCATCCAACTTGCTAGCGAATGTTAAAATTTAAAGTAAAAATATGTATCATTTAACTAACCATTCTGGTCATGCTACCAAAACATCACCAATGGTATAAAACATTAATTTTTTTTTCAATGGGTATTATTGCGATTTGCTGAAAATGTATAAACGAGGCTATATACAAAATTTGACGAAGTTTGAAAGCGAGTTAGAATACTTTGGAGTCAAAATTCATTATCAATGATAAATAATATTAAAAAAATCAGGCAAAGAAGGATTTTTTAAATGACTATACAAATCCTTCAAATTTTTCTGCGGCACATGTATCAAATGCATATATATATTTGCATTTGATACATGTATACTCATTTAAAAAATCCTTCTTTGCCAAATCACCTCCAAATTTTGAGCAAGATTAGAGGTGATTTGGACTGGTTTGGTATCAAAATTCATGGTTAAAATCGAGTTTAAAAAATTCTTCTGCGACATATTTATCAAATATGTATCACACATGTATCTCACACACAAGTATACATGTATTCACATTTGATACACATGATATATAAGTGATATACACAAATGATACACATACGATCATCTTCCATGTTCATCTTGTGTACTTCAAATTTGGCTCAAATTTCAATTCAAACCACCCAAAATCTCCACCAAATCGTCCCAAAATTGACATTCACACTCCTTAAGATGTACCAAATCTATTCTAACAATCCTGCTTGAAATAAATTTCAATTTTGAAAACTCAAAATTTTGAATTCATGCTTAAGCAAGCTTCAATAGTTGTCCATGGCGTTTTCAGCTTAATCATTCGATCCAATCCAACAAACTAATATTTAATGTGATTACTAAATTAAGTTAAGGTGCTCGATTCTCTGAATTTCAACTTAAATGAATTAGAACAACGCAATATTGCTGAAGTCTCAAAAAGTTTGAATTATGCTGAAGTATTAAAAAGTTTGAACTATCTTTATGTTTTAGCAAAATAAATGTGTTACAAAAATAACATTTGGGCTATTTTTGATAGATATTTTGTTTTGGACTAGCTTTGGTTGAAATTGTTCCTGGACTAACAGTTTCAATAGTTTTCCCTTGAAAAATATTAAAAAGAGGGGACAACCCACGCTCCACTTTCATATCCTTACCAAATATGCATCTATTCTGACTCTCTTCTATCTGCACAACCAAAATACAACAATAACAAATTTAGTAGTTTCCCACGAGTGTGAAAAAAGGCAGTCCGATGCATTAAGCTTTCGCTATGTCCGGGATTTGGGGAAGAGTCGGATCACAAAGGTCTATCATACGCAGTCTTACCCTACATTTCTGCAAGAGGCTATTTCCACATTTTTGAACTCGTGACCTCCCGATCACATGGCAACAACTTTACCAATTACGCCAAGGCTCCCCTTCCTGCACAACCAAAATACATGATCTTAAAATCAAATTATAGGAAGATTAAATCTAATGGACTAGGGAGTCAAAGCAAATTGTTGGGATTTGGAAGGGCATAGGCAAATGATATTGCTGGTTTGGTAGATTGTTACTTCCCCACATCATTAAATTAAATTGTGTATAAATGAAGTGTGGGAAAACCTTAAAATTCAGTGCTCAAATCTTAGCGGAGACAAAAGAAAAATGCAGGGTGATTTTCTTAGATTGCCTAAGCATGAGTGTGCAGAGTATCGATACCATGATTAAAAAATTTAATTGAGTACACTGTTCGTCGGTAATATCGTCTCTATTTATTTGTAGAGTATTTGAAATAAGACCACATGGGAGCTTTATCTTAAAAAAGAAAAACCTATTGGTATATTGACAAAATTGCAGTGAACAAGACTGTAATTTTCCCCAGATGGAATTGCTCATTTTGGGAAGCATACTTGATGGAAATTGCATGGATCAAATAATGAGTGAATGAATGAAATGCGTAAACTTTTGAATACAATTAACCAGAGCTATATTACCAGTGTTTTGAACATAAAACCTAAGAAACTTAGAATCTATTAATGCTTAAATATAATGGAATCTTATTACGAAAATGTCAACAACAACACACCCAATATTATCCCACACCGGGGATCTGGGGCTTATCACGAAAATGTAAAATAAATTAAATGTGCTAGTAGTAAAACTTTTAAGTTTGTCAGTTTAGGTATCACTGTAAAAGTCAATCCACTGGAAATTAAAGTTTGGAAATATCAGCTTTTATACAAGGTTTTGTTATTAGCTGAAGATTTCTAATTTGGAGAAACGTGTCCAAATCTTTCTCAATACACCAAAGCCACCGCAGTTTCTTCTAACGCAAGGCATATAGACAATGGCCTTTACATTAAAATACATCCAAAAATTCAACATCATCTCATCTGTCAGTTTTTTATACATCACTCCAAGATTTCACATCATCTCATCTGTCTAACTTTCTAAAGATTACACGCTTATCCAGAAGCAAATTTCGGATTTAAATTTAATTGGTTCTAACATCTAATATTCACAATTAAACTTATTATACAGTTAAAAGTATGAGTTCAAATCTAGTTTTATTGAGATTTTAGTAGGTCGAAATTCATGAATTCATATGAACCCGTAGCTATAGGGCGAATAGTAGCCCCTGCGCTTATCCTCGAGGGATTGAGATAGATTGGATCTCTCTGTTTTTATTCAAAAATATCGGGTTTAGATTTCAAAAATAAAAATTGGTATAAAATGCTTCTCTTTAAAGGTTTTACACGTTCAAATTCAAATTTTTAGGGCAGGTAAGTACCAAAAATCTTAATATCAGATATCAAATGATTGTAAAAATTTTTTGGGGGCTTAACAGAAGTTCTTTACTTTGTTTACAAGTTTGTATATCGTTATGATATGTACCTCTATTATGAAAAAAAATGTTTACTTTATTTTTTAAGGCAAATAATTGAAAATCAAGATGAAACATATCTAATAAGAATATGAAATGAATATTGAGAATTCATATAATCTTCACTAACTATCCTCGATATATATGTAATAATAGCAGTTGATGTTGTACCAAAATTAAATAACAGTTATACATTTATATCAATTTGACACTCGATTGGTTTAATTGGAATCTAAATGGAATGACTAGGTTAGTAATGAATTACACAATTATTTTCAACTATTTTCAAGATTGAGACGTTGGTTATTAATGATTTATATAATTAATTTCATCTATTTTTGGATTGAGAGATTGATGGGAAATGATTCCAAACTAGTTTTAGGTAGAGACATGCTTCATCTGTTTCAATTTATGTATCTTATTTTTAGTGTTTTTAAAAATGAATGTCAACTTTTATATTTTAGTGAGTTTTAAATTTTGAGCTCACCTATTTATTTTAACTAGCCTTATGGTACGTGCGTTGCGCGTGTACCTATATTAACGAGTACACAATTTTAAAAAAATTACGTAAATATTATCTGATTGTATATTTGACTAATTTAAAATTATATAACAAAAGTTAAAGAAATATTCTTGAAACTGTTGAATGTTGTTCCCATTTAGTTAACTCAATAAATGAAGAAATCTTGAGCAACGTAAGTTTTTAGATGCTTTATTGTGATTTACGAGTATGTGTGAGGTTTCATGAAAATTATTGTTATTTTAATGACTTAATACTAAAAGCAAGACACAAAAGAGAATAAAAAGGTTGGTCTTATAGCTCCAAAACTTAATATTGACAATGTAAAGTTTAAAAAATGAATGCGATTGAATTAATATCTCACAATAAATAATTTAATAAAAAAAATAGTGCGAGGCATTGTCATTGGTTGGACTAAATTCAAGGGAAAAATGACAATTTATTTAAAATACATTTTTTCCTACTATTTCATCCTTAAATTTCATACAAAAATACATACCATTTATTAGTATAATTTCGATATATAAATTTCAGTTTCTTATTTATGTTTCACTTATCCGATTGCGTTTGAGCTTTAACATATATAAGTTCGACAAAAATATTAAAGATATTATAGTCATTATTACTATAATTATATTATTTTCAAATATATAGTCTTGCCATTTTTAAACTTAGTTATAGATAATACCTGATATGTTTATATGTTTGGTTTACGATGTACATGGGACTTCAATAGTTGTAAACTTGATATTATAAAGTCAAAAAAGTAATTACAATTGAGTTAATAACTACTATAAATAGTTTAATATAAAAAAATATAGTGAAATTATCATTCGTAGGACTGAATGCTAGAAAGGAAAACATTAAAAATGACGACTTATTAATAATATACTTTATCTTTTACTATTTCATTCTTAAACTTCTTATAAAGAAAAGGTACAATTTATTACTATTAATTTAGATATATAAATTTTGGTTTCTTATTTATGCTTCAATTATCTAATCGAGTTTGTGCTTTAACATGTATAACTTCAACAAAAAATATAAAATACATTATAGTTTATTATTACTATAATAATTGTAATTATTTGAATAACAGAATTGTTGTCTTTTGTAAGCTTGCTTATAGATATTTGTTTTTTACTCTTCATGTTAGGTTTATAGGTTTGATTTACGATGTATAAGAAACTTCAATAATTTGGACTTAAAATTAAATCTATTGTTTATTGGTAAATTTAATGCACATGTACACTTTTATTACTTTAAGTTACTTGTTGTAAAGAGGATAGTGAATAACCTTTAAAATATTCACACTAAAAGAGTAACATTTTATATTTATTCTCTTTCAATTAATTTTTTTTATTATTTTACTAAAATAGTAAAATTCTAAAGAATTAAGCGGCGATAATTCTGAAACAAAGACAACACTCCTAAACCTTGAAGGAGTTCTAGTACACGCTAGTTTCTTACATTGATTATGCCGGTATGTCTTTTATGGTATATTATATAATTTAAATAAGGAATAAGATAATATTGAAATTTAGGTAAGTTTAAAGTCATAGATATTAGGAAAATAGTTAAATGACTATTTTGTCTAGTGTGTACTTATTTTTAAAGGGTAAAAAAAACGAATGATATTTCGCTAAAGGCCTTCGTGCTTTTAATATAATATATAAATAAATATAGACAAATATAAATATAGAAGATACATATAATTGATTTCTGGGAGAAAATTCATAATATGAAAGAAATTACTCGTACAAAGACTATCATAGTGGTTCGTATAGAAAGGTCACCAACGAAACCCTTCATATGATAAGAGACGGACAAAGTGTTTTTATTCATGTGAGATTACGGACAAAGGTATTTGAACTACATAGTATAATAAATTTGAAAAAGAAAAATAACAACACATAAAAAGTACATTAGTAACTTCGTCTACTTTCAAATCTTTTTAGATTTTTTTTTTTTGTTAGTAAATTAGCAAAACATTGGCTTTCTTTGTATCGTAAAACTCTAAGTTTGTGATAATTACCTATTCTTCAATATTATTTTACTCTCCAAAAAGCAATTACAATATATATAATTAAGTAACTACTCGACTTATTAAAATCTTAAGGTAATGTTTCTTTTAATAAAATGAAAAAAATTAATTTTTTAAAAACCAAAATCAAAGTATGATTGAATACATTCACAAAAATTGAAAAATTATTGATGCGAATGTTAGAGATGAAGCTACAAATTTTAAACTTTCAAAGGCCTATATTATAGGCAAAATACTCAACTTTCATGTTAGCCCATATAACTTTACACAATCCAAATGAGGCAAGGATTTGTATATGTGAAATCTTTTAGTGAATTCTAACTTTAATTTTTAGAAGATTTAATAACCAAAATTTAGTTAAGTTTGAAGTCTTAAATATTAGATAATTTAATTACAATTTTGTCCTAAGTAAACTCTATTTTTCAAAGGTAAAAGAGGCGACCGATATTTCGTTAAGGGACTTCATGCTTTTAATATAGTACAAACATATATTACAAATAACGAAAGAAGTATCGACTTTAGATAATTTTACCATGTGGAATAACCCATGGAAGTTGCCAAGTATTAGATTAATAAACTTGACAATTACTGTGTAAGAAATTATAATCCCTATACAAGAAAGAAAAAAACTGTGTTTTAGGAAAAAGAATAACATAGAAGGGCTAAAAAAAAGCAAATTGCACTATTGTTATTATAATAAAAGAGAAATCACATCATAATTAAGCGAAAAATTCTCAGCACTTTAAATGAACATAAAGGCATACTTGATCGGCTGACACTTTAGATTGCCAATAAAATTAAGGAGAACATACGCCAATAAAATCAAGAAGAGCATAAGCAAGAACTTCAACGAAGTTGAAAGTCAAAATTGTTATTGGTATTTATTAAATAAAATATAATACAAAGAATCAAGCAAAAATGAAAAGCTAAACCTAAATCAAATCAAAACAAACTATGAAACAAATTGGACAACCATAAGTTTCTGAGAACAATACATGCGGCTACATATAGGTTTTCAATTCTCCAAATTTACTTGGAGATATGCTTATATAATGACTTCTTCAAGTCTCCATATTTGGAAAGAAATCAAAAGGAATAAGGACTTTCTTTTAATAAAAGTGTGTGTAGTTATTAGGTGAAATATTATAAAAATAATTAAGTAATAATTTGAGGAAAAATAGTAAATGACAATTTTGTCTATTGTGATGTCCTTTAATGAAGGGTAAAAAGTTCAATCAACATTTCACTAAGGGCCTTCGTGCTTTTAATATAGTATAGATGACATACTCTTATAAAAAAAATATGATGAATTTAAGATCATAAATAAAAAAGAATGTTAATGTGTTATAAACACACTTCTGCTCTAAAATTGTAAGAATTAAAAATCTTTTTTTTTTTTAATTCTTAATTTCGTTTTCAGACAAGTTAAGATATAAAATGAAATGTTCGAAGGGAATAGTTATTATTGTTGTACTTATATACACCTGTATCTTGTTTTGCACTTATCAATGTACTCTTAAGGAGCGAAGCTAGAATATAATTTATGGGTTCGATTAAATTTAGTACTTTAGGTTTAAATTGAGTATTTATATTAATAAATTTATTAATATATATAAATTATTAATTTAAAATTTAATAATTTAAATTAACTCAAACTTTAAATTCCGGCACCGCCTTTATCTTTCCAATTTTTGAAAGAGGCGCTGCACCCCCGTCCCTCAAACGTCTAAGTTCAGAAAACGTATTTCCGATCGTTCAGTACATGAACCTAACCAACGTACAAGAAACCACATCTAATGACTTTTGTCTGCACGTGCAATTCACGTGATTTAATATACGTGGACCAATCAGAAAAGCCCATATAACCAGAGATATACGACACGAATAATCCTATGGCTCTCTTGGATATGCCCCACCTTTACTAGTATTTTACCCAGTATATATCCTTTTTCAGGTGTCAGTTCAGTTTCCCTTTTTATCTCTTGAAAAGCTTTTTACTTTAAAATTTTGTATTAATCATTTTATATTAGACACAAATAAAAAAGGTTAAGTGTGCAAAAAATTACTTGTAATTAAAATGTGTGTCACAGTGATTTGACCTTAAGGTTAGAGAGTTAATTATATATTCTGCTTTCTAATTAAATACAAATTTGTACTACATAGAATATTTTGTTATATTTAGTTTTTTATATTTTTAATATTCTTTAGTAAAATTTCTGGTTCCTCTACTAATTATAAGACTCAATTTTTAGAATTTTAATTGAGAGTAGAGAGATATTATCCATCCGATAATAGTAAAAAAAATCATTTCTTTATTGGTACTATACAAAAAGCCACACTTTCTATTATTCTAGGTGCTGAGGCTGGTTTGAAATTTCAACTATGCAAAATCTAAGACAAAAGTTATTATCCGTTTATAATAATAACATATTGAATTTTATTGCAAAACCACACTTTTTTATATTCTAGGCGTTGAGGCTGGTCGATTTTGAACTATTTTTGCAAAAAATTATAATGCAGTTGATAGTAATATATAAATTATTATAAAACCACACTTTTCCTATTCACTGCAGAGGATGGTTTGGCTTTTCAAATAACTATACAAAAATCATAATCCAAATATGTTATAAAGTGATATCTGAATATTTTTGTATAAAATAAGTAATTACTAAAAATTATCAAATATAAATAAAGCAAAAACTATTTGGCTCCATAGATAAAAATAGTAAATCATACTTTTTCGGAGGGAGCAGCTCCTTTCGAATATTCGCTATTGAGTTCCTATCTTTATGTCTTAACCCCCTACCCAACCACCCCAACTTCTGCCCTTTATATATCACGAAGCTCAATCATCTTTTTTTCTAAAATTAAAACAACATTAATTTATTTTCTTACCAAAATTTGAAGAACAAAATGTCTAGAACTAACAAAATGAAGAGAGTCACTGACCCGTTAGACGACAAAGTGAAGGCCCGAATCGTCGGCGGCTGCGATCTTCGGGAACTCGGCTACCTCAGCAGCGGCAGCGAACACAGCGCCGACGCTGATTACGACTCCGCTTCAGTTTCCCCTAGCTTTTCCGATCTCGTTTTTGGTTTCCCTGATGATGTGGCTCTAAATCAGTGGCCGGAAAATGACTCCGACTCCGACGAGTCAGTGCGTGAATCAGTTGATTTTGATGAAAACTTGCCGCCGGTGATTTTTCAAAGCGATACGGATTTGTTTAGGAACATGCTGTGCTCTCACGTTTACAAGGCGGTGGAGGTATTCTCGTGTTCGAAATCGAATATTTTAGTAAATCGGAGGAATGTGATGATGTATTTGAGAGATTTAGGTTATAATGCTGCTATTTGTAAAGCTAAATGGGAGAGCTCCGGCGGACTTACTGCCGGAAGCTACGAGTACATCGACGTTCTCCGATCGGATTCCGTTAACCGGCAAGCTCGTTACTTCGTCGATTTGGATTTCGCGGCTGAGTTCGAGATCGCGAGACCGACGAACTTCTACGAGCGGTTATCTCAGTCGCTGCCGAAGGTTTTCGTCGGGAAAAGCGAGGAATTGAAGCATATACTGAGGACGATGAGCGACGCCGCGAGGCGATCGTTGAAGAGCAGAGGATTACATCTTCCGCCGTGGAGAAAACACCGTTTCATGCAGAACAAATGGCTCGGACCGTACAAACGGACGGCGAATCTAATCCCGTCGGCGAACACTCCGTGGCTGTTGCCTCCATTGAAGCAGGCGTACGCCGTGAAGTGCCGGTCAGTCGGCTTCGACTCCGACTCCGTCTCCGTCAACGGCGGTCTCTGGTTTCCGGCGGTAACCCAGACTAGATGATAACCAAAATTAATTAATTAATAAGTATATTTAGCATTTCTTTTTAGAGTTGTTGTTTAGTGTTGAACAAAACGTTGTCGTTTTGTTACCATGTGAAAGAGATAAAATGATTATCCACATTGTGTAACGCGGCAAATGCCCATTGCGTGCTCTGGTTTTGTTTATTTAGCAAAAGATCCACGTGCTAACAGCTCATGATCTAAGGACCGTCAGATTGGTGGAGTAAGATTGATCAATGGTCATAACTTTTTTGACTTTTGTAATGACTATGATGGTGGAATATTATCTAATGGATTGATGGTCCCAAGGAATAAATTAATTTATCTAAGGATGTTAGGTATACCCCACACAAAAAAAGATATTTGATGAGGTTGACGTGGCAGTATTATTTGAGCATCTTTTTATTTTTTTAATGCATGACTAACGATTATTAAGATCGAGGTTGAGAGCTAGTTTACTTAATAAATTTTCTGTTCTAGGGGTCGCTTGGTTTAACGACAAGTTATGCTGAGATTAGGAGTGTTCATGGTTCGATTTGGATCGATTTTTTCCTAAAAAGAAATCAAATCAAGTAAGTCGGTTCTTCAAATATTGGAATCAAACCAAATCAATTAAGTCGGTTTTTTGTCGATTCGGTTTTTGTCGCTTTTTGTCGGTTTTTCGGTTATTTATCAGTTTTTTTCTTAAATATGAGACATACACTACCCAACGCATATTCCGGCGATTACATTTTGAATGTAACACTATCAAACCAATTGTTCTTTGAGAAATCTATCATTTACCAAGATATATTGATGATAATTGAATCAAATAGTAATAAATAATTTAAGTACTTAATTAAAAATTAATTATTTTTAACATGAAATAAATTTTTATACTTAGCAAAATGAAACTACCAATTAAACTAGAATGTAAATGCAAAGAATTAGATTATTATAATAGCAAAGAACTAAACTAAAAATACAAACGACTAATATGTACCATAAAATTTTAGAAACTTTATGGTACATATTAATCTTTTGGTTCGGTATTTCCCGGTTACTTTTTTATTAAAACCAAAACAAAACCAAATCTGGCCGGTTAATTCCAAACCAAAACCAAATCAAACCTAAAAAGTATCGATTTTTTTGGTCGGTTTAGTTCGGTTTAATTTGAATTTTCGAGTTTTTATGAACACGCCTAGCGGAAATTAGTTATACTGCTATTATCTTTTAGATTGTGAAGCATGATGGATCTAATGGTCATTCTGTTGTATACTGACTATGATGGTGAAATATATTATTTAATGGATTGATGGACTAATGGATAAACTATTTTATCTAGGGGGTTAGATATACCTCACTAAAAGAAGATATTGATGAGTCGACGTAGCAATATTATTTGAACATTTTTTAGATCTTTTTAACGCATGACTAACGACATTAAAATCGTGGTTGAAGGCTAGCTTATTTGGCCAACTCTCTGTCTTTTAAGTTAAGGTGGAGGTAGTAGCACAATCATTTTTTTTTCTCTCCCCCTTTGATTTGATGGTAAGGATGACGATGGGGCGGTGCGGATTTGAGCCTATGCAAGACAGGGCGAGTTTGGACATGTGCGCAGGACGGGTTAATTTTTCTTAAAAGAATTTTTTGCGGGTTGCGGAGCGGGTCCGGATCAATTTTTTCCTACTGTAGATTTAGTTACCCACATGAATATTATCTTCAAGCTTTTTAATGTGGTGCTTATACGGATTTTTTTTTCATATTTATGCAGATTATTATATTGTGTTTGTATAGGGTCAAATTTGACCTTCAGTATCTCTACGCCAGTAGGTACGCCCAATGAGTGTACGCCGACTAAACGTAGCGGGTACGACTCGGCCGTGAGGACCAAAGCGACGTCGTTTAGAACTCAGCGTCTACACTAGGGAGACGTTACCTATCTCTGTAACTTTTTGATTCGTTCGAGGAAGGTCTCCTATTATATAAAGGGGACCTCCACATTGTAAAGGAGGCAGCGGATCTAATACAACTCTCTCCTTTTCTGTCTTTCTCTCTCTATATCTCTACTTCTGACGAAAATATCTTATGAACATACATTATCATCTTTGCAACACTAGATCTACAACAATATTATCATCTTTGCATCTCTATGTTTATTATATTTGATTACGATTTACCCCTTCTCTATTTTTTATTGTTTTATCGCTTGCAAAGTACATCGTTAACTTTTGAGCCAAACAGTGTTGTCTTTAATTTCTAAATATCTTTATTTTTTACCTGCTTCAATCTAAATACTTTTGATTATCATATAAAGCTCCATATGTTCAACAATGACATTAAATATTAGAGGAACTTCACTACTCCTATATAAAAATTACTTTGACTTTTATTGAATATTTGACCCTCTCAAACGTGAAAAAATAAATTATTTTCCTCTATCCTCCATACCGTGAGATTTGAGAGTGCTCTGTCAACCATAAAAATGAATATCTAAAGCTTTTTATGTTATGGAAAAGATCTACATATATAGGAATAATTTTGTTGAAAAATTCAGTTATGTTATTCGGTTTTGCATTAAATTTATTCAGTTATAGGTAGTTTCATTTAATTCTATTTTTATCAATGTTCTATATTGATCTTGTGGTATAACCGTATAAGTAATTATTTTCATTATCTGTAAAGTCACTTTTGGTTTAATAATCTGAGCATGAATTGGTTCTTATCTCTGATATGCTCATATAAATATTGAAAATATCACAAGCATGGGCCTAGAGATTATATGAAGTTGCTCCAGCTAGTGTAATCAATGAAAGTTTCTAAAAATAAGACAATTAAAAGAAAAGAATATTGTAAAACTTAGTGGGACGGGGCGGGGCGGGTGGATACGGGTGCGAGTGCGGTACAGATGAACGCGGGTTAAAATGCTACGCGGGACGGGACGAGATGGGACAAGACGGGACGGGTTGAAATATTGCGGGTTACGGCAAAACCCGCCCGGCTGCCCCGCCCCACTTGCCATCCCTACTTGATAGATCTTAGGGCTGTTAGATGGTGAAGAGGATAGATTATTAGTCATTAGTCATTTTTCGTTGTAATGACTATGTGAAATATATTGTTGTATGGTGGCAAACAGGCGGGTCGGGTCGGATATGGTTCGGGTTGAAAACGGGTAATGAAAAAAAGATCAATTATCCGACCCGACCCATATTTAATATGGATAAAAAACGGGTTAACCGGCGGATAATATGAGTATGGCTTCTTGTATATGATCATTTTTGGGAGAATTCTTAGTTTCTCTAACTTGAGAAACCCCCAATTTGAGGCTTTACAAATATAAAAGTTAGACCCATTGGTTACTCATTGGTTATCCATTTTCTAAATGGATAATATGGTTCTTATCCATATTTGACCCGTTTTTAAAAAGTTCATTATCCAACCCATTTTTAGTAAATAATATGGGTGGTTAACTATTTTCTTTGAATCATTTTGCCACCCCTACCCCTAGTTGTATGTAATAGATTGATGGGTCAAATGGATATAAAGTATTTTATCTTAGGAGGTTAGATATACCCCACTTAAAGAAGATATTGATGAGGTTGACGTGGCAGTATTATATTACGCTTCTTTGTTTTATAATACACGATTTTTTTAAATGAGGTCCTTCTTGTTTTTCAAAAATCCAAAATAAGAAGAGATTATTTTGGGTAAGTTACACATTTGACCGCTCAATCAAATATAATAATATCTGCTAACAAAAACATACAGGATAAATATATTCTTTTATATATATATATATATATATATATATATATATATATATATATATATATATATATATATATTTTATCGATTATTAATTTTTGGAACGCTTATATGTATAGTTTTCCTTTTTTTTTTTTGCCAAATAAGTAAGGACAGATTGGACGAGTGGATTTCTAAATTTAGACAGTAGAATTCGACAATCCAGGCAGATGCAATGTAGCACTTTGGAAACAAGATGTATTCTTTGTTTTCAATTGAACATTCATGCCCTTGTGTTGTCGTATTTTAACATGACGGTACTTAAAAGACAAAATTAATTTAATTTTCGAATAATATCTATCTATTATTAATAGGAAGGAAGTCAGCCATGAGAATTTGCCAAGTATCGCGTGAAAAAAATGCCATGTGGCAATTTTCAGACGATATTAGTTAAGTTAGGTAAAATTAGTTTATTTTTAAAATTTGAATTTCAAAATAATAAAATATCTATGTTTCTTAAGAAAATAGTAACTTTCAAATTAAAATTATATACTGATACCCACGCATAATATAACTCCTCCCTCCACACCTTTGACCTAAAACATATCAATTCCTACATATTCGGCTTTCATCCCCACGATGGCGCTTCATTTCCACGATCTCACACCACGATTTCTAACACCTAATCCACCAGTTCTTCTGCGGGGATTTTTAGTAATATAATGCCTTTTGAAATTAATTTTCTAATTTAACAATCAGTAATTCTTTCTCCTTTTGTGCACATCAAGCAGGAATTCTGGATAGAAGCTATTCTGCCTTTTTCTTTGTAAGTTCACTGAACCATATTATCATAGATGATTTGGTACATCATTAGCGTATTGTTGCTCTCCTACTAATTGATGTTGTTATGTTTGATATGCGTTTATGAAGGTATGTTTGCTTTGTCGTCGACGCGGCCACAAAACTCAATAGCTTCTATAATTTTTAATTTAAACATAGTTCTTAATTTGTAGCAGGTATACGTCTATCTATTGTGGGATATTACAGTTGTGGGGAAACAAGTCAATTCTTTGGCTCACTGCCCCTATCCGTTTCACAAGCAATTTTTCACTTTTCGTTCTTTTTGCTTCTTTCGTTTCTGTTATAAATTGTTCAATAAAATTAGAAATACACTACTAAGAATCGATTTTCATCTATCATACCATAATGAATTATATTCTGCGTTAAGTTGAGTTACAAGAGACTCTGTTGTACTTTGTTGAAATTTAAGGTCTTGGTTGAAACTTTGTAAATTCTTGAAAATATACCAACACATACAAAATGTCATCTATTCTGATTTTTCAGTTATGGAATGATTATCATATAAAAGTTCTACAATCATTATCTCCAGAAACTATAGAACAATGCATATGAATATACACATTACTGATTCTTTTTTGTTCCACTTTGTTTCAGATATATTTTATAGTATTTGGTTCAAATTATAGTAATGTAAAGTGTAAACCACCTTAATCTGCATCAGTATCTTTATTTTTATTCACGCTTCTACTCAATTAAGAGAGGACTTAATGGCGGCTGAAAGTAATTTCATTAGCGAAATTAACAGCAAGTCAATGAGCTGAAATTGAAGGTTCGTATTGTTAGGCTTTGAGAAAATCCAGATCGCGACAAACATGATTGTCCATTTTCAATTGAGGTTATTCTGATGGATGAAAAGGTTATGCTTTTAAACTTTATACTTCTGCTTTTCATTGTTTACATATGCATTAGTAAAAGTCATATACCGAATAACTTAGTCATTTAACTAATTGAGTATTTTCTAGGGCGACCACATTCAAGCAAGTGTTGCCAGATCTCTTATCCAAAGGTTCAACCAACAACTTAAGGAAATGGGTTTGTACATCTATTTTAGCTAATGATCAGAATGACATCACATGACAAATGAAAACTCTAACAAAGAAACATTGATAATTTTTATTTTGTTAGTTACACATCTTTTAGTAAATTTTTAGGAACTTAATTCCCCTTGATAAAGTTCCAAATCGATTACTAACATCGGATGGTTGAACTACAACCGAGCTTGGGTTACCTGACCTGTAGCACCAGGTGTTCATCAGTTTAATGTAAGAAGTCATGAAACAAAGAGAAATACCTTGGCACAAAAGTGAAACAAAAATGATATTACAATAAGAATTGAATATGCCCTTTAAAAGTACTCATGAAGGTCTACCGTTAATGAATCAACAACTCGTGTATGCCTTTATCCTTGATAACATAAACTCTTACCAGTATCTTATTTATATGATACCACATATTTACTATGGTGGTATACAACTCACTATTTGGAAGGCTATAGAATAAACAGACACATAGGATTTCTGTAGGAAAGACACTCGAAGTGGAAAATTTTACCTATACTGCCTTCATTGATGGATACTTAAAATGAGAAAATTTGATGCTTCCTATGAATTCTTGCTTATGATGAATGACAGTAAATTGTACATTAACATAGGCCTTTTACATGGTTACTATTGTTTATCATTTAAAGTCCCTTTTGCTATGATTTTAAGCTTTAGTATTCTATTTTTGCTATACTATGCCTTTTCATATATCGTAATTTAGCAGATGATTTGGTGTTTTGACTTGTATGGTCCTCTAACAATTGTGTAAATAATTTGTTGAATCTTCATCTTCACTTTTACCTTTCACTTTTTTTTCTTGGGAGAATAAACAGCGTCGTGAAAATAAACTTTGTAGACTAGAAAAACAACTTGTCAACATTACATCGTTCCATTTTGCTGGTATGTGAATGTGTAATCTGACAAATCTCCCTGAAATTTCAGTCAAATAGTAATTTTTAGTTGTTAAATTATCTATCTATATTTGCAAGCAATCACTTTATTTAAATTGTACAGTTGCAGGAATAAGGACTAGCAACCATCATTTCACTTTTCATTGGTTGCTTCTAGGTATGACATAGTAGTTAGAACAAGTTTTATTAGTAAAGATATAATGGAATTATTTGACTATAAAAATCAAACTGTTATGGTGTTAAATTTTCATATTAGTTTTATGGCATAATTCAGAATGTAAACATTTGTTTGGAATAAAGCTGACACGTGACAAGAACTAAAAGAAAAGAAATGTTAGCAAATTCTATATCTTCAGAATTCTGTAAAGTGCATGTACTCTCTTAATCAGTTAAATAAGAACATATTATAAATATAAAGTGTTTAGCAATATAGCTATTTGATACAGAATTATCAAATCCTTTCAAATATCAATATAGCTATTTCAAAGTGTTTAATTAGCTACTTTATATTTATATTGCTATTTCTCTAGGAATGCTAATGTTTAGAATGTTCACTTAGTACACAATTTCATGGAGGCATGTATGACTCGCAGTAAGAAAAGAAGTGACTAAATATTCATGGACGTGTATGCACTCTTCGATGCGTGACTACTCTTCCAATATCAAGTTTCAAATCTATTATATATTTTTTTGCTACGAGTCATGTGTCTAGAACTATGCTCCTTTTCCATCCGAAACTCTATGCTCTTTTACATGTATATGCATTCTGTCTAGGCTCAGTTCGTTATCATATTTATCAATATGATGGTAATATGACTGCTACAAGTTCATGGGAACTCTGGCTATTCCTCATGCCCTTTTTGATAAACATGCCGCTGTTTCTCCAGTTGTGTTGTAGGTGTCCTTTGTGAATCTCTTTATTACCTTTTTATTCTGAGATTTACTTTTAGGTGTCCTTGTGAATTTCTTTGGTGTTTCGACTTGCATCATTACTGTTAGTAAGTAAAACAGTACAATAGAGGCTTGCTCCTATTGCTCTTTATTTAGAGGCTTGCTCCTATTCCTCTTTATTTTCTTTTTTTTTTCTTGTGATATGTATAAGCAGTACAAAAATATTTGTGTTGTATAAGCAGTACAAAAATATTTGTGATATCCATTAGACATAATTCTCCTAAATAACTTTTTAAAGCAAAGTTGCATCGTTCTTTCTCCTTCTCTTTATCTTCTTAGAAACATATACAAGGATGTTTTGGTTTGCATAATTACTTTACTACAATCAAGCGTGGCATTTTATTGTAGCTACTTCGGAAACACTTGTGTATAGTCAAATCCTTGATCTGGACAGGTACTAAAATAATTTCTTTTTGTTCTGAACTTATGTTATTTTGAGGTGTCCTTTGTGAATCTCTTTGTTATTTTGGCTTGCATCATTACTATTAGTAAGTAAAATAGTACAAAAGAGGGTTGCTCTTTTTCCTCTTTTTTTCTATATTTTTTTCTTTTGTGATCTGTAGAAGCAGTACAAAATTTTTTATAGCAGCCATTAGACATACTTCTACTAACTAACTTTTTGAAGCAAAGTTATTGTCTACCCTTCATTTAAATACCAAGATTTTGCCTTCGGCAAGTTTCAAACGTAAAATCATTTTCTATTTTTCTTTTTCTACTTTCCCTTTCATTCATCCACAATTAGAGGATAAGTCTCACAGAAAAGTTCTTTGATAAACCCACGAAGTCTACTGTGTGAAGTCTAGGCTACTCTTGGTATTCTGCTTGCACTTTTTTCTATAGAAAACTTACCTATAACTAGATTTTTCATATAGCATGTTCATAAAAGAATAACCAGAGGTTGTAGTTGGTGAATCAATTTGCTTGAAACTCTCATAGAAGTTATAGTTCATTTTCTTTAGTAACAACTTCTTTCATTTTCAGGTCAATTTGCTGTAAATCTTGGTTGGAAATATTGCCATATGCATTCTTTTCCCCTTAAACTTCCATCTTTCACTCCGTATTGCACCATATCTCAGGGTGGTGTTCTTTATTTTGAACATTAGGTATGCCATAGTACGATTTCTACCCTTTTACTTTCTAAGTTTAGTCATGATCTCTTTGACTCTTTGTTCAAGTTTATGTTAACTTTCTTTACCCAAACTTTTCCCTCCAAGTTATCTCACATTTTACATTTTAGTAGTCTCTTTTCTTTTACTCAATTATATGAAATATAATCAGAAATAGGACTATGGTTATCATGCACAATACACAACTTCAGCCTCTGTTATGTTATACACAAAGTATTTAGAGAATTGAGCTTTTAATTGTTTTACAAAATATCAAGCGAATGTCATATTGTTCTATTATTTTAGAAAATGATAGTTTCATGAGTATGTTTTTTCATTGTCCATAATGCTTTCATTCCCACCCTTCCCCCACTGCACCAAGGAAAGAAGGTGTGCTTGATCTTCTAAGAGAGGAAATAAATAAATAAATAAATGATAGCGAATGATAGTTGAAATAGAGTATAAGATTAAGAATATAACTTCCTCCTCATAGTTTATGTTTACTTTTTTCTTTTGATTTTCCTTTTTCTCCCGCAAGAAGAATTGCTTATTAAGATATGAATTTTATCATGCAGGCTGTAATTATACATTTCTGATTTAAGATATTGCGGTTGTAGCAGTGAGTGTTGAATTCTATTAAAGAAGTTCATTTGCTTCATGTTTTTAGTATTTCAAATAGATGAAGGTGATGCAAATCTTATGTTCTAGAGCGGATTGCAAATTGTAGTCTTATATTATTTGTCATTTAACCACGTTTTTTGCTTTTACAAATTGCAGAGTATTTCTTTTGCAAACAAGTATTATTCTTGCAGCATTAGTTGCAGCGTTAGAATTGCTTTTTTTCTTTGAATCGATCCGCGTATCGCGCGAATACGTATACTAGTATTAAAGTAATAACGGGAGTATATGATAGAAAACTGTCACATCAAAAATTAAACAAAATTTCAGATGTTATGAAAAATGCGTAGAAATGAAACAGTATCTGATATTTTCAGAAATGTCAAAATAAAGAAAGCCAACAGAGTAGTAATCAACATTTTTGGATAATGTATTAAATGTTTCAAGAGATATGATAAGGCTATGCCATTTTTCCTTTGAGAGGAGTTGTTGGCTATTATTTGACTGACCTTCTCTTTAGGGTTGGGGCTATCATAGTTAGGGGTGTGCATTCGAATCGGCTTATCGATAAATCGAATCGATTATTTGTTATCGAAATCGAAACCGAAAAAATCGAAACCTTATTGAAACGATAACGATAAGCATATGTACAAATCGATAATCGATAAGTAATTATCGATAAGGGTCAAAATCGAATCGATAAATCGAATGCACACCCCTAGACTGTAGACACTTGTTAAATAAGTAATTACCTATTTGTGTAGATTAATATAACATACAGAATGTATATATATTCCGCTACTATTTTGAAAGCGGCTATACAATATTATTTTCCCTAATCTATACCCTTTCCTTTACTCTAAGTCCCTTACCCTATTATTCCCTCTACCACATTTAAGGAATGATCATATTTAAAGATCAAGGGAATGAAATTCAAATTAATGGAAAACAGAATTAGCCGTGGTGATGTGTTTTGTTTTGTTTTGTTTTGTTTTTATACCGTTGGAGTGTTGGTGGCATACATTTGATCCCTTACTTTAGTTTTGTTGCATGTGCTTGTTGACATAATTTTTATATTATAAATGGTGTTCGTCTTATTTTAGCTTCTTTTTGTCCATATTAGTTAGGCGCGTTTATAGCGATATACTTTCCGTGGAATCCCGCAAATTTTCTTATTGGTGTAATCGATAACCGAATCGATAAGCCCCCAAAATCGATAAATCGAAATCGAAAAAATCGAAACCTTATTGAAACGATAACGATAAGCATATGTACAAATCGATAATCGATAAGTAATTATCGATAAGGGTCAAAATCGAATGCACGCCCCTAATCATAGTAAATGGGCGTTTGGATGTAAGAATTTTAAAATTCGAAAAAAAGTAAATTTTTTTTCAAGTGAAATTTGGACATGAATATAATTTAAGGCTGTTTTCGAATTTTTGTGAGGGATTTGAAGTGAAAATTTTAGAATTTTTTTTTTGAAATTTTCAAAAAATTCAGAAATTCATCTTCAAATAAAAAATCGAAGATTTTATGGCCAAACGATTTCGAAAAAAGAAAAAAAATTTCAAAAAAAAATACTTTTATTAGTCAACGAAGTCCTAACGTACGAACGTAGCCTTACGTAAAGGTACGAGACGATGCATACTTATAGTAAGTATTGTGTNTAAACTTCGAATTCGCCTCTAAGTACAATATAGGTGGCCGTTCAAGATGAGATTACCCTTCACCATTCTATCAGAGATTTCTCAATTCATGTGATAATTGGATAATGTATTTAATCTTTCAAAGAGATCTTAAAAGGCTATGCTATTTGGGTAGGGTTAGGGCTATAGTAGTAAGTCGAAGTGCCCTTAGTAAAGTATAGGTGGCCTTTCGGGTTTGCTTACTCATTACCAATTTCCTATAATTTTTCTATAACCCTATGGTATTCAAAATTTAGGATTCCAATTAATTCAAATTCTAACACCATAAAGTTATTGAAGACGAAAATGTTTCCATAATCTATTCCATTCATTCCACCACACCCATTGATTATGATATTTTAGTTTCTTTTATCATAAGCAATCTCTACGTCGTTCGGTTTAATTATTCGGTATCTAAACTCCACTAACCCTATTAATTCATAAAGTGCTATCTATTGAAAAGTTTTTAACTTCCAAAATTTTAATTTCAGAGATCTCAATCATCCTATCTCATTCAACCAGAGGCGGATGTAGTTAACAACTAACGGGTTCAACTGAACCCATAACTTTCGACGGGGTATAAAAATGAGAAATTTTCATAAAACACTATCTTTTAGTGGTAATTAGCTATCTATAGATACCATTTGATATATTACGGATTGTAGATACGTTTTCTGTTGTTATAAGATGTATTTGATGTATTTAAGCTACTGTATTCATGAATACAGTAGCAAAAGTCGGTGCGGAACATGGGGCTACAGCTGGATAGACGAATGTATGTGGGTGTATGTGACTGTATTCGACTGTATGTCGTAACGTAAACTGCGCAATTCCAGGTCTATTCAGATTTTTTTTATCGGAAAGTGAATAAATTAACATAATAGACTCCTAATATAACTCAACTAACCCAATTACATCACCCATAATCGTTTTTTCACGCGAATAATCTGAATTTTTTTCCTAAAAAGTTATATACATCAAAACATAGCATTCGCCGATAGTCTGTTTCTTCCCTTTTCTCTCTTTTTTTTTTTCCGTGTATGCTTCTGTGTTCAACAAATAAAACAGAGAATTGATACATTCATACACAGAAATCGGTCAACCAATGATACATGTTGGCTTTTTTTTTTTTCGCGAATATATTTTGCATATATTTAGTTGGTGTATTAAATCTGAATACATAATTACAATACGACTATTATATTAATTCATGATCTCTGAATACAGATATGAATAAAATCTGAATACATAGTTGGTATATGATCTCTGAATATTAAATATATGTATTCGAATACATCTGAATACAGATGAATACAATCTGTTATATACATACGATATGATTGTATTGTAAAAAGATGTAATATTTCATTCATCAGAACTGATTCTTTTTTCTGAATACATATAAATACAACTAAATACAAAATGACTTTTGTATCAAGGATTGTATATGATATCTTAATATTAAATACATGTATTCAAATACTCCTGAATACATATTAATACAATATGTTGAATACATACGAATACAACTTGGACTTCTTTCGATTTGTCATTGTGTAATTTAGTTCTTCTCTTGAAGCTGTAGTTGCTGATACACCTGCAAATTCCGACTCCGCTCGAGTGATTTGCAAAGAGAAAGAGGGCCCATCGAAATTGAGTAGTTTGGTGGGTATACCTCTGGTTACCATCTTGGGTGACGTTGAATCCGACATTGGAGAGAAAAATGATAGCTTTCTGTTGAGTAAACAATAACAATGGTTATTGTTTCAGAAGCAAACAAAAACTGATTATGTGAGAATGAGGGAGACCTAGGCAATGTGGGTGGGAGAAGAAGTTTGAATTGTGATTTTGTGGGAGAAGAAAGTAAAGTGTATCAAAAAAGAGAGAGAGAGAGAGAGAGAGAACGTGGTTTGTGAATTTTAACTGATTATGTGAGAGAAAATCTGAAAAAGGAGAGAGAAAAATAATAATTAGCATATATGATGGCTTAAGGGTAGGATGTAACCATATTAGATATTTTGCTATAAAGGGTAAAAGGTAGCTATATAATATAATTTTTTAAAATGGTATTTATTTAAAATAAATAGGGTATTAAGTTTTTCTATAGGGTGTAAAAATTCCTATAAGAATTTATTAAAATTATAAAAATAGTGGATATAAACTCAAAACTTTAAAAGTATTCAATACTAAAAACCTTAAAAGTTGAACCCATATAATTTAAATCCTGAATCCGCCTCTACATTCCACCATGATTAAAAGACAACACGATCAGTTGGCTTCTCATGTATTGTAAAAGCTTGTGGATAGGATCATATTAATAACTTGCATGTGCCAAAAGTGGTCGTATATAGTTTTTGGCTTTTGTATGCAATTTTTTTCAACTTTGTGCTGCATTTTCAACTTCTGTATTTTGTGGCATATCAAACAACGGTTACTTCATTAATCTTTTGTCCTTTATCTAGTCTGCTGTTTAGTGGAGTCTTATCCTCGAAAACCTCCTATACCTAGAGATAAGGTTCATCAATCACATCTATTGAATACGAAAAATCTTATGCTTGGAATAGAGTACACTTTGGATAGGAACTTGAATATCTCTCATGGTGAGCTTTTTACGGCAAAAATTCTAATTAGTGAGGACCAATAAATACTCTAAACCTGATAATTGAAAAAAATGATAGTTTATTGCACGAAGTATTTCGTATTCAAGCAAAGTCAGGAAAAGAGTCGCACCTAAAAAATGTAATGTATGTAGCATACCCTAATACAAGCAGGGGTGGACGCACATGGGTAGATGCGGTGTCGAATGCTTTGCTGGATTTAAAAAAAGAAATATTTATACTAATATTTTGCAAAATGAAGCAATATATAATAGCGACACCATTTCTTGTCAAAGTGTACTTCTTGGTCCATTGGTCAAGCTTGTATTTGAACTTGTAAAGGTCGTAGGTTCGAGGCTGGACCTAGACATTCTATTTTTTGAACATTTTTTAGTGAACATTTTTGTTAAAATATGAGGCTAAGGAGAAACAAACTTACGCCTCCCTTTGCAATAATATTCAACTAAACTATTGGACCAAAGCTTTCAACTTGTGAGAAAATCATATTAAACAATATTTATTTATTTATTTATTCTATTTATATAAATTCGACACCACTTATAATAAATTCTGCGTACGCTCTGAATACAAGCATCAGTAGCTAGCTGATTTTACGACTCTTGTGAAGTAAAAGTAAAAGAAGTATATTGCAACCAACAATCACTTTCATAGATACAAATATAAGTAAACTTAACTATTACTTTTGTATTCATACTTAACTTGAGTAGCTCCATTTTTACTACTAGTTGCTCTCTAGCTTGTATTTTCTTTTTCTTAAAGTGGTGCTGTGACGGGCTAGATAGTCATACAACTTAATTAATGAGACAATTATCGATTAGGCCTAGGGCTCATATTTGTGAAAACTTTATATCTTGTATCTTGATCACTTAACAGGAAAAAAAAAAACTAGGAGTACTTAATATTGAAATGAAATGGATTCAGATAGGACCCGAATAGTTTAACACGAATCATATTGCCGACTCCAACTAATTTTATTCGGAAGTAAAACAGTTGACAGGAAGTGATGAATTCACAATATGTCCAATATTTTCAGGGATCAAACATGAAGTTTACTATATTAAATTGCTCTTTGTTTGACTTGTAAAAGCTAGTAAAAAGGACTGATCTTAGGCACATGAGAAAGACATTTCATTTTGAGTAAGACACGACCAAAAAATGGGGGAACGGATAGATAGCTTCAACACCTAAATGCTTAGGCATTTTTAGCTTAATTGGTTGATGCTTAATTGGTGAACTCGACAATTAACACTACTCAACAACAAGAAATGCATCAATTTCCATGCTAATCTCTTCGTAAAGGCCTTATTTCCTCTGCTTGCACAGCCATTATATCACACTATGTTCTCTACTTCCCGTTATTCTCTTCATAAACTCAAGATTTACTCCACTTAACACGAAAGGAGAAAAGGTCTTAAACAACAACAACAACAACATCAACTCAGTAGAATCCCACAAGTGAGGTCTGGGGATGGTAGTGTGTACGCAGACCTTACCCCTACCCCGAAGGGGATAGAGACGCTGTTTCCGAAAGACCCTCGGCTCAAGATAATAAAAAGACAAAATGAGAGAATATTAGATTCATCACGGAGATCATAGGAAAAATAGGAACATAAAATGCAGAAGAAAAATGCAAAGCAAAAACGATGGATAGTAAGTGGAACCTGCGTCGAAAATAGAAAATAGTAAGAAACGACATTACCCCTAGCTATCTTAGACAAAACCCTACCAAACTAGGCTCACAAAGACACAAAGTAACGCAAGACTCAACTACCTCCTAGCCTACAACCGTAATACTCGTCCTCCACAACTTCCTATCAAGTATCATGTCCTCGAAAACCACCTCGCCATATCCTGCATGATCACCTCTCCCCAATACTTCTTAGGCCGCCCTCTACCTCTTCTTGTGCCTTCCACAACCAGCCACTCACCTCCTTACTGGAGCATCCGGGCTTCTCCTCTGTACATGCCCGAACCATCTGAGCCTCGCTTCCGTATCTTCTCATCAATGGGAGCCACGTGCTCCTTCTCCCGAGTATCATCATTCCTAATCTTATCCATCCTAGTGAGCCCGCACATCCACCTCAACATCCTCATTTCTGCTACTTTCATCCTTTGGATATGTGAGTTCTTAACAGGCCAACACTCAGCCCCATACATCATGGCCGGTCTAACCACCGCTTTATAGAGCTTACCTTTGAGTATCGTTGGCACTCTCTTATCGCACAAGACTCCAGATGCTAACCTCCACTTCATCCATCCTACCCCAATACGGTGTATGACATCCTCGTCGATCTCCCCTCCCCCGTGGATAACCGAACCAAGGTACTTGAAGCTGCCTCTACTTGGGATAACCTATGACTCAAGACTCACATCCACGTCCACTTCCCCCGGCTCGGCGCTGAACTTACACTCAAGGTATTCCGTCTTCGTTTTGCTTAGCTTGAAACCCTTAGACTCAAGCGTCTGTCTCCGAACTTCCAATCTCTCATTAACACCGGCTCGTGACTCATCAATCAGAACTATGTCATCGGCGAATAGCATGCACCACGGCACCTCCCCTTGAATATGGTTTGTTATCGCATCCAACACCAGGGCGAATAAGAACGGACTGAGCGCAGAGCCTTGGTGTAACCCCATCTCAACCGGAAAATGCTTAGAGTCGCCTCCTACTGTCCTAACCCGAGTCTTAGCCCCATCATACATGTCCTTAATTGCCATAATATAAGGAACCGACACACCTTTTGCCTCCAAGCATCTCCAGAGAACTTCTCTAGGAACCTTGTCATACGCTTTCTCCAGGTCAATAAACACCATGTGCAGACCCTTCTTTCTCTCTCTATACAGTTCCACCATCCTCCTAACAAGGTGTATAGCTTCTGTAGTAGAACGACCCGGTATGAACCCGAACTAGTTATCGGATACAGACACTGTCATCCTCACCCTCGCTTCAACCACCCTCTCCCATACTTTCATGGTATGACTCAGTAGTTTGATACCCCTATAATTGTTGCAACTCTGGATATCACCTGTGTTCTTATACAGTGGAACCACCGTACTCCACCTCCACTCATCTGGCATCCTTTTCGCCTTAAAAATAACATTAAACAACCCAGTCAACCACTCCACACCTGCTCTCCCTACACACTTCCAAAATTCCACTGGAATCTCATCTGGCCCGGTCGCTCTGCCCCTACTCATCTTACGCATAGCCCCCACGACCTCTTTGACCTCAATATGCCTGCAGTGCCCGAAGTCACGGTGACTCTCGGAATGCTCCAATTCGCCTAGCACAATATCACGATCCCCTTTTTCATTCAGAAGGTTATGAAAGTAAGTCTGCCATCTCCTCTTAATTTGGGCATCTTCCACCAGTATTCTACCATCTTCGTCCTTAATGCATCTCACTTGGTCCAAATCTCGAGCCTTCCTCTCTCTCAATTTGGCCAGCTGGAATAGCTTCTTCTCCCCGCCTTTTCCCCCAGTTCCTCGTACATACGATCATAAGCCGTAGTCTTAGCCTCCGTGACCAACAATTTAGCTTCCTTCCTAGCTACCTTATATCTCTCCATGCACGCCCGCGTCTCCCCCTCACCTATGCTCCCTACTAACTTCAGGTATGCCGCCTTCTTCGCTTCCACTTTACCTTGGACCACTTCATTCCACCACCAGTATCCTTTGTGCCCACCAGAGACACCGGTCGAGACCCCTAACACCTCTCTCGCAGACTCCCTTATACAATTTGCTGTCGCTGACCACAGAGTGTTCGCGTCCCCACTGCTCCTCCAAGCTCCCATAGCCGACAACCGGCACTCCAACTCTTGGGCTTTATCCTTAGTCAAGGATCCCCACCTGATTCTTGGTTTACCCTGAGCATTCCTTTTCCTTCTCTTTAACCTAATACCAACATCTAGCACCAAGAGTCTATGCTGCGTCGTGAGTGTCTCACCCGGAATCACCTTACAGTCCTTGCACAACCCGCTATCACACCTCCTGAGGAGGAGATAGTCAATCTGAGTCTTCGCTACCGCATTTTGAAAAGTAACCAAATGCTCTTTCCTCTTCGGAAAGCTAGAGTTCGCAATCACCAACCCAAAAGCCTTAGCGAAGTCCAACAGCGAGGTACCTCCTCCGTTCCTCTCCCCAAAACCAAAGCCTCCATGCACCTCGCCATAACCACCCGCGGTCGCCCCAATATTGAAATCCCCTCCTATGAATAGCTTCTCAGCAGGCGGAACCTGTCGCACAATCTCATCTAACCCCTCCCAAAAGCGTTATTTTACCTCCTCATCTAGGCCCGCATGCGGCGCATAGGCGCTAACGACGTTCAGGGTGTACTCTCCAACCACCAACTTAATAACCATCAATCTATCATTCACTCGTCTAACCTCAACCACAGACTCTCTAAGCTTCCTATCCACCAAGATACCCACTCCATTCTTACCTCTCTAGACTCCTGAGTACCAAAGTTTATACCCGTCCGCATCCTTCGCCTTCGACCCTACCCACCTAGTCTCCTGGACACACGCTATATTGACCCTCCTCTTCTTAAGAATCTTCGCCAACTCTATAGACTTACTCGTCAATGTACCTACGTTCCATGACCCGATTCTTAACCTATGGACACCACTGTTTCCTTTACCTCCCTTGCCTCCTGACCCGCCCCCTAACCCCTGCCCTACCCCTCCCCCCTACCCCCCCTCCCCCCGACCCCCCCCCGAGGACATGACCTCACTTTACCATCCCAGACCACAGCCACTATACCTACGCCAGACTAAGGGAAAATCACTAACACACACAAGGCAACCGACCAAGCTAGACAAAGACAGGCGGCAACTATAAGCATACTAATACTGTGAATAAACTAATAGGAACTAAGATTTCAACAATTTAACTTTCACAATAAAGGGGAAAGGAAAAACAGGAGGTACCAACTCCCGCAAGTAGAACCTGGGAATTGTCTCAGTATATAAGATAATGTTGCGTCCACCTGGCACGTTCGCGTCCAACTCCCGCCGCCCCTCGTTGACCCTTGCCGGGGTTGTTCCTTATGTTTGCACACGCACGTCCCGCTCACTGCTAATAGCCACAACCCCTAACCTGAAATACGCACAAAACACCACGAAGACAAACAAAGGAGGGGTTGTCACCGCTACCACTGGTGAGGCCCCACCCGTAGCAAAGGAGCGCAAAAAGATTGTAATAAAACCTTAAATTGATTTTTGATTTTTTTTATAAATTAAATAATAAATAAATAAATAAGTAAAACAGTCAAAAGAAGAACTCTAAAAAAACAATAAAGTCAGAAAAATAAATCGACAACAACGTATATAACAATAAATAAAGGAATGAACATGAGATTCAAATTAGGGAAATGGAGATGATGGCTGGTGGAGGGTTGTAGGATTATAAGGGATAATCTGGAAAGCAAAATAAGAAGAAGAAGAAGAAAACAGGAGAGAGAAAGAGAGGAAAATAAGACAAAGATGGGGTAGGGGTAGGGGTAGGGGAGGGGGGGACTATACTAGCCATATCGCTTATACACAAGGATTGGATGTGCAACAAAAACTGCCTTCAACGACAACAAACCTAGTATAGTCCCACAAGCGGTTATTGGAAAGGGTAGAAAGTAAGCAGACCTTACCTAAGTTGCTCGGACACGGATACCGACTAGAGGTCGGATTCTTCGAGATGTAAATTCTAAAATTGGCGGATATAGATCCTAGTACAGATACGGATGCGGGGATCCGGCTAAAAATAATTAAAAACTATAAAAATATCTCTAAAATATGGAAATTTTTGCGGAATACTTGTGTATAGCTTGTAAAATATGGATTTTTTATTCTTTATTTGTAGATAAGTAATTTCTTAGTTAAGGTATGCGAATTTCTTCAAATTTACCCTAGTTTTGGTTCTGATTTCGGGAATCAAATTGTATCTCATCTCGAATTTTTCCGTCCGTCGCGGTCGAAGTACCCAAACTGTTTGACCAAATCCGATACGGATCTCATACCCACACCCATACTAGTATCGTGACGACACGGGTGCGGCACCTCAACTGCCGTGTTGGAGCAACTTAGGACCTTGAGAAAACATTGAGGTTGTTATAAATAGAGTTTTATTTATGGTGAATGTCTATATTTAGAGAGATTCTAGGGTTTATTACTTGGTGGCTAAGTCACCATCTCCTTATAAATAGAGGGTTCTATTCCATTGTAATTCATCCCAAATTCAATAAGAATTTCCTCTCTCTTTTTCTCTGCAATATTGTTCTTCTACTTTTATTGTTTTATAACACGTTATCAGCCCGAGACTCTAACCAATTGAGTAGAAGCTTTGGGATTGAGCATAATGATTGTCAATTATTCCATGAACTTTCTTCATGATTAAATTCTGGATTTAAGGTAAGTATTTTACCGTATTTTTCTCTTTTATTCTATACTTTGATTTTAAATACAAGCAAAGACAACAAAGTTTGATTATAACTCTAATGGAGTTTGTAAGAAATTATAACCACCTGAAGTGGTAAAATTTCTATGCCTCGCCATGATCAAATTCGTGTATGATTGTGGGCAAAGAATTGAAAACCCGTCCCATTGAATTTGCTCCATTCTCATTCCCTTAAGAGAATGTGATAGCAGTATGTGATAAGTCTGAAAGAAGACAAAATTATTACTATGAATGTATCAATGGATATGGACGTGGCAATAGACGAAATTATAATCGTCATCATTTGTGGTAATGAGAACAATAAGGATTCTCAAAATAATCTTTCACTCTGTGAAAAATATTTGTCATCGATTTGACATGAGATTTTGTAAAGCACATATAGATGATTATGGTCCATTCATGATGTGAATGTGACAACATTTGATTTATGAATAAATATTCATTCTTCAAAGAATATGAACGTGCTAGTGGTAGTGAATATACCACACTCACCTCTAGAAGGAGGTTTGAGATGATATAAGAAATCAATGTCATTATTATGGCATGAATGATCATTGGTCACGTACCTATTGTACGCCAAAATATTTTGGCAATGTGATTATTAAAGAATAACATTAATGCAAGAAACATATCTTGCATATAATTTTGACCATAACCATAATGGTATAACTTTCTCTTTAAAAGAGATATTCACCATATGGACGTTGATGAATATGTGGTAGTACCAAATTAATTGAGAGCTCTAGAAGAGCCAATTATACTATTTTGGAGAAACACAATTGATTACCAATAAGGTATTATGTTGTAGTATGTCTCAAAGAAACTTATTCAGTTTCCAAAGTATACGCGAAAGCTCTTGATTATATTGAGACTATAAATAAAGGAAAGATTTAATATAATCTTTTACTACAACTTGTAGCTGGGTAATATGTATGTGAAAAGCTACCCGCTTTATTCTCCAGTTTGTACTACATAAATAAAAGAATACCACAATAAAGTGGGTGTTTATTGATATAAAAACCCATATCATAAGAAACTTGGAGTTTATTGATAATTGCACACGTCATGGTGTAAATCTAAAATTTATCAATATTGATAATTTATTCAGTTGGCATAACTAGTTTAGCCATATCAATTAAGTATGATGTGCAAAAATAAAAGAGAGTTCATATGGGTAAATATTAAAGAACTAGAAAGTTCTTTACGGATTCTCTTACGTTGCTTGTTCTTATTAATTAATAGACCAACTAAAATTGGGATTGAATCCCATGAATGCTGGAAATATTGTGACGACCCGACCCGTCGTCACGTGAGTCACTGCTTCGTTTTCCCCGTTTTCAGCTTCTTTATGCTTCATTATCCGTATCTCATGTGATCGAGTTGGTTCGGAGAGGTTTTGGTAGGAAATGAGACACTTAGTCTCTTTAAGGAAGGTTTGGTTTGGAAAAGTCAACCGGATGTTGACTTATGAGTTAGAGGGATCGGATGTGATTTCCGGTGATTCGGTTAGCTTCGGGGGATGATATGTGACTTAGGAGCGTGATCGGAAGTGATTTCGGAGGTCCGGTGTAGAATTAGGCTTGAATTGGCGAAGTTAGTATTTTGGCGAATTCCGGTTGATAGGTGAGATTTTGATCCGAGGGTCGGAATGGAATTCCGAGAGTTTCTGTAGTTTCATTAGGTGATTTGGGATGTGTGTGCCAAATTTCAGGTCATTCGGAGGTGTTTTGGCTGGGTTTTTGATCAAATGCGTGTTTCGGAAGTTTTTGAAGAACTTAGGCTTGAATCCGATGTAATTTGATGGTTTTGGTGTTGTTTGTGGTATTTTGATGATTGGATCAAGTTCGAATGATGTTTTAAGATGGATTGGCACTTTTGGTTGAGGTCCCGGGGGCCTCGGGGTGATTTCGGATGGCCATCGGGATGAATTTTGGACTTGTGTTATTGCTGAGTTTTGCTGGTTCTGGTATTTCCGCATCTGCGGAAATAGGACCGCAGATGCGGGGAGGTGGATCGCAGGTGCGAGATTCTTGGAAAGTTGGTTTTTCGCAGATGCGGCTTGGAGCCGCATCTGCGGTGCCGCAGATGCGACGTTGGAACCGCAGATACGGATATTGGCCATTGGGGATTTTCCGCAGAAGCGGACGATTTTCCGCAGGAGCGGAGTCCGCAGATGCGGAGTTTGACCGCAGAAGCGGTCCAGGCGTTTAAGTGGAACTCCGTATAAGCGGAGGAATTCCGCAGAAGCGGAAATCGCAGATGCGGTATATGAATCGCAGATGCGAAAAGGTCTGGACAGAAAGGGTTTTGAAAACTTCATTTTGTTCCGCGAGCTAAGGTATTTTTCCACCATTTTAGAACATCCTTGAGAGCTTTTGGACGAGAATTGAAGGGGATTTCGACTGGGATTGATTGGAGGTGAGTTCTATGACCTAATTACATGATTTAATGTTAGAATCAACCTAGAAATTCATGAAAATTTATCAAAAAGGGGGAAGAACTAGGGCTTGAGTTTTGGTATTTCAAATTGGGTTTTGATGGGTCATTTGAGCTCGGATTTGGAAGTTCTTGATATGTATAGACTCGTGGCGAGATAAGGAATCCGTTGATGTAAAATTTGCTGGACTTCGAGAAGTGGGCCCGGGGCTCGGGTTTTGCAAATTTCGTGATTTTTGATGTTTTTCGATTCTTTTCGTTGTGGTTTTGATCAGATTCGACGTGCGAGGAGGCCGATTTGAGAGGCAAGGGCATAGCGAGCTAGGATTTTGGCTGGCTTGAGGTGAGTAATGATAGTAAATGATATCCTGAGGGTTTGAAACCCCGGATTTGCACAACGTAGTGCTATATTGAGGTGAAACACGCGCTTAATGACGAGCGCGGGGTTGTTTACTACTGGGGATTGTGACTTGGTCCGTCCCGATTGATATTTTACTGCGTATTTGACTGAGATGTAACTGTTATCAACATGATTTGGGCCTATTGCCATATTTTGGGCTTCACGCCGACTACTTGAATCCTTCGTGGATTTTTATCACTGTTTCCTCACTATTTTGATATACCACTTGAACTCAGTCCTGTTGATTATACTGTTTTACAAACTCAGCTGCTTTAATTGAACTTTGAGACTTAAATGGTATTTCCACTGTTGTTTGGGCTGAGCACTACTATTTTATTGATGCCCGAGGGGCTTATGATATTTTCTGGACTGAGTGAGGCTTTCAGGCCTTGTGAGTGATGTGAGGAGGCTTTCAGGCCTTGTGAGTGATGTGAGGAGGCTTTCAGGCCTTGTGAGTGATGTGAGGAGGCTTTCAGGCCTTGTGAGTGATGTGAGGAGGCTTTCAGGCCTTATGAGTGATGTGAGAAGGCTTTCAGACCTTATGTTGATATAGCGCTTGGGCCGTAAGGGGCCCCTCCGGAGTCTGCACACCCACAGTGAGCGCGCGGGTACCCATATGATCTGAGAGTTAGCCCGAAGGGCTGATACTACGCTGAGTGATTGACACTGAGCCCGAGGGGCTGATACTGTTCTGAGCGATTGATACTGGGCCCGAGGGGCAGATTTCTCCTTACTACTTACTTGTTATTTTACCCGATTTACCTGTTTTAAAAAAAAGGAGATTTCATTTGACTCTTTACTGTTTTACTACTTTAAGTGATTTACTGCCTGATATAGAATTGCCTTGTGCACTTATGTGTTTTCATGCCTTCGGTTATTATTTAGTATTATTACTCACTGGGTCGGAGTACTCACATTACCCCCTGCACCATGTGTGCAGATTCAGGCATAGCAGAGTCCGCACCTGAGCACTGATTCCTTCCAGACCAGGCAGCAAGTTGGAGTTACGAGGTAGCTGTTGACGTCCGCAGCCCCTTGTCTCCCCGATCTTACATCATTTATGTTTCCTTCAGACTATTGTATCAGATATTACACTTTGTAGACTTAAGCAAACTCTGTAGTAGCTCATGACTTGTGACACCCTGGTTTGGGCTGTGTCGGGATGGTTTCCCTTGTTATAATTGTTGTTCCCGCGTTTATGGTTATCTTAAACATGTGTTAGAATCGTCAATGTTAATTGATTGCTTTAAAAGAAGTATTTACGTTGTTCTGGCTGGCCTTATCTTCACGAGAGGCGCCATCACGACCGGGTTCGGGAATTGGGTCGTGACAAGTTGGTATCAGAGCCTAGGTTACTAGGTCTCACGAGTCATGAGCTGGTTTAGTAGAGTCTCGCGGATCGGTGCGGAGACGTCTGTACTTATCCTCGGGGGGCTGCAGAACCTTTAGGAAAATTCCACATTCATGAAATTTCTGTCGTGCGAACATGTTGATCCGAGTACTAAACTTCTCTTTATTCCATTCTCTCACAGATAGTGAGGACGCGAGCTACCAGACGAGGTGGACGACCACCAGTACCACCCACTGAGACCACCAGAGGCCGTGGACGCGGTCGTGGTCGTGGCAGAGGCAGAGCAGCAGGGCAGCGCCTGTTGATCCACCAGTTTCCCCAGTTCAGGATCAGGCTCCAGCAGCACCTATTCAGGCACCAGCAGTGCCCATCGTGATTCCTGGTCTTCAGGAGACTTTGGCTCAGATTTTGACAGTTTGCACTGGCCTGGCTCAGGTCGTTTCAGCCACCACAGCAGCAGCTACTTCGCAGGCTGGGGGAGGCAATCAGACCCCCGCTGCTCGCACACCTGAGCAGGTAGTGCAGGGATTACAGACTCCAGAGGCACCTCCAGCTCAGCCAGTTGCACCAGTGCAGGAGTTCAGGGTTCCAGCTATGCCTGAGGATGAGCAGCGTCGTCTTGAGAGGTTTGGTAGACTCCAGCCTCCGACATTCAGTGGTGCTGAGGGCGAGGATGCCCAGGGTTTTCTCGACAGATGTCAGCGGATGCTCCGTACAACAGGGATTCTCGAGTCTAGTGGTGTGGCTTTTACCACCTTTCAGTTTACTGGGGCTGCCTTCACTTGGTGGGAGGCGTATGAGAGGCGTAGGCCGGCTGGTGCAGCACCTTTGACTTGGCAGGAGTTCTCCACTCTCTTCTTGGAGAAGTATGTACCGCAGTCCCGCAGAGAGGAGCTGCGCAGGCAGTTTGAGTGGCTACGGCAGGGAGATATGACTGTGTCTCAGTATGAGATGAGGTTTTCAGAGTTGGCTCGTCATGCCGTCTGGATGGTTCCGTCGGATCGTGAGCGGATCAGGAGATTTGTTGATGGCCTTAACTACCATCTCCGTGTTCTTATGACTAGAGAGAGAGTATTGGGTGCTTCATTCGAGGAGGTGGTTGATATAGCTCGAGAGATTGAGGCGGTTCGCCGTCAGGATCGAGAGGAGAGGGAGGCCAAGAGGCCTCGAGGTTCTGGCAGTTACAGTGGCGCTCCTTCGAGGGGCCAGTTCCAGCATGGTAGGGGTCGTTCTTTCAGGACCGCTCAGTCGGCTCGTCCCGAGTATCGTGGTGCATCTTCAGGTCGTGGTTATCATGGTTCTCAGCAGAGTCAGCCATCACTCAGCGCTCTTCCAGCACAGAGTTCATCTCGTGCCCCATCTGCTCAGGGTTCTTCTAGGCCGAGTGCGTCAGCTAGTCACTCCGGCGCGAGGGGTTCCCTTCAGTCCCATTCTCCAGCACCTGGGAGTTGTTATGAGTGCGGAGAGTTTGGACATATGTGGAGGCAGTGTCCTCGTCGTGCTGCTAGCTCATCTCAGCAGAGGGGTCAGCCCTCGTCTTCTGGTCCAGTTTCTTCAGCACCCGCCCCGCCAGCTAGGGGTGAGGGTCAGGCAGCCAGGGGTCGCCCCAGAGGTGGAGGTCGATCAGGCGGTGGTCAGGCTCGCTTTTATGCTCTTCAGGGCAGGACAGATGCCATTGCTTCAGATGCCGTCATTACAGGTATTATTTCAGTCTGCCACAGAGATGCCTCAGTCTTATTTGATCCTGGTTCCACCTATTCTTATGTGTCCTCATATTTTGCTCATCATTTGGGTACGTCCCGAGGGTGTCTTGCTTTACCTGTTCATGTATCTACCCTGGTGGGCGATACTATTGTTGTAGACCATGTATACCGGTCATGTTTGGTGACTATTGGGGGTCTGGAGACCCGAGTTGATCTATTGCTATTGAGCATGGTGGATTTTGATGTTATTTTGGGCATGGACTGGTTATCTCCGTGTCATGCTATTCTAGATTGTCATGCTAAGACAGTCACTTTGGCTATACCGGGTGTACCGAGGATCGAGTGGCGTGGTGTGACTGATCATGTTTCTAGTAGGGTGATTTCATTCCTAAAGGCCCAGCGTATGGTTGGGAAGGGTTGCCTTTCATATTTGGCGTTCGTGAGGGATGTTGGAGCCGAGACTCCTAGCATTGATTCTGTTCCAGTTGTGAGGGAGTTTCCCGATGTTTTCCCTGCAGACCTGCCGGGCATGCCCCCGGACAGGGATATTGATTTTGGTATTGACCTGGTGCCGGGCACTCAGCCCATTTCCATTCCGCCATATCGTATGGCACCAGCGGAGTTGAAAGAATTGAAGGATCAGCTTCAGGAACTCCTAGATAAGGGGTTCATTCGGCCTAGTGTGTCACCGTGGGGTGCACCGGTTCTGTTTGTGAAGAAGAAGGATGGCACCATGAGAATGTGCATTGACTACAAGCAATTGAACAAAGTAACAGTGAAGAACAAGTTTCCCCTGCCTCGCATTGATGATTTATTTGACCAGCTTCAGGGAGCGAGGGTGTTCTCCAAGAATGATCTCCGTTCGGGCTATCACCAGTTGAAGATCAGGGATTCAGATATTATTAAGACTGCTTTCAAGACTAGATATGGGCACTATGAGTTTCTTGTTATGTCTATTGGGCTGACCAATGCCCCTGCAGCGTTCATGCATTTGATGAACAGTGTATTTTGGCCTTATCTGTATTCGTTCATTATTGTTTTTATTGATGATATTCTGGTGTACTCGCGTAGTCAGGAGGAGCACGCGCAGCATTTGCGAGTTGTATTGTAGAGATTGAGGGAGGAGAAGCTTTATGCAAAGTTCTCCAAGTGTGAGTTCTGGCTCAGTTCAGTGGCTTTCTTGGGGCACGTGGTGTCCAGCGAGGGTATTCAGGTCGACCCGAAGAAGATAGTGGCGGTTCAGAGTTGGCCCAGACCGACCTCAGCCACAGAGATTCGTAGTTTCCTTGGTTTGGCAGGTTATTATCGCCGGTTTGTTCAGGGATTTTCCTCTATTGCATCGCCCTTGACCAAGTTGACTCAAAAGGGTGCTCCATTTGTATGGTCGGATGAGTGCGAGGAGAGCTTTCAGAAGCTCAAGACAGCTTTGACCACAGCTCCAGTATTGGTTTTGCCATCGGCTTCAGGTTCTTATACTGTATATTGTGATGCTTCGAGAGTTGGGATTGGATATGTGTTGATGCAGGAGGGTAGAGTTATTGCTTATGCTTCTCGTCAGTTGAAGCCCCACGAGAAGAACTACCCAGTACACGATTTGGAGTTGGCTGCTATAGTTCATGCTTTGAAGATTTGGAGGCACTACTTGTGTGGCGTATCTTGTGAGGTATTCACCAATCATCGCAGTCTTCAGCATTTGTTCAAGCAAAAGTATCTTAATTTGAGGCAGCGGAGGTGGCTAGAGTTACTTAAGGATTATGACATCACCATTTTGTATCACCCGGGGAAGGCCAATGTAGTGGCCGATGCTTTGAGCCGAAAGGCAGTTAGTATGGGGAGTTTGGCGTACATTCCAGTTGGGAAGAGGCCCTTTGCAGTTGATGTTCAGGCCTTGGCCAATCGGTTGGTGAGACTAGATATTTCGGAGCCTAGTCAGGTGTTAGCTTGTGTGGTTTCTCGGTCTTCCTTATATGATCGCATCAGAGAGCGCCAGTATGATGATCCGCATTTGCTTGTCCTTAAAGACAGGGTCCAGCATGATAATGCCAGAGACGTGACCATTGGTGAGGATGGTGTGTTGAGGATGCAGGGCCGTATTTGTGTGCCCAATGTGGATGGGCTTCGGGAGTTGATATTGGAGGAGGCCCATAGCTCGCGGTATTCCATTCATCCAGGTGCCGCGAAGATGTATCAAGATTTGAGGCAGCACTATTGGTGGAGAAGAATGAAGAAAGATATTGTAGGATTTGTGGCTCGGTACCTCAACCGTCAACAAGTGAAATATGAGCATCAGAGATCGGGTGGCGTACTTCAACGGATTCCCGAGTGGAAGTGGGAGAGGATCACTATGGATTTTGTGAGCGGTCTTCCTCGGACTTTGAAGAAGTTCGATTCGATTTGGGTGATTGTGGATCGGCTGACCAAGTCCGCGCACTTCATTCCGGTATGTACTACCTATTCTTCGGAGCGGCTGGCAGGGATCTTTATCCAGGAGATTGTCCGATTGCATGGTGTTCCAGTGTCTATTATCTCAGATAGGGGTACTCAGTTTACTTCTCAGTTCTGGAAGACTTTTCAGCGAGAGTTGGGTACACAGGTGGAGTTGAGCACATCATTTCATCCTCAGACGGACGGACAGTCCGAGAGTACTATTCAGATATTGGAGGACATGTTGCGTGCCTGTGTTATTGATTTTGGAGGTTCTTGGGATGGGTTTTTGCCGCTTGCAGAGTTTGCCTACAACAACAGTTATCAATCGAGCATTCAGATGGCTCTGTATGAGGTGTTGTATGGGAGGCGGTGTAGATCTCCTGTTGGTTGGTTCGAGCCCGGCGAGGCCAGGCTATTGGGGACAGAGTTGGTCCAGGATGCCTTGGAGAAGGTGAAGATGATTCAGGAAAGGCTTCGTACAGCACAGTCGCGTCAGAAGAGTTATGCGGACCAGAAGGTTCGAGATGTGTCTTATATGGTTGGTGAGAAGGTCTTGCTGAAGGTTTCGCTCATGAGGGGTGTTATGCGGTTTGGAAAGAAAGGGAAGTTGAGTCCGCGGTTTACTGGGCCTTTTGAGGTACTTAGGAGGATTGGGGAGGTGGCTTATGAGCTTGCCTTGCCACCCAGCTTGTCGGGCGTGCATCCGGTATTTCATGTATCTATGCTCCGGAAGTATGTTGGGGACCCGTCCCATGTATTGGACTTCAGCACGGTTCAGTTGGATGATGATTTGACTTATGATGTAGAGCCAACAGCCATTTTGGATTGCCAGGTTCGGAAGTTGAGGTCAAAGGATGTTGCTTCAGTAAAAGTGCAATGGAGAGGTTGGCCCGTGGAGGAGGCTACTTGGGAGACCGAGCGGGAGATGCGGACCAGATATCCTCACCTGTTTGAGGCTTCAGGTATGTTTCTTGACCCGCTCAAGGACGAGCGTTTGTTTTAGTTGGGGAGGATGTGATGACCCGACCCATCGTCACGTGAGTTACAGCTTCGTTTTCTCCATTTTCAGCTTCTTTATGCTTCATTATCCGTATCTCATGTGATCGAGTTAGTTCGGAGAGGTTTTGGTAGGAAATGAGACACTTAGTCTCTTTAAGGAAGGTTTGGTTTGAAAAGTCAACCAGATGTTGACATATGAATTAGAGGGCTCGGATGTGATTTTCGGTGATTCGGTTAGCTTCGGGGGACGATTTGTGACTTAGGAGCGTGATCGAAAGTGATTTTGGAGGTCCGGTGTAGAATTAGGCTTGAATTGGCGAAGTTAGTATTTTGGCGAATTTCGGTTGATAGGTGAGATTTTGATCCGAGGGTCGGAATGAAATTCCGAGAGTTGCTGTAGTTTCGTTAGGTGATTTGGGATGTGTGTGCCAAATTTCAAGTCATTCGGAGGTGTTTTGGCTGAGTTTTTGATCAAATGCGTGTTTCGGAAATTTTTGAAGAACTTAGGCTTGAATCCGATGTAATTTGATGGTTTTGGTGTTGTTTGTGGTGTTTTGATGATTGGAGCAAGTTCGAATGATGTTTTAAGATGGATTGGCACTTTTGGTTGAGGTCCCAGGGGCCTGGGGTGATTTCGGATGGCCATCGGGATGAATTTTGGACTTGTGTTATTGCTGAGTTTTGCTGGTTCTGGTATTTCCCCATCTGCGGAAATAGGACCGCAGATGCGGTCTCGCAGATGCGGGGAAGTGGATCGCAGGTGCGAGATTCTTGGAAAGTTGATTTTTCGCAGATGAAGGCTTGGAGCCGCATCTGCGGTGCCGCAGATGCGACGTTGGAACCGTACATGCGGATATTGGCCATTGGGGATTTTCCGCAGAAGCGGACGATTTTCCGCAGGAGCGGAATCCGCAGATGCGGAGTTTGACCGCAGAAGCGGTCCAGGCGTTTAAGTGGAACTCCGTAGAAGCGGAGGAATTCCGCAGAAGCGGAAATCGCAGATGCGGTATATGAATCGCAGATGCGAAAAGGTCTGGACAGAAAGGGTTTTGAAAACTTCATTTTGTTCCGCGAGCTAAGGTATTTTTCCACCATTTTAGAACATCCTTGAGAGCTTTTGGACGAGAATTGAAGGGGATTTCGACTGGGATTGATTGGAGGTGAGTTCTATGACCTAGTTACATGATTTAATGGTAGAATCAACCTAGAAATTCATGAAAATTTATCAAAAAGGGGGAAGAACTAGGGCTTGAGTTTTGGTATTTCAAATTGGGTTTTGATGGGTCATTTGAGCATGGATTTGGGAGTTCTTTATATGTATAGACTCGTGGCGAGATAAGGAATCCGTTGATGTAAAATTTCCTGGAATTCGAGAAGTGGGCCCGGGGCTCGGGTTTTGCAAATTTTGTGATTTTCGATGTTTTTCGATTCTTTTCGATTGGGTTATGTTCCCTTAGACTATTGTGACGTATTTGTTGTGGTTTTGATCAGATTCGACGCGCGAGGAGGCCGATTTGAGAGGCAAGGGCATAGCGAGCTAGGATTTTGGCCGGCTTGAGGTGAGTAATGATAGTAAATGATATCCTGAGGGTTTGAAACCCCGGATTTTCACAACGTAGTGCTATATTGAGGTGAAACACGCGCTTAATGACGAGCGCGGGGTTGTTTACTACTGGGGATTGTGATTTGGTCTGTCCCGATTGATATTTTACCGCGTATTTGACTGAGATGTAACTGTTATCAACATGATTTGGGCCTATTGCCATATTTTGGGCTTCACGCCGACTACTTGAATCCTTCGTGGATTTTTATCACTGTTTCCTCACTATTTTGATATACCACTTGAACTCAGTCCTGTTGATTATACTGTTTTACAAACTCAGCTGCTTTAATTGAACTCTGAGACTTAAATGGTATTTCCGTTGTTGTTTGGGCTGAGCACTACTATTTTATTGATGCCCGAGGGGCTTATGATATTTTCTGGACTGAGTGAGGCTTTCAGGCCTTGTGAGTGATGTGAGGAGGCTTTCAGGCCTTGTGAGTGATGTGAGGAGGCTTTCAGGCCTTGTGAGTGATGTGAGGAGGCTTTCAGGCCTTGTGAGTGATGTGAGGAGGCTTTCACGCCTTGTGAGTGATGTGAGGAGGCTTTCAGGCCTTGTGAGTGATATGAGGGGGCGTTCAGGCCTTGGGAGTGATGTGAGGAGGCTTTCAGGCCTTGTGAGTGATGTGAGGAGGCTTTCAGGCCTTATGAGTGATGTAAGAAGGCTTTCAGGCCTTATGTTGATATAGCGCTTGGGCCGTAAGGGGCCCCTCCGGAGTCTGCACACCCACAGTGAGCGCGGGTACCCATATGATCTGAGAGTGAGCCCGAGGGGCTGATACTATGCTGAGTGTTTGACATTGAGCCCGAGGGGCTGATACTGTTCTGAGCGATTGATACTGGGCCCGAGGGGCAGATTTTACTCATTAATTACTTGTTGTTTTACCCGATTTACCTGTTTTAAAAAAAAGGAGATTTCATTTGACTCTTTACTGTTTTACTGCTTTAAGTGATTTACTGCCTGATATAGAATTGCCTTGTGCACTTATGTGTTTTCATGCCTTCGGTTATTATTTATTATTATTACTCACTGGGTCGGAGTACTCACATTACCCCCTGCACCATGTGTGCAGATTCAGGCATAGCAGAGTCCGCACCTGAGCACTGATTCCTTCCAGACCAGGCAGCGAGTTGGAGTTACGAGGTAGCTGTTGACGTCCGCAGCCTCTTGTCTCCCCGATCTTACATCATTTATGTTTCCTACAGACTATTGTATCAGATATTACACTTTGTAGACTTACGCAAACTCTGTAGTAGCTCATGACTTGTGACACCCCGCGTTTATGGTTATCTTAAACATGTGTTAGAATCGTTAATGTTAATTGATTGCTTTAAAAGAAGTATTTACGTTGTTCTGGTTGGCCTTGTCTTCACGAGAGGCGCCATCACGACCGGGTTCGGGAATTGGGTCGTGACAAGTATCAAAGGTGAATATGGGCCCATTCATCTGCCATGTATACCACATAAGATGCATCTATGAGATGGTTACACGTGCGATTATTAATAACCCGCAATATGGTATTTTGCGAGGTAACTTGCTCAATAATTTAATTTCGAGCTTAATTTCCAGATTTTCTATTCAAGAAGTTCATCTTGATAAGTTGGTTTACATCACAATTGGTTTAGCAAAATGATTTATTAAGTGCCTCTACTTAATAGCTAAACAATTTTATGAGAACAAAGTTATCTATATCATTTTGATATACGTTATATACCAAAGTATATTATTTTCTCCCCTCACAAGTAGTTCAGGGTCAGGAACCAAATAATTCCATCTTATTATTATTGATGTGCGGTGTATATCTTGATTAACACCATAACGCACAAAGGTGGATTCTCAAAGTTGAGGTAACAAGTTAGTTTTTCTAACATGAGGGGGAGACATGATAAACAGTTGAGAAAAAGTTACGTGGAATGAATTATCATGTGTACATCTAGATCCTCGAATAAAATAATATGAACTTGAAGTTCATAAAAGGATAATTCATGTGCAATATATTGCAAAGCATGCCAGACGCATTTGCTGACCCAAAGAAAGTAACTATATTCTCATTGCAAATGCTCTTATTAAGTCCTAGAAGGACAACGTCTATGGTACGCTTAAAGAATATAGACAAATCGGTTTCAAATAAACTTCTTAATATAGAGTATGAGCAAATGATCAAAATGATCATAATAAGGAGGCAAGTGATCTAGAAGATCACATGACATAACACTTCATAAAATCTCAGGAGAGATTCAGGTACCTGAAAATATGAATGAAGAGATCTCTATGTCATATCTTTATGAAAATAAAGTTGGAACCAATATAAAATGTTCGTCGATGACATCTATGTTAGCGCTAAGTATAGATGAGGATCTTAAGTATGTCGAATATAGACACAAAATACTGGCCAAATGAAAGAGACACAATTCGAATAGAATTTGTTTCATACGAAAGACATATAGTTTTGGACCTTCAGTTCAAACACTTGAAAGTATGAAGCCAATGATATGTGCAATCAGTTTTCGATATCTTATTTGTCTAGCTGTAACGACCCGACCGGTCGTTTTGAGCTTTTGCACTTTGATCGCAAGTTCTCGGGCATGACTTGCCCCGTGTGATGTATTATGACTTATGTAAATCGTTGGTTTTGGTTTTTAGGGTAATCGGAATGAATTTGGAAGAACAGTTCTCAGTTCGTAGCTTGAAATTTGAAAGGTTTGACCAAGATTTGACTTGTTTGTATATGATCTCGGATTGGAAATTTTATGATTTGGTTAGCTCGGTTAGGTGATTTAGGACTTAGGAGCATGATCGGAATGCATTTTGGAGGTCCGTGGAAGGTTTAGACTTAAATTGGCGAAATTAAGATTTCGGCATTTTACGGTTGATAGGTGAGATTTCGATATAGAGGTCGGAATGAAATTCCGGAAGTTGCAGTAGTTCCGTTATGTCATTTGGGATGTGTGTGTAAAATTTCAGGTCATTCGGACGTGGTTTGGTTGGGTTTTTGATCAAAAACGTATTTCGGAAGATTTTGGGATTCTTAGGCTTGAATCCGACGTGTTTGGGTAATTTGATGTTGTTTGAGGTGTTTTGATGATTGGAACAAGTTTGAATAAGGTTTTGGGATGTGTTGGTGCTTTTGGTTGAGGTTCCGGGGGCCTCGAGTGAGTTTCGAGTGCTCAATCGGATCATTTTGAGTCAAGGAAAATTGCAGAAAAAATGATTCAGCTGTTGCAGGTGCTTTGGTCTTCGCGTTCGCGAGAAGACCCTCGCGTTCGCGAAGGGCCAGGTGAGGACGCATCAGGTTTGGCTTTCGCGTTCGCGAAGGGTAGTCCCACATTCGCGAAGGGCTGGTTTTGTAAGCATCGCGATCGCGTGAGTCATGGTCGCGTCCGCGTAGGTTGGTGAGGCTGAGGCATCGCATTCGCGCTTGTGGTGTCGCGCTCGCGAAGACGAAATATGGTCAACGGAATTTTGTGCTTCGCGAACGCGAGGCTTTGACCGCGTTCGTGAAGAAGGATTTTTAAGTGCTGGGCAGAATGTTTTAAAAGGGCTATTCCGCGATTTTGAGGCTAAGAACCTCCATTGTTGGGCGATTTTGAAGCTTGGGAGAGCTAATTGAAGAGGGAATTCAAGAGGGTTTCATGGAGGTAAGATTTTTGGACCCTAAACTTGTTTCTATGATGAATTTTATCATTGTAAGCTTGAAATCCATGGAAATTAAGCCTAAAACTGAGGAATTAGCGCTTGAATTTGGAGAGTGTAAATTTGGGATTGAGGGGCCATTTGAGGTCCGATTTTGATGTTGTTGATATGTATGAACTCATGGGGAGATGAGGAATCTAATGATGTGAAAATTTCTGAGTTTCGAGAAGTGGGCCCGGGGCTCGGGTTTTGCTAATTTCGGGATTTTTGGTATTTTTCGATTGTTTTCGCTTGGGTTTTGTTCCCTTAGCATATTGTGACATATTCGTTCTGATTTTGGATAGATTCGACGTGCGTGGAGGCCGATTTGAGGGGCAAAGGCGTCACGAGCTAGAGATTTAGCCGGTTCGAGGTAAGTAATGATTGTAAATACTGTCATGAGGGTTTGAAACCCCGGATTACACATCGTTGTGCTATGTTGAGGTGACTTACACGCTAGATGACGAGCGTGGGGTAGAGCACCACTGGGGATTGTGACTTAGTCCATCCCAAATGATTATTTTAATGCGTATTTGATTAGGGGTGTGCATTCGATTTATCGATTCGATTTTTACCCTTATCGATAATTACTTATCGATTATCGATTTGTACATATGCTTATCGTTATCGTTTCAATAAGGTTTCGATTTTTTCGATTTCGATTTATCGATTTTGGGGGCTTATCGATTCGGTTATCGATTACACCAATAAGAAAATTTGCGGGATTCCACGGAAAGTATATCGCTATAAACGCGCCTAACTAATATGGACAAAAAGAAGCTAAAATAAGACGAACACCATTTATAATATAAAAATTATGTCAACAAGCACATGCAACAAAACTAAAGTAAGGGATCAAATGTATGCCACCAACACTCCAACGGTATAAAAAAACAAAACAAAATAAAACACATCATCACGGCTAATTCTGTTTTCCATTAATTTGAACTTCATTGCCTTGATCTTTAAATATGATCATTCCTTAAATGTGGTAGAGGAAATAATAGGGTAAGGGACTTAGAGTAAAGGAAAGGGTATAGATTAGGGAAAATAATATTGTATAGCCGCTTTCAAAATAGTAGCGGAATATATAACATTCTGTATGTTATATTAATCTACACAAATAGGTAATTACTCATTTAACAAGTGTCTACAGTCTAGGGGTGTGCATTCGATTTATCGATTCGATTTTGACCCTTATCGATAATTACTTATCGATTATCGATTTGTACATATGCTTATCGTTATCGTTTCAATAAGGTTTCGATTTTTTCGATTTCGATTTCGATAACAAATAATCGATTTGATTTATCGATAAACCGATTCGAATGCACACCCCTAGGTCAAAGCCCAAGAAGACCCAATGGAACATAATTTGAAGCTTACAAGCATAGAATTTGATGAGATTGTGAAAGAGAACGACTGGCGACAGTATCCTAGAAGACAGAAGTCTTTTTCGAAAGTATAGTTGAAAAAGCTTTTGTATTTGACAA
>NC_031999.1:42309635-42358604 GCF_001879085.1 Nicotiana attenuata
TATATATATATATATATATATATATATATATATATATATGTCTATGGATCGGGCTGCACGCTGCAGCGATACTTATATGGATCGGGCTGCACGCCGCAGCGATATGTTGGATCGGGCTGCACGCCGCAGCGATATAGCGCTTGGGCTGTAGGAGCCCCTCCGGAGTCTGCACACCCCCAGTGAGCGCAGTCGACTATATATATGGATCGGGCTGCACGCCGCAGCGATATGTTGGATCGGGCTGCACGCCGCAGCGATATAGCGCTTGGGCTGTAGGAGCCCTCCGGAGTCTGCACACCCCCAGTGAGCGCAGTCGACTATATATATGGATCGGGCTGCACGCCGCAGCGATATATGGATCAGGCTGCACGCCGCAGCGGTTACTATATGGTACCTACTGAGTGTGAGTGCTGAGTGTGAGCGCTGATTGGTAAGAGTTGAGTCACGAGTGACTGAGAGGCTTGCCCGAGGGGCGATAGATATATAAATGCATATGAGTGCTTTGCCTGAGGGTCCTGATTATGAACTTAAAGATTTTCACTTCTCTTTAAAGTGAGTTTCTATCGAATATGTTGATTTAATGACTGCTTTCATTCATCTTTAAACTGAGCCTCTGTCGAAAATGTTAGATAAATGTTTTTAAACAACTTTCATTTAAGCTGGGGCTTATGAGATGTTTAGAACTTAATCACTGATTTGGCCTTTGTTATTTCCACGGAGATTTTCTTGTTAGGAGGTGTTTATGACTCCTGTTTTGCCCGAGGGGCTGTTTACGAACTATGTTTTGCCCGAGGGGCCGATTATGGTTTTTCAGCTCTGTTATTAAAAATGGTATTGAATCCCTACTGAACCTGTCGGAAGGCATTATAAATGATTTTTACAAAAAGCTGGATTTTAAAAGAGGCAATTGACTCGTATTCTGATTTAACAGCCTGTGTGCTTATTGAGTTTAACATAAATGTGGAGTTCATTGTTTCCTACTGCTTAGTCTTTATTTACTCTTATTACTTACTGGGTTGGAGTACTCACATTACTCCCTGCACCTCGTGTGCAGATTCAGGTATTTCGAAACCCGGTAGCGGGTGTTGGTTGCTCTGACGCGGAGTCATCAGAGTTTGCAAGGTGGCTGTACGACGTTCGTAGCACCGCTTCCTTCCTCTCATTTTCATTTATGTACTTAGTACATTTTACGGTTTTTGTTGTATTCAGACCTTGGTAGATGCTCATGACTAGTGACACCCCGATGTCGGGCTTGTTTAATTATTCCGCATTTTGCTTTTAAATGTTCCTTATGAGATTAATGGCTTATAAATGGCATAAAAACAACTTTTAATGGAAAATGGTTGACTTGGGAAATTGTGTCGGCTGGCCTTGTCTTCACGAGAGGCGCCATCACGACCGTGTCCGATTTGGGGTCGTGACAAGTTGGTATTAGAGCCTAGGTTACACAGGTCTCACGGGTCATGAGCAGGTTTAGTAGAGTCTCGTGGATCGGTACGGAGACGTCTGTATTTATCCTCGAGAGGTTGCAGAACCATTAGGAAAACTCCATATTTTTGAAATTCTTATCGTGCGTCCTTGATTCAGCTTGAAATATAACTCTTTAAACTCCTTCCACGTATTCGTATGCGCGAACGAGCGCTCAGTGTCAGATGTGCATCGATGGTTTGTGATTCCCCCGATCAAGGGGCGAGATTCGATCTCTGTGAGTTGATGTTGGGCCAGTCTGGAGGACTTGAGGCTGGATTTTTGCCTATGGCTTGAGCACCGAGGTGCTGATTGTGTAAGCACGTGTTCCTGGATCTATATGTTCTGTTGTGTCCCTATTGAGGGGAGTAACGATTGGTTAGTACATGATGAAGGTGATGAGACTGCAAGATGTGATCATATGATTGGGAGGGTCTGCTAGAAGATAGATGATCTATTAGGTGTTTAATTTCCATTGTGATTGGATGTATAGTCCCGAGTTATGGGTGTGTGAAGAATCCTTTCACGTTTCCTAGTTGGGAGTGAAGTAGATTTCATGTTACGGTATGAGCTCAGACTCAGGAAGACAAAGTGATTGCGTAATGGTTATGACGGTGGAAGGTATACAGAAATGCCAGTTTGAGGCAAAGCAGGTGGGTTATCTCCTGCGAAGTGTTCTGGAGTTGTGTGATCCATATGTTGTCTGTTAGAAGATCCCATTTATAAGTGGAATATATGTGTTGAAATTTAATTCGGGTCGCACAAGAGAGTGGGTCTAATTGTTACGTGAGTAAATGCGAGAGTTGCAGAAGATATGAAGTACCAGATGGTATGTGTTCCACGAGCTTATGAAGGATTGAGTTAATCTCACTGTGGTATTATGGCAGCAATTAAGTATATGCGTTATGAGTTATTGTATGTGTTTTGATCTATGACTTCGAGCCAAGTGGGGGAGTCTGCTATTGATTAGACGATTGCACGGTTATGTGCTATGTTAGTTCCAGTATGAAGCGTACTGGTGAATCAGTTATGGCTTATGGAGATTGAGACCGAGGATGCCTCGAGTAAAGGTTATGTCATGCTTCATAGGTGTAAGAGAATCTCAGAATTTCTTGAGTTGTTGTTAGTAAAAGATGCTTGGTGTATAGAGCCGGTAGTTGCTTGGTTGTATTGGGATGAGGTTGCTTTCTGCAGTGTCTGAAGTGCTAATGAGGCACAGGGTGTTCGGTTCTTTTGATCGGGCTAATTGCGGTTTGAGTATAGTGGATGACTTGCGAGAATGGTTCTAATGTGTTCAAGATTCTACATATAACAATTGAGTGTTGTAAAGTTGCATATGTGGCTAGAAACTGAGTTCTCATTGGAAGATGTCAAGACTTGTGGTATTTGCTATAAATTGTGGATTCTATGTATCAGTATCAGGAAGGTAAAGGTAACGGATTTAGATTCGTAGGAAGTCTCTTTGGAGTAAAGTATTTTGAAGGTGGTGCTTTTAGGGATATTTAAGAGAGTATTTAGCGGCTTATGAGTTTCAGACGGTGTGGTTTAGTGCTTGGGTCTCGTGCGGTAAGTTTGGATTGAGAAATTTTGATGTTATAGCAAGAAGGAATATCAAATTGAAGGTGAGTCAGAAGGGAACTCGGATAGATGGGATAGCTTGGTAGTAGGCCGGATTGGCATGGTAATGGATATGATCGGTTCTTGAGTACCTATGAAGCGGCGGGTTTCCACAAGTGTTCGTGGCAATACTCTTAGGTTTTGATTGCTTGTGTAGCTTGGTTGAGTTAGAAGGAGTCATTTCTGATGGTTCGGTTTTGTGCAAAACGGGATTCGTAGAATTCTTGATAATTTCTACCATGGTTAGAGAGGTATAATTTCTGCTGGCATGGGGAGCATGGGATGTATAGTGATTTTCTTCTAGATGGGATCAAATGGAAAGTTCTTGACTAGTTGAGTATATATTTGATTGTGGCTCGGAAGAGATTATGAAGTTCTCATATTTATCATAGGATGGCATGGTATATGTGGTATGTTGTGTAGGGTTGAGATTGGCATGGGTAAGGTCACAGTTCAGTTTTGAAAGGAAGGTCATGAATTCTTAGACAGCACGGTAGTTTCAGATGACTAGGTAAATGATATACTAAATGGTGTGTCTTGATAAGGGTATAAACTTCAGAAAAAAGGCAATGTGTTTGAATTAAGGATACTTCATTAGTATTGTGGCACTCTCTTATGGAATCGACTGTCGATATTCAAGTTGTCTTGGTCGCACAGAAGAATTATAGGAGTATCCCTCGTGGAATGATCGAGTATCGGATGTGTGTTAGATGTTCGGGCAGTGTAGCTGGGATCAGATATGGTGATTCGTGTGCTTTATGGATTGGGAGACTGAGAGTTTCCGTGGTTAGATGGCTTTGTGGTTGTGGACTGTAAGAAAATAGCTAAGGTTGGTCAGAGGGTATTATGTGCTATGATTCAGTCATTGCGAACCTTCAAAGAGTTAATTATCTATTGTGGGTGACCAGAGTGGATTTGGGGTTCATTGGTAGGTCCAACATGGATGTGTGTTCTGCACCTGGTCAGATTTGTCTACTCCGAACTGCTGTTGTTGAGAGATGTGACATTCGATTGTTGTTGAGCTTATTCGTGATCTATGAGTTCTCTCCTGTGTTACAAGGAGGTGAGATTTGGTGGTTATATGCACAAATGGTGCGGTTTCAGTTGGGCTTTATAGCGGGATTTGAATGAGACGGGTATTTGGGTGTTGCATGATTTGTTGCACATTGGATATGTTCCTTCGGACTGGTGTGTCATTGCGTCATTTGCTTCTCCATTGTTATGGTGATTCACTTTTGGGTGCTAGGCATCAAATTGGCTTGGTTGATGATTTTGGGCATGGTGACTTGAGGTGTTTCATGTGGAGCAGTATTTGGATAGGATCGCGCATTGCAACGAAGTTATGTGGAGGTATGACCTTGCGGGTTAGATTCGTGTGTTATGTTTCTACGAGGTGCGACGGGCTCGCAGCATTTGGCGTAGTGGTACTTGTGAGCTTGTGGTACAGCTCTCTCATTTGAGTCATTTTCATGATTTGAGTACGTTCAGATTGTTGCTTATTAGTGCGCGGATTGCACGAGTTGTGGCTTTAGATTGTATTGGTGTGTCATGTCACCAGAGTAGTTGTGTTGGAATTGGATGAGATCGTCGGGATCTAGAATGAATACAAACGGATTCGGTTTCAGCGTGTTGGAGGGATAATATTGATGTTCGGCTCAGAAATTGCTATGGTCTTTGCCAAAGGAGAAGTGGCTTCATGAGTGGTTGACCTGAGGAATGGTTATGGCATACTGTGCGTATTATGTATATCTGGCAGTATATGAAAGTGTTGGGATGAGACTTTAGTTGATAAGAGGTTTTCTATCGGTATTCGGTTGTTGTGTGCAGCTGCTGTGAATAGAAGTTACCGCTACAAGTGTTTGAGTTATGTGGTATATCTTGTAATTGCACCTGAGGTTGCAGGTAGGGGTTATTACAGCTTGTTCGGGCTTATTCGCAGTATAAATGTGAGATTCTGATCGCATTGAGGATTTCAGAGGTGGAAATGTGATTCTATGGTTTATGGGCTAGATGGCATTGTGAAATTTCAGTTTATATGTGTTATCAGACCTATATGAGATAGGGTGACGTGGGATCACCCCCGGGTTTATGCATGGTAAGGTTATTCAGCGATGGGTTTGCTTTTGGAACAACTCTAGGCACGCTCGAGGACGAACATGTGTTTAAGCGGGGGAGGTGTAACGACCCGACCGGTCGTTTTGAGCTTTTGCACTTTGATCGCCAGTTCTCGGGCATGACTTGCCCCGTGTGATGTATTATGACTTATGTAAATCGTTGGTTTTGGTTTTCAGGGTAATCGGAATGAATTTGGAAGAACAATTCTTAGTTTGTAGCTTGAAATTTGAAAGGTTTGACCAAGATTTGACTTGTTTGTATATGATCTCGAATTGGAAATTTTATGATTTGGTTAGCTCGGTTAGGTGATTTGGGACTTAGGAGCGTGATTGGAATGCATTTTGGAGGTCCGTGGAAGGTTTAGACTTAAATTGGCGAAATTAAGATTTCGGCATTTTCCGGTTTATAGGTGAGATTTCGATATAGAGGTCGGAATGAAATTCCGGAAGTTGCAGTAGTTCCGTTATGTCACTTGGGATGTGTGTGTAAAATTTCAGGTCATTCGGACGTGGTTTGGTTGGGTTTTTGATCAAAAACGTATTTCAAAAGATTTTGGGATTCTTAGGCTTGAATCCGACGTGTTTGGGTAATTTGATGCTGTTTGAGGTGTTTTGATGATTGGAACAAGTTTGAATAAGGTTTTGGGATGTGTTGGTGCTTTTGGTTGAGGTCCCGGGGGGGCTCGGGTGAGTTTCGGGTGCTCAATCGGATCATTTTGAGTCAAGGAAAATTGCAGAAAAAATGATTCAGCTGTTGCAGGTGTTTTGGTCTTCGCGTTCGCGAGAGGACCCTCGCGTTCGCGAAGGGCCAGGTGAGGAGGCGTCAGGTTTGGCTTTAGCATTCGCGAAGGGTAGTCCCGCGTTCGCGAAAGGCTGGTTTTGTAAGCATCGTGATCGCGTGAGTCATGGTCGCGTTCGCGTAGGTTGGTGAGGCTGAGGCATCGCGTTCGCGCTTGTGGTGTCACGTTTGCGAAGAGGAAATTTGTGCTTCGTGGGGAGATGAGGAAATTCAAGAGGGTTTTATGGAGAGCTAATTGAAGAGGGAATTCAAGAGGGTTTTATGGAGGTAAGATTTTTGGACCCTAAACTTGTTTCTATGATGAATTTTATCATTGTAAGCTTGAAATCCATGGAAATTAAGCCTAAAAATTGAGGAATTAGGGCTTGAATTTGGAGAGTGTAAATTTGGGATTTGAGGGGCCATTTGAGGTCGGATTTTGATGTTGTTGATATGTATGAACTCGTGGGGAGATGAAGAAACTAATGATGTGAAAATTTTTGAGTTTCGAGAAGTGGGCCCGGGGCTCGGGTTTTGCTAATTTCGGAATTTTTGGTATTTTTCGATTGTTTTCGCTTGGGTTTTGTTCCCTTAGCATATTGTGACGTATTCGTTCTGATTTTGGATAGATTAGACGCGCGTGGAGGCCGATTTGAGGGGCAAAGGCGTCGCGAGCTAGAGATTTAGCCGGTTCGAGGTAAGTAATGATTGTAAATACTATCCCGAGGGTTTGAAACCCCGGATTACACATCGTTGTGCTATGTTGAGGTGACTTACATGCTAGATGACGAGCGTGGGGTAGAGCACCACTGGGGATTGTGACTTAGTCCATCCCAAATGATTATTTTAATGCGTATTTGATAGCTAATTGTTAAATATTATTATATTTTGGGCTGTACGCGATGTTTGGGGCCTTGTGCCGACCTGTTGAGACCCTTAAGGGCATTTTTACTATTTTTCCTCACTCTATTTGTTTTGAAAGCATATCCTCAGTCATGTTTTTACCTGGTTATTGTTTAAATCTGGTTTTATCACTATATTTCTTAAAAATGTGAAAACTGTTTGGGCTGGGTTCCCTGTTTTACTGATGGTCCGAGTGATCGTGAGTTGATGACTGAGATAGACCGAGGGTCTGATTGTGAGGTTGATGACTGAGATAGACTGAGAGTCTGATGGTGAGGTTAATGACTGAGAGAGGCCGAGGGCCTGGCTGTGAGGATTATATACCTATGGATCGGGCTGCACGCCGCAACAATATATGTATATATATGTCTATGGATCGGGCTGCACGCCGCAGCGATGCTTATATGGATCGGGCTGCACGCCGCAGCGATATGTTGGATCGGGCTGCATGCCGCAACGATATAGCGCTTGGGCTGTAGGAGCCCCTCCGGAGTCTGCACACCCCCAGTGAGCGCAGTCGACTATATATATGGATCGGGCTGCACGCTGCAGCAATATATGGATCGGGCTGCACGCCGCAGCGGTTACTATATGGTACCTACTGAGTGTGAGTGTTGAGTGTGAGCGCTGATTGGTAAGAGTTGAGTCACGAGTGACTGAGAGGCTTACCCGAGGGGCGATAGATATATACATGCATATGATTGATGCTTTGCCTGAGGGTCCTGATTATGATCTTATTGATTTTCACTTCTCTTTAAAGTGAGTTTCTATCGAATATGTTGATTTAATGACTGCTTTCACTCATCTTTAAACTGAGCCTCTGTCGAAAATGTTAGATAAATATTTTTAAACAACTTTCATTTAAGCTGGGTTTTATGAGATGTTCAGAACTTAATCATTGATTTGACCTTTGTTATTTCCACGGAGATTTTCTTGTTAGGAGGTGTTTATGACTCCTGTTTTGCCCGAGGGGCTGTTTACGAACTATATTTTGCCAGAGGGGCCGATTATGGTTTTTCAGCTCTTTTATTAAAAATGGTATTGAATCCCTACTGAACCGTCGGAAGGCATTATAAATGATTTTTACCAAAAGCTGGATTTTAAAAGAGGCAATTGACTCGTATTCTGATTTAGCAGCCTGTGTGCTTATTGAGTTTAATATAAATGTGTAATTCATTGTTTCCTACTGCTCAGTCTTTATTTACTCTTATTACTTACTGGGTTGGAGTACTCACATTACTCCCTGCACCTAGTGTGTAGATTCAGGTATTTCGGAACCCGATAGCGGGTGTTGGTTGCTCAGACGCGGAGTCATCAGAGTTAGCAAGGTGGCTGTACGACGTTCGCAGCACCGCTTCCTTCCTCTCATTTTCATTTATGTACTTAGTACATTTTACGGTTTTTGTTGTATTCAGACCTTGGTAGATGCTCATGACTAGTGACACCCCGATGTCGGGCTTATGTTATTATTCCGCATTTTGCTTTTAAATGTTCCTTATGAGATTAATGGCTTATAAATGGCATAAAAACAACCTTTAATGGAAAATGGTTGACTTGGAAAATTGTGTCGGCTGGCCTTGTTTTCACGAGAGGTGCCATCACGACCGGGTCCGGTTTGGGGTCGTGACACTAGCATGACATGAAAACTTGATATGCATCTAATTAAAGTCTATTATATGACTTGTATGACAATCCTTGAAGGATTTAAATCGTTTGAAACATATACAATTCTTGATCTTGAAGTACCACTTCCTCAGTGCAATTTGTGCACAAATGTATCTTGCTATAACTATAGGCATGATAATATGATACCAAGAGTTTTCACCTCTATGTGAAGATATTGAATTGGCGATTCCAACAAGATCATTTGAAGACAATTCATCTCTATCAAGAATAATGATTTCAAGGTGCAATGTATTCATTCAAGTTAATATGGCTGATTTGTTCGTCAAATCTCTACCAAAGATCTTTTGAAGATGCTGCACAAGATTGGAATGCAAATGCTTATAGATGTGAATTGATGCTCTCATCAGGGGGAGTTAATACGCGTTGTACTCTTTTTCCCTTACAAGGTTTTGTCCCATTGGGTTTTCCTTGCAAGGTTTTTAACGAGGCAACCAAAAGGCGTATTGTTAGATATGTGTACTCTTTTTCCTTCTCTAGAATTTTTTGCCCACGGGGTTTTATTTAGTTAAGGTTTTAACGAGGCACATTATCTGTTGAATAGACATTCAAGGGGGAGTGTTATAAATAGAGTTCTATTTATGGTGAATGTCTATATTTAGAGAGATTCTAGGGTTTATTACTTGGTGGCTAAGTCACCATCTCCCTATAAATAGAGGGTTCTATTCCATTGTAATTCATCCCAAATTCAATAAAAATTTCCTCTCTCTTTTCTCTGCAATATTGTTCTTCTACTTTTATCGTTTTATAACAAAGGTGTTTTCTTAGTATTAAAGATCTAAAAAAGACGGGTAACATATGAATTGTGCAGTCAAGCTAACATCAATATAAGTATTATATGTTCCCAATATAAATTTCTATAATAAGCCACACAATACAAAAAACTTGCATATGGCTGCAGGTAATCCTGTTCATATGTTTCTATTTACAAATCACCCTCAGCAAAAAGGAAAATTACTCCATTTACACAAAAATACTAAGCTATAGTAATCAAGTATTTTTCTTTCTAAAAAACAGAATCTTGATTTTGAGTTCATTCTTTTTTTCTTTTGGCTCTCTAATTCAGACTCATTTGTCTCAATGCTGCTGAGATTGTTTGAACTTGTACACTAGAAGTTGTAGCAGCATCAGCAGCAGCAAGAGCAGCCCTCCCGAATCTTGATAGTCCGTGCTGGCCATGTACATTCGCCTCGTTAAAATTTCTGACTCCGCCACTTTGTGATGGCGCTACTAACTTTGTGAAAATCAAGTTTTTACTATATATGACGCCATTTACATGACGAGCTGATGATGAAACTGGAATAAAAGAAGAGGGCGCATGAGAATACTAAAAAATTGAACGTTTCTTATCACAACCCTTTTTCGTAGCAGAAGTATTTACCGATTCTTTTGTGAGATGTAGTAGTGGTGGCGGCGCGGTGAAGACGACACTTGAATGAGCCAGGGTGGGTGGTGGGTGCACATAGGCAATGCTTCTTTGATGCTGCATTGCTAATAGTAGTAGTATTAGCCTTAGACTTACTAACTCTTTCATTTTTCATGTTGTTGATCTTGCTCTTGTTTATTTCTTTAGTTGGTACGTAACTTGATTCCAATCCCTTTTCCATCATATTATGACTGTGGATTATTCAAAAAAGAGAAACAAATCAACTAAACAGCAAAAAAAATACAGAGTAAATCTTGAATTTGCCCATTAAGAAAACTTTAACTAAACAGAAATACAAACAAAGATGAAGAGAAAATTACCAAGATTTTGAAGATGGAGAATGTGGGTTCTTGATCACAGTAACTGCTCCCATTTTGCATTAATCAACTAATTAAGAAACTTCAACACTTGAAATTTTTTGAAATTAAGAAACCCAAATCAGAGAGGGGGAGAGAGAGAGAGAGAAATTAATGGCTTGAAAAGTGTATGAAATTGAGAGAAAAAGGGAGGAGAGGAATCGAGGTAGAAGAGGGAAAATAACTGTCAAATATATTGAGTTGAATTCATATAGTTACGCGTACGGAATTTGGCGCACCCCCTTCGGATCTTATATAACTAATAACTCCTATTCCACTGCATTTTATACTAAAGGTTTGTTTGGAAAATCACCCGATAATTAAAATTGGTGTAATTACTAGCCTACTAACTACAGAATATAGTAATAACGATGACTTGTTTGTTTATTTGTTAATTACAGTGTAATTATAAACGTACTGTTTAGTTGCACAAGTGTAATTATATAACTAAATTAAATTTTAAATGAAGTAATTATCAAAAATTTTAAAGTTAATATAATAAATATGCCTATGAATGATTTTTTATAAGTATAAATGATATTAGCTTTGGTATTTAAGATGCATATTTTCTTCTTAGTAATCATATATCTATAACTAATATTGTAAAAATAATTCCAAATTAATAATATTTATCTTAATTAATTATAAAAACTAAAAACATACGTTTTATAAGAACATCGTGGAATTCATGTTTGATAAAATAAATTAATATATATAAATATAATGTCATAATATTATTCAAATATTTGACAAAATTAATCTATCAATTCTAACTAAAAATGAAACACATGAAATGTAAAATAACAAAATATAACACAATTTTAGAATCCAAAAAAAAAAAACATAGTTTAACGTATGTCAAATTCCAATATAATAAAAATAAGTTCCAATATAACTTAAGATTAGGAATCATATAAGTTTATAACTCATTCAACAACGAAATTCTACTTAAGGACATCACTCATTATATGCCAAGTTTGTTAATGACTCGTTATTCTAATATTATGAGGTGTAGTTTTAAAAACTAGAATAAATAACGCAGTTACGCAAAATGAAGAAAATAAAACAAATAAGAAATAAAATGTACGAGCAATTACATGGAATCACAAGAAGTAAAGATAGAGAAATAAAAGATAAATAATGTACAACGAAAAATATACTTTAAATTTTTTTTTTTAAAAAAAGGTGAAAAGAAATTAAAATGATGGAAATAAAAAGTTAAAGAAAACAAATTAAAATAAAAACAAAAAGGAAAGAAATTTAAAAGTAACCTTATAATTACACAGTGTAATTATCACCAAGAGCCTGTTTGGATTGACTTGTTTTAAGTGCTTTTAAGCCAAAATAGCTTTTAAGCATTTTGTACTGTATGGATAAAGTAAAAAAGCGCTTTTAAGCAATTATTTTTAAGCTAAAATGATAAAAACAAGCCAAAAGCTGAAAGTTAGAATTCCTAACTTATAGCTTAAAAGCTATTTTGGTTTAAAAGTCACTTGAAACAAGCCCATCCAAACGGGCTCCAATTCCTCACTTCCCCCTTGAGAATTGGAGAGTGTAATTACACCTCTCCAATTACACCCAATTCCATGCTAACCAAGTAATTACTTGGCCACACAAACATGTCAAACTATATAATTACACCAAAATCAAATTCCTAGGTGGCTTTCTAAACAGACTCTAACAATAAATATTAATTCTTGTAATGTGTAAATTGCTTGATTTTCTGAATTATTAATTGAGAAATATGCTCCAAAAAAATAATAATCGATAAATATATACATTTTGTATACAAGTGTATTTGTAGTAAATCTTAGACCGTCTGTGATACTATGACACCAGTTCTGCGTAGTCGAGGTTCAAACAGTTGTATTAGATATTCGTGTTCAGATAGCTTATGGCTTCTTTCTTCCGCTTATGTTAAATTCCGCTGTTTAAATATTATTATTGTTATTAAAATTGCTAATGAATATAAATGAGTAAAAAGGGTAAATTGCGAAATTAATTGGCTTGCCTAGCTCGTACTAGTAGGCGCCATCACGACTCCCGAGGCTGGAAATCTGGGTCGTGACAAGTTGGTATCAGAGCTCTAGGTTACATGGGTCTCACAGTTCACAGACAAGCTTAGTAGAGTCTGAGGGATCGGTACGGAGACGTCTGTATTTATCCCCCAGAGGCTACAGAGTTAGGAAAAACTTCACATTTGTTCTTTCTTGTCGTGCGGCTTGGTTTCTGAATGCTGATTGAAACCTCTACTCTTGTCCTTTCGCTAATGGCAAAGTCACGTACCGCTTCTTCAGCCGAGCAGCAGCACAAACCGGTGATAGATCAGCTACGTCTTCGGAGGCCTTGTGGAGGTTGGATAAGTTTCACCAAGCTCTTCCCTACTACTTTCAGCGGTGCATCTTCTGAGGATCCCCAAGATTGTCTAGACAGTGTCATGAGGTTCTCAGAAACATGGGGATCGTGGAGACCAATGGGGTTGATTTTGCTACTTTTCGCTTGTCTGGATCCGCCAAGGCCTGTTGGAGATATTATTGTTTGGCTAGACCAGTGAGGTCACCAGCTTTGACTTGAGAACAGTTAACGCAGCTATTTCTGGAGAAGTTTCTCCCCATCACTCAGAGAGAGGCCTATCGGAGGCAGTTTGAGCGTCTCCAGCAGAGTTCTATGACTGTTGCTCAATACTAGATCAGATTCATCGACTTGGCTCATCATGATCTTATCATGCTTCCTACTGTGAGAGAGTGAGGAGGTTCATTGAGGGACTCGTCCAGCCCGCTCAGTTAGCTAGAAGTGGAGGTAGAGGTATTAGAGGTGGAGGTAGAGATGCTAGAGGTGGAGGTAAAGGTATTAGAGGTGGAGGTGCAGGTACTGTTCTGGTTTGTGGTAGAGAAGCTTCGGTTTTATTTTGCGCCGTGTCTGGTCATGCCTAGTGATTCTTTGAGTGCCCCTGTTTATGTGTCTACCCCGGTGGGTGATTCTATTGTGGTAGATCGAGTCCATCGTTCTTGTATTGTGGTGATTGGGGGTCTTGAGACTCGTGTAGATTTGTTGCTTCTGGACATGGTTGATTTTGATGTTATATTGGGGATGGAGTGGTTATCACCTTACCACGCTATCTTGGACTGTCATGCCAAGACTATGACCTTAGCCTTACCGGGTTTGCCTCGTTTAGAGTGGAGAGGGACTCCTGGTCATTCTACCCGTAGTGTTATCTCTTATGTGAAGGCTCGGCGTATGGTCGAGAAGGGGTGTTTGGCCTATTTGGCATATGTTCGTGATTCTAGTGCTGAGGTTCCTTCTATTGATTTTGTGCCCGTCGTTTGTGAGTTTCCTGAGGTGTTCCCTTCAGACCTGTCGGGTATGCCACCCGATAGGGATATTGACTTTTGCATTGATTTGGCTCCGGGCACTCAGCCCATTTCTATCCCGCCGTATCGTATGGCCCCGCCCGAGTTGAAAGAGTTGAAGGAGCAGTTGCAAGACTTGCTTAAAAAGGGTTTCATTAGACCCAGTGTTTCTCCTTGGGGTGCGCCGATGTTGTTTGTTAAGAAGAAGGATGGGTCAATGAGAATGTGTATTGATTACCGGCAATTGAACAAGGTTACAATCAAGAATAAGTATCCGCTGCCGAGGATTGATGATTTGTTCGATCAGTTTCAGGGTGCCAAGGTATTTTCAAAGATTGACTTGAGATCTGGCTACCATCAGTTGAGGATTAGGGCATCCGATGTCCCTAAGATAGCTTTCCGCACTCGGTACGCGCATTATGAGTTCTTGGTTATGTCATTCGGGTTGACAAATGCCCCAGCAGCCTTCATGGATTTGATGAACCGAGTGTTCAGGCCTTATTTGGATTTGTTCGTGATAGTCTTCATTGATGATATTTTGATATATTCCCGCAGCCGGGAGGAGCACGAGCAGCACCTTAGAGTGGTTCTTCAGACGCTGAGGGAAAGTCAGTTATATGCTAAGTTCTTGAAGTGCGAGTTCTGGTGGGGTTCAGTTGCATGTCTGGGTCATGTTGTATCAGCAGAGGGTATTCAGGTACTTCCTTCTTATGTCCGTTCGAGGACGAACGGTTGTTTTAGAGGTGGAGAATGTGATGACCCAAAAGGTCATCACTTGCTTTTAAATTAAATTCTATGTTCCGAGGCCTTAAAAACCTCTTTTATCTTTACCTCGATTAGCGTGCGCATTCCGGGCGTGTGGTCGGAAAGCTGTTATGTGAAAAATCTGTGAAATATCGAATTTTTGACTTAAAATGCATTTAAGTTGACTTCGGTCAATATTTTTGGTAAATGGGCTCGGACTCGTGATTTGACGGTCCCGGAGGGTCCGTGGGAAAATATAGGACTTGGGCGTATGCCCGGAATCAAATTCCGAGGTCCCAAGCTCGAGAAAAGGATTTTTAAAGAAAATTATTTTCTGAAATTGTTTAAAGGATTTTGAAATGAAATTTGATTAGAACATGTTGGTATCGGGCCCGTATTTTAGTTCCGGCGCCCGGTACACGTCTTATATATGATTTAAGATGATTCTGTGAAATTTGGTGAGAAACGGATGTCATTTGACGTGATTCGGACTTTAAATGGAAAATTTGATGTTTTAAGAAGTTTGAAGGAATTCATGGATTTTGAGGTTTAATTCGATGTTTATGATGTTATTTTGGCGATTTGATCGCACGGATAAGTTCGTATGATATTATTGAGTTAGTACTAGTCGAGGTTCAAACAGTTGTATTAGATATTCGTGTTCAGATAGCTTATGGCTTCTTTCTTCCGCTTATGTTAAATTCCGCTGTTTAAATGTTATTATTGTTATTAAAATTGCTAATGAATATAAATGAGTAAAAAGGGTAAATTGCGAAATTAATTGGCTTGCCTAGCTCGTACTAGTAGGTGCCATCACGACTCCCGAGGGTGGGAATCCGGGTCGTGACAGTATTATATTCATATAATATACAATTAGTTTCGATCGACCAACCAATTGTATTTTATCCTTATTAATTCTACTTATTATGAAAAATTACGTGTAATAATAGTTTAGATGGCCTAATAAATGGTGTTAATATTTTACACAAATCAGTTTATAGGAGTTACTCTTTTCTTTTTATTTTACATTTCCGAGAAAAAAAGGATTGGGAGAAAAGAAGAACCCACATGTACACCAGAAAAGACAAATTGCTAAACCAATTATTTTATTCAAATGATCATATGTATCTATTTTACGTGACATATTTATGTTAAGATGAAAGCTAAGCAAAAATCAGGAAACAAATGCATAGAAAATCCTATCTGCCATGAGAGAAGATAGACGAAGAGAGAGAAATTTATTTTCCATTTTTTTGTTCAATATCACTGACTGACTAAAAATATCTAAGTAACTAACCTATATACAATAGTGGGCCAGGTCTACATATACAAAGTAACAAAGACAAAATAAAACTGAGCTAACTATAATTGGGCCTAAAATAAAAAAAAATGGGGCCCAATTCTGTGATATCCAACATCCCCCCCCCCCCCAACCCCAAGCTGGAGGGGAAAGCACTCCAAGCTTGCGCAGCAGATTGTGGTGAATTGGACCTGGAAGACGCTTTGTCAAAATGTCAGCAAGATTAGTAGAAGGGGAGACATGATGTAAAGAAATCAACCCAGATGTTAAGCAAACACCAACAAAATGGCAATAACCTCAATATGTTTGGTGCGCTCATGAAAAACAGGATTATTGGCAATAAGAAGCGCAGCCTGACTATCACAAAATATAGGAACGGGAGAAGACAATGTCAGGCCCAAGTCAACCAACACCTTGATCAACCAAGAAACCTCAGCAACCACCTTCCTTAAACTACTATATTCTGCCTCAGCAGAAGAAAGGGAAATGGTTGGCTGCTTTTTGCTTTTCTAAGAAATAGGGGATCCTCTAAGAGTAATTAAATACCCAGTGACAGACCTTCTGGATTGGGCAGATGCAGTTCAATCAGAATCAGAGAAAACTACTAGAGACAGGTCAGCATTCTTAGACAACAAAATGCCCTGTCCAGGTGCATTCATAAGGTATCTCAACACATGAATCCCAGCTAACATATGGGGAACCTAGGGAGATTGAAGAAACTGACTCAGATGCTGGACAGAAAAAGCAATGTCAGGCCTTGTGTGCTGAAGGAAATTCAGTTTCCATACCAGCCTTCTGAAAGTGCTTGGATCAGACATAAGGGCACCCATATCACTAGTTAATTTTATGGAGGGATCCAAAGGGGTAACAATAGGAGTAAAATGAGTGCAATTAAATTCAGCCAGCAGCTCAGAAGTGAATTTGTACTGGCACATCAGAAAACCCTCAGGATGAGAAGACACCTCAAGATCCAGAAAATAATGGACCTCACCCAAATCCTTAATCTTAAACTGAGCATCTAAAAATGCCTTCAAACTACCCAATTCTGAGACATCATCGCCAGCCAACAAAATATCATCAACATAAACTGCTAATACAGTTAGGGAAGAGCCAACTGACTTGGTAAAAAGAGAATAATCATTCTTGCTTTAAATGTAGCCTCTAGAGGATAATGCTTCAGACAATTTAGAAAATCATTATCTGGAATCTTGTTTGAGGCCATAAAGTGATTTCTTTACATACCAAAGGAGGAGAAGAATCAGAAGATGAAGGACCTGATATAGATAAACCTGGTGGGACTTTCATGTAAACCTCCTCATGGAGACTACCATGGAGGAAAACATTGTTAACATCAAGTTGATGTACAGTCTAGCCCCTTTTTGCAACTAGAAAAAGGAGACACTTGATGGTGGTACATTTGGCCATAGGAGAGAAAGTTTCAAAATAGTCAATTCCCTCCTTTTGAGTGCCTCCCCTTATTACAAGCCTGGCTTTATATCTCACCACGGTCCAATCAAATTCCTGTTTGATCTTATACACCCACTTGGAGGGGATAGGCTTCTTGCTGGGAGGAAGAGGAACAATATCCCATGTGTTATTTGCCTCAAGAGCTTTGAATTCATGTAGCATGGCCTGCTGCCAAACACGGTGAGAAATAGCCTGCTAGTAGAACTGAATCAGTGGAGAAAACCTTGGGCTGATTATGAAGATGAGCTGAAGGAAGGGCAGAATTGCACACTTAATCTGCCAGATGAGCAGGAGATTGATCAACTCTGGTGGACTTTCTAAGGAGGGGAGAAGAAGGAATTGGTAAAGGAGAGAAAGTAGATAGAAAGGAGGAAATTGGAGAAATGGAATGAGAGAGTGGAGAGATAGTAGTAAGAGTGGAAGAAGAAGTGGGTTCAGATGTGAAACCAGGTGTGGGAGAAGAAGAAACTATAGGAGAAGATGAAACAGGAATATCTGTAGAATTAGGTAAAGATACAGGAAAAACATAGGAAGGAAGAGCGGAAGAATAGGGAAAAATAGATTCATGAAACTGTACGTCCCTTGAGAAGAAAATAGAATGGTTGGAGAGGTTAAGTAGTTTGTAACATTTCTTGCCACAGGGTATCCTAGAAAAACAGAGGCAATTGCCCTAGAGTGGAACTTATCTCTACCAGGTTTGGGTGTAGTTGCAAAACAAAGGCATCCAAAAGATCTCAAATGATCATAAGAGGGTGGTGTGCCATGCAGCTTTTCAAAAGGATATGCATTGCCAAAATAGAAGAAGGTAGTTGTTGAGTAGGAATCATTCAGTCCACTAAGGAACCGAAAGAGATGTTGATCTTCAATGAACTTTGGCAAGGCACTACATGAACATGTGGGTCCAACATATGCAAAATTCAATTCATCCCACAGACTTCTCATCTTAGTGAAGTAGGTGGCTATATCAGAAGACCCTTGAAAAGTAGAACTGATCTCCCGTTGGAGTTGAATATACTTAGACTCATTAGACTGCCCAAATCTTTCATTTATGTCCATCCATACTTCCTTTGGTAGTACTAAGACACATAACATATAGCATTCTCCCTAGTTCGTGTGTTGGTGATCAAGACCTTGACCATATTGTTACACATTTCTCAGAAAGGAAAATAAGGAGAATCAGGTACAGGCAGCTACTTTACCAATAATTAGTCCTAGCTTGTTCTTAGATGAGAGAGATGTTAGCATAATACTGCGCCATATAACAAAATCAGTTCCATTGAAAGGAATTGTAACCAGCTGAATACCAGGACTATCAGAAGGATGTATGTATAAAGGATGAGTGTTGACACCCAATTTTGTCCCTCCTTTCTTCCAAACTATTTCTTTAAGCTTCTAATATCACTAATAATGTAAGAATAGTTATTTTATCATTTTGGCACAAACTAGACCTAATTATTATCATTATCTTTATTATTGTTATTATCTCTATTGTTGTTGTTATTATTATTATTATTATTATTATTATTATTATTATTATTATTGTTATTATTATTATTATTATTATTATTATTATTATTATTATTATTATTATTATTGTTGTTGTTGTTGTTGTTGTTGTTGTTGTTGTTGTTATTATCGTTATTGTTATTACTACTCTTATTCTTATTAGTACTATCTAATTTATTATTGGTATTATAACTACTACTACTATTACTACTACTACTTCAATAACTATTATTATTTTTATTATTATTGTTACTATCATTATTATTATCTACTTAATATATTTTAGTATAGCAAAGAAGAAGTTAATAGAAGCTCAAAGGAAATTAATTATAGGAAAATACTATTAATTTCTGCCTAATTAAAGGCCCAAAGGTTCCTTCCACAACACATTTGAAGGCCAATAGAATCAAGCCATTTGAGCCCAATTAGGCTAAGAACATATCGGCCCAATTCCCCCTTAAAATATTTCACCCCCCTAATTTTAACCCTAGTAAAAATACAGCAGTACCTTTATCCCTTCCCTTGTCATCTTCTCCATTTCTAGAAAAACTTCCAAGCTCCTCTAATCTCCAGACCAGACATTGCTGCCTCCATTTTCACGCAAGACTTATCTCTCTTCTAAATTATCAGATGCTCCCCTCTTTCTTCTTTTTCTTTCATCATTCCAATGAGTACAGAGACACATGACAGAGGAATCCACCTATTTGGAGCTATCAACGGCTCTTTTCAATCACATGTCTGTTTTCTTCTCTGATTCAACGGTTGTATTTTGAAATCAAGCCCCTACACGTGACTCTTGAACGATTTTGAGATTTGCCCGCCTAAATAAAACTCTAGGGTTTCAATTCCGCCTATACATACATCTCTAGCTCCCTGGCCAATCTCAGAGAGGAACAATCTTAGACACAGCCTAGAATCAAACACACAAACTATGCCTGCTTAAATACTATCATTTTTTTACTCCCACTGATGATACCATCTCTCAAAATTCTTAAGAATTTCTTTTAGAACTTTTTTTCTTTTTGTCTCGGTGTACTTTAGCCGCGATAGAGGTGTTCGAACCCTTTCGGCTCGAGGTTCGGATTTATTCATGACGAGAGAGTAGATTCGAGATCACGACTCCCGTTCACTGCTCACAAAAAGGTAAAATTCGGCCCTTTTCTGATTTCTGTTTCCTTTAAGTAACACGCCAGCTTAGGAAAATCATGTTTCAGTTTTCTTTCTTTAGTTGTACTAAAATATGTAGTAATATTTTGACAGTGTGTCCTTAAAAGAACTTGTTATTTGGGTATTTTGTCTAATAGTTGTATAATTGCACATCATTTTGTAAATTTAAATCTTTTCTTGCATTTGATAATAAACATGTCATGTATATTGTTGGTGTTTCCTTGGGGTATCAGACTATTAATTTAGATTTCAGTAGTTAGTAATGTAGTTGTATACATATGTGTTACTATGCTGGAATCTTTGTTCATATATTTTAAAAACTATGCTTCTTAAGTGGCTACTACTATGGTTGGACAATGAATGACATTTTGATGTATTGAGATAAAAGAACAACTTTACTGTCTAAATGATAACGTCTTCTTTCTTTCTGCCCATTTGTTAGAGTAACGAAAATGACTAGTGTCTTGTTCTAAGGTTTAGGCTAAGGATCTTGTGCTAGAAGTGGAGGATTTAAGAAATATTGCCATATAGTAGTTAAGAGTTAGATTTCCTACTTTCTAATTCATATAGAGTTCAGTCCCAAGGAGGGACTCAATTCGCTGTCACGGAGTCCATAGCTACTGCTGCATTTCCTCGATCTATTGTGTCGCTCTTTCATAGACTTGACCATTTGGGATGTATAGAAACAATTAAAAATGCCAAAGTCAACTTTGTTCTCCCCCGGAAAGGGGGTGAACTATCATTATTATTCTGCTTTTGATTATAATTATGTGTTTATTACTGTCAACTTTCAATTAACTTTGCATGACCATTTAGTAATTTCAGTTGAAAATCAAATCAGTAACTATGCTAACACTTAGGACGCTGCCTATTGTTAGTTTTAGATATTATATTTTATTTACCTTAGTCTTTGAATCTAACTTTAGCCTAGAAGGTATTCATTTATGTACTGCCTATTTGTCGAAGCCAAATGGACCTGGCATTTTAATTCTACTTATTTTTCAAAGAACCTATTTTTTACTTTTTATAATCTTAGGTTCACGTGCTCAAATTTGGTTTTCAATACTTGTTCATTTTATGTCAAATTGTTGATCCCAAAATAAGTGATATATGACTTAAATAAAGATCACTTCCTCGATTCAAACTATTTTTAATTTCTATTCCTCTTATATGTTCTCATCTGTAATACAAAATCAATTCTTTTAAACACTAACTTATACTTTTAACACTAGGCCTTAGTCAATTAACCTAAGTTTGGCCGGTTAACTATTATTTACGGATCATATAGGGTGCTTTAATAACCTTCCCTATAAGATTAATTAGAACCCTAACCCATAGCCTTAAAGGTTAAGTAGATCATAGAACAGAGCTTACTTTAAACATTATTTAGCTAAAATTGGTGTCCTAATTCACCATTAATAATTAGGTGGCGACTCTCTTAATTAATTAACCTCGGAATTACCAATAAGTTATACTCTAATTTGACCCGTGTTAAAATGGGGTATAACAATGAGATGGTTCTAGGGTAAACTCAGTGAAACCATCAGAATTTGACGGTACATTTGCATGCAACTCAGTATTTTCCATATTACTACCCATTACAACAGAGATGTTGAATAACGACAAGAGAAAACAACAAATGTCAAGACTTTATCGAGAAATAAGAACCAATGAGTCAAATATCAAACCAACACAGAAAAATCAAACTCAAAAAACCCTAATATACGATTATGTGTACTGAAAATAAAATTGTACCGATCTTCTTCGCAACCTGAAGAAATAAGTCCTTCATACATCAATACTTGAAGAAATCAAGGAAAATCACCTAGAATTCCCAAATTTATCACCAACGGAGTCGTAAATCAAGCTGAAGATGCAAAGAAACCCTAGCACGGTTTCCACCGGTCGACAGCTGAGGACGAGATGGATCGATTGACCCGCTTTGATACCATGTTAAGATGAAAGTAAGCATAAATCAGGAAACAAATGCATAGAAAACCCTATCTGCCATGAGAGAAGATAGACGAACAGAGAGAAATTTTAATTTCCATTTTTTTGTTCAATATCACTGACTGATTAAAAATATCGAATGTGATGACACGATAGGTCATCTTATGATTTAAAATCAAATTCTGTATTCCGAGGCCTTAAAAATCTCATTTTATCCTCTATTTGCGTGCGGAGTTCAGAAGTATTTCCGGAAAGCTTTTATGTTGAAAGCTGATAAAAATAAAGATTTTTTTATTAAAAACTTCATTTGAGTAGACTTCGGCCAACATTTTTGGTAAACGGATCCGGATTCGTGCTTTGACAATACCAATGGGTCCGTATCGAAATATGGGACCTGGGCGTATGCCCAAAATCGGATTTAGAGGTTCCTAGCCCGAGTTATGAATTTTTGTTAAAAATTGAAATCTGAAAAATTATTGGTTTTTAAGAAAAATATTGATGTTTGACCTTTTTGGTATCGGGTCCGTATTTTAGTTTCAGAGCCCGGTACATGTTCAATATAATATTTAAGACATGTTTGTAAAATTTGGTGAGAAACGGAGTTGGTTTGACGTAATTCGGACGTCCGGTTGTGAAAATAGAAATTTCAAAGTGTTCTTGAGAATTTCATTTGATTTGGTGCTAAATTCGTAGTTCTAGGTGTTATTTTGGCAATTTGATCGAGCAAGTTTGTATGAAGTTTTAAGTTCGGGTGAGTTTCGGATAGGCTTCGGAGAGTTTTGAACTTAGAAATTTTCTGGTGTGCTTCAATTCTTGTTGCAGAGCCTCTGATCACGCCATTGCAAGATCAAGCTTCGCATTTGCTACCTACTCATCGCATTTGTGAAGAGTAGCTGTGGAGGCCAATGTTCGCAGTTGCGAACAATTCCTCGCAATTGCGAAGGGAACTAGGGAAGGGTGTTTTTCGCATTTGCGATCATATGGTCGCAAATGCGGTCTTGCCCTTGTTCGCATTTGCAAATTATTACTTGCATTTGCGAACAATGCAGAGGTGAGAAGGGGTTCGCATTTGCGATGACTCCTTCACATTTACGGGCTTCGCATTTGCGAAGCCCAGGTCGCATTTGCGACATCTGCAGCTGGGTAAATGAGACTTGGACAGGATTTTTCGTTCATTCTTCAATTTTCAAAATCTAAAACACAAGATGCGATTTTCCAAAGATTTTTTCTTCCCCAAATCGTAGGTAAGTGATTCTAAACTAGTTTGTTTCAATCTTTCGCTTCATTTTACAAGATTTCAACCTAGAATCTAAGGTTTTCATAGTGGAATTGGGAATTTTTGGGTAGAAATTAGGAATTTGATAAATTGGAGATTTAGACCTCAAATTGAGGTCGGATTCCAAAACCAATTACATATCCGGGCTCGGGGGTAAATGGTTAATCGAGTTTTGATCCGAATTTTTAGGTTTGGACCAAGCGGGCCCGGGTGTTGACTATTGTTAACTTTTTAATAATGTCCTAAATTGAATTCTTATCGATCGTGGGTGATTCCTAAGGCCTAATTTGAAATGTCTAGTTGGTAATTTGCTAGATATTGTTGGTTTGAAGGCGTGTTTGAAAGGCAAAGCTGTGGTTGAGCTTTGAGTGGCCTTTGGAGCGAGGTAAGTGTTGTGTCTAACCTTGACTTGAGGGAATTAGGAACCCTCAGACTATGTGTTATGTGAATTTCATGTGAGCGACATATATGCAAGGTGATGAGTGCTTATACGCCGCGGAATTATCTGTTTTCCCTGATTTACTGCTTTACCTTAACTGTTTCCTTCCCTGTCTTAATTGTTATATGCTCTAAATGCTTTCCATGCTTAACTGCGGCGTGTTAATCAATATCTTCTTCTTTTAATCTCTCTTCATAGTTCCCCCAATCCCCGCTATTTGCTTAATTTAACTTGGTTGCACCTTCTAACTGTAAATTGCTGGTTTGGTCTCGCTGTGTAGTATTATTTGTGTAGATTATATATTGAACAAGGTTCCCTTTTCTTGGTTCAGTTTGGTATTTATTTATCGTAAAGGCCTTGTGATTTAGATTGTTGATTTGACTGTGTACATTGAGTATTTAGTACTGATATGGTGAGATCGGGCTGCGCGCCGCAGCAGGTGTAATGAGGGAGGATTGATATGGTTAAATATTGGTGAATTATGATATTTATATTGATATACGGTGAGATCGGGTTGCACGCCGCGACATGTGAAATAAGGGTGGATTGATATGGTGAAATAAGGGTGGATTATGATATTGATATATGGTGGGATCGGATTGCGCGCCGCAATAAATATATATATTATTTAGTGTTATTGATATTTTTATGGTGGAATAATGGAGGATTATGTGTTGTCTGGTGGGATCGGGTTGCGCGCTGCAACAACCTATATGTTTCATTTTCTTGAGCTGCGTTGTTTTCCGGTATTTTTATTTGAGCTGGTACAGATTGGTAATTTTGGACGACACTGGTTTATTTTCGAGGTTGTGGTTATCATTTCCTGTTGGTTGTTTAATTCTGTACCGTATATATTTCAATTATTCTGTCATTATAATAGACTGCGTACAGGTTTTAGCGTAGGTGACCCGCCTTAGCCTCGTCACTACTTCGTCGAGGTTAGGCTCGGCACTTACCAGTACATGGGGTCGGTTGTACTGATACTGCACTCTGCACACTGTGCAAATTTTGGAGACGGTCCCAGCAGCGGTTACTAGCGAGCCCGGATCGGACACTTGCGAAGACTTGAGGTACGGCTGTTCAGCGCCTACAACTTCTGGAGTCCAGATCCTCTTTTCTTTTAGATGTACAACTTCATTCAAACAGCTTTGTACTTATTTCAAACCTTTATGTGTATTACTTTAGAAACTCGTGCACTTGTGACACCAGGTTCAGGGAATTGTAATAGACGATTGGTTGTTAACTTCCGCATTTGTACTTAGAACATATCTGTTATTTCAGTTCGCTATTACTATTATCGTTTAAGCTGCTAAAAGAAGTAAATTGTTCTAACGTTGGCTTGCCTAGCAAGTGAAATTTTCGGCACCATCACGATCCCGACGGTGGGAATTCGGGATCGTGACATAGAAGTAACTAACCTATATACAATAGTGGGTCGGGTCTACATATACAGAGTAACAAATACAAAATAAAACTGAGCTAACTACGATCTGGCCTAAAATTAAAAAAAATAACAAAAAAATAAAAATGGGGCCCAATTCTGTACCATATAGGAAACCTTATACCCTCAATGTTTAAGGTTTGATATAATTACATTTACTGTACCAAATTACCAATTCTATACCATGGTGTATTTTAAGAGTACAATTAATGCAGCATATATCCCTCCTTAATTCAAGGCACCAAAAATGAGCCGTTTTTTTTTTGTTCTGTATCTTTTAGCAGCTTCTCTCCTTCGTTTACATTAAACATATTCCTGAATATATTCCTTCTCCCTCCTTCTTTCACTATTTTCAACTTCCCCTTCACCGTTTCTGAAAATTTTGGCCCCAATTTCACTGCAAAACATCAAAATAGGAAAATATTTTTATTGTTTTCTTAAAGAAGGAAAAAGGAAAAGAAAGAACTAGATGTAAATAGACGCATACCATGCTCACGAATTCTATAAGCATAACTTTTTGCCTTCTTTCCCAATTTTCTTTTCTGCATAATTATAGCAGAATCATCTTGACCTGCAATTAATATCAATATATGAAAGAGTTAGGAAAAATGAGTTTTGTTTAATTTTCCTGTTTTTCATAAATATTCTGGACATACTTGGTTTTGACTGAAATTCAGATTGAAACTCGAAGAAGAAGAAGAAGACATATTGCAAAAATTGTAGATAAATTGTAGAACAATTGTAGATAAATTGTAGACTGTTTTTTGCAGAAGATTTTGGAGAAGTTTTAGTCGTTTTGGATTTGTGAAAACAGAAAATAATGCATCTACTATCAGAATACAGATAATCTACAATTTATCTACAAAATATCTACAAACTGGATACATTGAATTTTAATATCCCAATTCCCATTTCAATTGTAGATAATTTGTAGATATAATGAAAATTTTGTAGTCATCCATTTTAGGATGTCAGACATTTTGAAATCAACAATTTCTAATCATAGATTGTAGTTTATTTTGTCGTATAAATGTAGTAACTTTGTAGATAATTTTGAAAACAACATTGCTTTATTCTTTCATTAAACTGATTTGTAGTTTAATTGTAGGCAAATGTAGTAATTTTGTAGATAATACCGTAAAATCATAATTCTATGCAATTTCGAACTATACAAACCTGCACTTGTGTTATCGTTGGTGATTGCCAATTCCATATTGAAATCTCGTACACTTATACATAACGAATATGAACCTAAGTTTTTATTCTCCTTTTTGGTCTCCATATACACACGAACCCCCATATCATTCTAAATTTGTTCGTTTTTTTGGATTTCTAGATTGAGAGAAAAAAAAAGATGAAGAACAAATATATGATCGCCAATTTGATTTCTAAAAACGACGAAGAACAGAATATAGCAATTTTGAGTTGTTGAATCTCGAAGATTTGAATTCTACAATTTGAATTCAGTTTGTTGAAGCTGTTCGTAGTTGAATCTGTTCGTACTTTTTGAAGCTGTTTGTACTTTTTTTTTTAAATTTTTGAATTGTAGTTTAAGAGAAAAATACGCAGATGAGAAATCTCCTTTCCGTTTCAAAATTTGAATTTAATGTAGAATCAATCAATCCCAAGATTCTTTCCTGATTTTTAACGCGTTTTTAAGGGAATATTCTGCCCTTTTAATACCTAATAAACGAATGGTACAGAAATTGTAGGAAAAATATGGACTAGGTGGATAATTTAGATACTATGCACATATTTAGTAATAAAGTTCCATATATGGTATAGGAAGGAAAAAATCCCTTTACCTTTACAATTTATACAATGTAAACATGAATTATTGAATTGGAAGAATAAACAATGTCTCAAAATCTCGTGTGTCCAAATACTCATACAATCTGAGTTGCAGATTATTTAGTAGGCATTTGGACGAAAAAATTATAATTTTTGAAAAATGTAATATTTGAAATTAAGTTGAAAAATGATATATTGAATTTGAAATTATGTTTGGGTATACATTTCAATTGAAAAAAAGTTATTGTTTTATGAGTGGAGAAAATAATTTGAAAAACTCATTTTTGAAAAATTTGCAAAAACTTGCAAAATTTCATATGACAACCAAATTTTTGAAAACAAAATCGAAAAAAGAAAAATAATTTATGGACAAATGGGTCCTTAATTGACACGGCTTGCATAATAATTTGCGTGAGTTGAGGTGGCATTGCTAGCCAGTACAATCTAATTGTCACGATTCAGAATTTTCAACGTCTGGATCGTGATGGCGTCTAACAATACACTTGCTAGACAAGTCAACGTTAGAACAACTTATTCATTTTTATTATAGACTAAATAAAGTGAAGGACTGAAATAACTGGAGCAGTCCAAAGTACAATGCGGAACCTAAAAACAGCCAAACGTTATCTAAAATCCCTAGACCCGGTGTCTGAAAAAAATACTCACCTAAATAAAAGGGAGGGGGACTCCAGGAGCTGTGGACGCTGACCAGATGTACCTCAAGTCCCGCTGCGCTGATCAATCTAAGCACGCTAATAGTCGCCGTTGGGACCGACTCCAAAATCTGAACAAGAAGTGCAGAGTGTAGTATGTGTACAACAGACACCATATACTCTGTAAGTGCCGAGCCTAACCTCGATAAAGTAGTGACAAGGCTAAGGCGGGTCACCTACACTACAACTTGTACACAATATATAATAAAAGAAGAAAAAGGTAATACGGAACAAAATAAGACAGTTGACTGAAAATAATAGCTACAATCTTAGGAATTAAACCATTGTCGTTCAGAATTACCAATCCTTAGAGCTTCAAATGAAAATACCAAAACCAACACAGCTCAAGGAAATAGAAACACATAGGTTGTGGCGCGCAACCCGATTCCACCGTACAACACAAAATCCTCCCTTATTTCACTGTAATAACATCAACAACAGTAAATAACATATATATATATATATATATATATATATATATATATATATATATATATATATATATATATATATATATATATATATATATATATATATGTTGTGGCGCGCAACTGATCCCACCATATATCAATATCAGTTTCATAATTCACCCTTATTTCACCGTATCAGTCCATCCTTATTCCACATGTTGCAGCGTGCAACCCGTTCCCACCATACAATACAAATTCACCCTTATTCTACCATATCAATCCACCCTTGTTTCACCTGTTGCGGCATGCATTCCGATCCCACCATAGGAATCTACATAAGTAATACTACACAGAGAGACCAGCCCAGTAATTGACAATTAGAAGGTGACAGTTAGTCAGTTTAAGCAAATAGTAGGGAATCATGAAACTCTGAAAAGATCTAACGTCATTAACAGGAAAAGACATTGATTAACAGGTAGCAAATAAGCATGGAAAGCATTTAAGGCATATAACATTTAAGAGAGGGAATGAGATAATTAAAGAACAATGGAAAATCAGGGAAAACAAGTGATTCGGTGGCGTATAAGCACTCGTCACCTCGCATATATGCCGCTCACATGAAATTCACATAGCACATAGTCTGATGGTTCCTAGTTCCCTCAAGTCAAGGTTAGACTCAACACTTACCTCGCTCCAAAGACCACTCAAAGCTCAACCACAACTTTGCCTTTCAAACAAGCCTCCGAACCAACAATATCTAGCAAATTACCAACCAAACAATTCAAAATAAGCCTTAGGAATTACCCATTATTGCAAAAGATTCAATTTAGGTCATAATTAAAAAAGTCAAAAAAAGTAAACTCCCAGTCCGCTTGGTCCAAACCCGAAATTCGAACCAAAACCTGATTACACATTCACCCCCGAGCCCGATTATGTGATTTGTGTTGAAATTCGACCACAATTTAAGGTCTAAATTCCAATTTTATAAAAATTCCTAATTCTACCCAAACCCCCAATTTTCACCATGAAAACACTTGATTTTAGGTTAAAAAAATATGAAATATAATGAAAGATTGGTAGAAAATAGGTTAGAATCACATACCAATGGATTGGGGAAGAAGAGTTCTTTGAAAAATCGCCTCTAGAGTTTTCTAGTTTTGAAAATTTGAAGAATGAACGAAAATTCCGTCAAATGCAGATTTTGATCAGGTGCAGGTGTCACAATTACGACCTGGGCGAACCCGCAAATGCGAATAAATCTTCGCAAATGCGAAGTGTGACCATTCATGTTGCCTTCGCAAATGCGAACAAAATGTTCACAAATGCGAACCTGAGGGGATCGCAAATGCGACCCCAAATCTCGCAATTGCGAATGTCCACCCCCGGCCCACTGCTCACAATTGCGATATTTTCTCCGCAAATGCGAGGCTCGCATTTGCGAGCCAGGCCTCGCAAATGCGAAGTCTGCATGTCTGATACACCAGCAGTTCATTGAAGTTCAAAAATACTCCGTAGTCACCTGAGCCCTCGGGGCTCCAAACCAAACATGTACACGAGTCCAAAAAATAGTACGAACTTGCTCGCGCGATCAAATCGGCAAAATAACACCTAGAACTATGAATTGGACACCAAATCAAACGAAATTTTCAAGAAAAACTCATGAACTTCTTTTTTGACAACCGGACGTACGAATCACGTCAAACCAACTCCGTTTCTCATCAAATTTGACGGACAAGTCATAAATATAGTAATGGGCCTGTACCAGGATCCGTAACCAAAATACGGACCCGGTATCAGCCAAACCAATCATCAGTCAATTCTAAAAAATCATTAAACTATTAATAACTCGAGCTAGCGACCTCCGAATTTGATTTCGGGCATACGCCCAGGTCCCAAATCATGATACGGACCCACCGGGATCGTCAAAATACGGATCCGAGTCCGTTTGCTCAAAACGTTGACCGAAGTCCACTCAAATAGATTTTTAAGGCAAAATTTTATATTTTATCAGTTTTTACATAAAAGCTTTCCGAAAAATATTCGAACTGCGCACACAAATTGAGGAAGGCTAAAATGAGATATTTGAGGCTTCGAAACACAGAATTAGGTTCTAAAACATAAGATAACCTATCGGGTCATCACACTAATGTAAACATATTTATCGATTAATAATGATTTAATTAAAAATATTTATTATTTAATTATAATTATATTGTAAATGTGAATATGAAAAGTATTTTTTATTTATTGGATTAACTTTTTTTGGTCAAACGGTCAAAATTTTTATTTAACCAAGTATAATATTTACACCCCGCTAGCTCAATTCTTGAGCTAGACTAATAACAGAATTAGCAACCACTTTTTATCTACTACAACTTCTCTACTTTTTATCTCTATATATAACTATACACGTCTAAGTAGGGTAGTTGCTCAATCTTTCTAACTCCTTGTGCCATTTAGATTCATTTTGCCCTCGTATGTGTATCTCTAGTATAATATTCATTCATCTTTTCTTGAAATCTTCGTTGGTTCCACTATGACCAGACATGGTAAATCACAACTGCAAACAGGAATCCTAGCATGTGAGCTCGAACTCTGCATGAACTCATCTTCGTTAACCATTCAATCTTAGCATTCCAGCTACCAATTTGATGTCTTTCTCCCAGCCATTTTAACAATGCTGCCCACATATTTCTGGAATAATATCATTCAAAAAAAGGTGCTTCATTGTCTCCTCCGTATCCTTCCTACATAGCACACAGTCACTTGCTATTGATAGTTCCCACTTCCTTAGCCGATCCACTATAGCTAGCTTCCTATGCATAGCAAACCACAGAATGAAATGAATTGATGCCTTGGTAATGCTTTTAAATCAATTGCAAACCTTTTCCAATGACACTTAGGGTACTAGGGCATTGTTGCAACATACAACTTTTTAATGCTGAACTTCCCTTTTATATAGTATTTATTCAGATCAGTAGAGGGGTCCATTTGAATTAGCCAATCCCTAGTGTCGAAGATTTTCCTAACAAGCCAGCAGGCCTGCTTAGGAGTGTGCATAGTCATTATGACCTTCCCTTTTGATGTAGAAATTGTGTATCCATTGGATGCACATGGTGTCCTTTTTTGCATTGATTTCCCATAGAAGCTTACATAAAGCAGCTCTGTTCCAGTTAGACACATCAAGTACATTCAAACCTCCAACTGAGAGTGGCATGCAGATCTTGTCCCAAGCAATAAGTGGTCTCCTCGAAGGTTCATTACTCCTAGTCCAAAGAAAGGTTCTACAAGCAGTCACAATCAGCTTAGTTATCTTTTTTGGGAATAAGAATACCTGCGCCCAGTAGGTCTGCATTTTAAATATCACACTCTTGGTCAATTGTAACCGATCACCATAAGATAGGAATTTAGCGGTCCAACATTTGAATCGTGCAGTAACCCTTTCAATCAATAGTATACACTGCTGGATAGATAGCTTTTTAGAGTACAAAGGGACTCCAAGGTACTTGAATGGTAACTCACCTGCTGTGAATTGCATTTCTGTGATAATCAATTCTTTAAACTCCCTTGGTACCCCTGCAATATACAATGCACTTTTCTCCATATTTTGCTTTAAGCCCTGACACCTCTGAAAAATATTGAAATATGCTCATAAGTAAGCTTATGAATAGCTTATTTGCTCTGCAACACATGATCAGGTCATCAGCAAAACATATATGGGTTATATTCTTTCTGGAATACCTCGGATTGTAATTGAAGTCTGGAATGCACTCTAGTGTCTTCACTGATCGACTCAAGTATTCCATCACCAATACAAATAGGTAGGGAGACATTGGATCTCTCTGCCTAAGTCCCTTCTTTGCTTGAAATTTAGTAGTCAATCCTCCATTGATCAGCAGAGAATAACTGACAGTTGTCACACACTCCATCACAAGCTGTACAAACTTCACAGGCATACCAAATTCAATCAGTATCATCTTTAGGAAAGGCCAATCGATTGAATCATATGCTTTCATATGTCAACTTTGATCAAACATCTTGGTGAGACCCCTTTCTGAGCATATCCTTTAACCAACTCATGTGCAATAATAACATTGTCCAATATTTTCCTCCATTCTGTAAATGCTGATTGAGAAGGCCCAACAATGTAGTCAACCACAGTCATTAATTTTTCCATTATGATCTTTGTCATAAGCTTATAAATTTTAGAGCAGCATGTTATGGGTCTAAATTCCTTAACAGATGTAGGACTGTTAACTTTGGGAACCAGTGTAACTGTGGTACAGTTAATAGTCCTCAACATTTTCCCATCTGCAAAGAATTCATGTATAACGTGTTTGACTTCACCTCCAATAAGACCCCAGTATGTTTTAAAGAATTCAGCCGGGAATCCATTTATACCTGGTGCTTTTTCATTAGGCAATTCTTTGAGGGAATGATCTCTATCCTTTTCTGTTATTGGCCTATTGAGCTCTCGTTGTTGTTCATTGGTGAGACAAGGTCCATTCCTAGCGGTATCGATATCAATACATGGCAATTCAGCAGCATATGTTCCCAATAAAGATTGGAAGAATCCTATAAATTCTTGCTCTATCAGTTTTGGCTTAGTGATTCTGGATCCTTGATCATTATAGATGGAACCAATTCTGTTCTTAGCCTGCCTAGCCTTTAGATGCGCATGAAAGAATTTAGTATTTTGGTCTCCAACTTTTATCCACATTGCTTTAGATCTCTATCGCATCACTTGCTCATTAATTCCTTCCCATTTTTCTATTTTCAACAGCAACTCTTAATCTTCTGAGATCAGCTAACTATTAAATGGATCCACATCAAGTTTCCCTTTAGCAATCTACAATTGTACCCTCAAATTGTCAAGTTTCATCTCTAATGAAGATACCTCTTTATTCAGCTGCCCTGCCTTGTCTTTTAGTCTCTGTATGAGTACATAGTATACCCCTATATTTGTTGACACCACACATCGTGCACATCTTTCTCAAATTTCTTATTATTCAGTAGCACATTGTAGAGTCTAAATGGTTTTGGCAGATAGGACTTGACTACTTCTATGTTAATGATAATAGGAGAGTGGTTTGATACTCCAGACTTTTCAAATATAGCTTCAAGACTGCTATAACGTGTAAGCCGGGAGGCATTACCAAAAGCCCAGTCAATGTTGCTAAAAATTCTATGTTATGCCTCCCTCTTATTACACCAAGACCATTGGCAACCCTTCCTGTTGAGTTGTCCCAAAACAGTATCAGCTATACATCTTTGAAAATCCATCAATTCAGCTTGTTGCACAGGTTGCCCATCGATTCGATCGCAACAGATAATACATTATTGAAGTCTCCTATAACCAACCAGGGGTCTTGCATATTATTATGTATTTGTCTTATTTGTTCCCATTGGTCCCTTCTTTCAGCTATAGTATTCTTCCCATATACAAATGTTATGTCGCAAGTAAATTGTGAACTTTTATCTTTTACGTTGCAATGTACCAGTTGATCACTAGCAATCACTATATGAACCTGCACCATTTGCTCTTTCCACAATACCCAGATCCTTCCCCTCTCATTGATAGCATCATCAGAGCACACCTTCCAATCTTTGCTAAATTTAGCTCGAACTCTTTCAACACTCCTAGGCTTTATCTTTTGTCTCAAGGCAGCCCACTAGAGTGATATTATTTTTCAGCAGAAATGCCTTGAGTTCTTTCTGCTTGAAGGGCTTGTTCAGCTCTCTTATGTTCCATGAGCTTATTATCATGGGGGATTTTCCTCATTGAGGCCAACCCCTTCAGTCACCTTGTCAGTGTTGCTATCATCTTGAATGCTTAAAGGACTGTATCTATTTCTTCTCAACAAATTTTCTAAGTTTGCATCTGATAAGGCTCCCTTTTATCGTAGATGTCCTTGAGTCTTCATCATCTACTTCCCTTTATCCCTTTGTTGAGAAGGTACTGCTGCTATTTTTTCCTCGCGATTCTTAGAGGATTGTTCAGGTATAGCCTCCTGTTGTATCTGTGATTGCTCAGTCACAGACTTCACTCTCCACTGGGTTGTTGGTTGTTTCCTTTTCTGCTGTCTTGTTGCTTTCACTTGTTGTTATTTGGGTGGCATCTGGTTTCTTGAGTGACGGATTTGGCCTGCCCCTGGGCTACTTGTATCTTTGTGCATTCCTCTGTATGTAGCCCTATCTGTAGGCATTCTTCAAAATATGCTGGTTTTCGTTCATATTCCAGATTTTGTTCTCTGCATTTTCCACCTGCCTCTTCGATCAGCATCTTATCAGGCAGCACCTGTGAGATATCCATTTCTACTAGCATCCGTGGATAGGAAATTCTATCACACTGAGCTGTTAGCTTATTTGAACAAATAGGTTTTCCTAGGTAACTAGAAATTCGACCCAATTCTCCTTTGTCCAGTATTGAATTGGTAATCTTGGGAAAATTACCCAAATAGGAATAGTTCTAGTCATTTCCTTGCTCAATTGAAAGTCAAGCTCCCACTGTTTTAGGATCATAGGTCTATTTTGAAACGTATAGGGCACTTGTTGGATAATTTTGTTCCTGTCTTTCTCTGAGTTTAATCGGAAAATGAAATTGCCCTCGTCGTGTAGGTATATCTGCGGAGTAGTGACTGAATTCACACACCATACACGAACTTAAGCATTTCTTTGAATGAGGGTGAGCCACCAAGAACATACCCAATTAGAGTAGCCTTCCATTTCTGAGTTTGTTCATCCATTTCAATTTTATTTCAATCTAACAACCTTTATCCCTTCCTTCATTATCGGCGGATAGTACTCCAATTTAAGCCCTTGTTATTGAGATCGATTCCCCTGCACTACATCACCTATCATTGGCACTGACTGGCTAAGGTTTAGTTTCTGCGTTGAGAAATTCATTTTCCTTGCCGCTGTATTTGCATCTACTTCCACTAGCATAGGGACTTCCATTTTAGTACATTTTGAAGCTTGCATCATCGTAGGGGCACTTCCCATTTCCGGTCATTCATTGGACCAATTGAATTTGCCCTAATTCTTGAGGTACTCCACATTCCGGTGTTACCAGTCTACTTTCTCCTTCCGTCTCCGGTACTTTAGGCGCTGCAGTGATCTGTGATTTCCATCGAGCCATGGTTGTGTGCATATGTTAGCTAACCCTGCTTAAGGTGCACTTCAGAGCCATTTTCAAAGCTTTACTACCACTTTATGTTGGGATTTTTTTATTTTTTCCTTTCCATGTGAATAAAAAAATAAAGATTTTTTGTTAATCCAATAAATGGTGCTTTCAGAGCCATTTATTGGATTAATATAAACGCGAATTTCCACTTACTTTACTTAGATATCTAATCATCCAGCCCAGAATGCTCATTTCGACTGTCTACATATATGACGACTGAATTTGGTGACTCAAACACCATGGCGGACACAATTTATTTTATACTCACTAATAAACTTCACACAATCAATACAGTTTAACAACATCAACGATTCGGTAAAATCCCACAAAATGTGGTCTGGAGAGGATAATGTGTACGCAGATCTTATCCCTATCCCGACGGGGCAGAGAGGCTGTTTCCGATAAACCCTCGGATCAGGAAGACAGAAATAAAACAAGAAGAGACAATTGATCAGTATCGTCAACAGAAACCATAAAGATAGTAACAGCATCATAAAAATCATAAAATAGATGACATGCAATAACAATAACCAGCAATTAAAGCCCGAAGCTATGAAAAACAGAAAGGATAGTGTGGACTCTATATTAACCACAAGTCGTCTAAGATCAACCTTATCAAACCCACCCCACCCGCGATATGAAGTAGAAAAAGCTCGACTACTTCCTAACCTACAACCCTAATGCTCGACCTATAGTGTAAAATCAATACAGTTTAACATATGGCAAGAAAGAACATGTCAATTTAACATATAATTGACTTTATAGTGTAAAATATTTTTGATGTATAAAGTTATGTCTAACTAAAGGAGCATAGCTTTAGGCGTGTCAATTAGTTGTGGACAAATTACAAATAAATTTAGTTTTATAACGAATCCCCAAAAAAACTATAGATTCACACGAAATTGAACCAGAAATTGCTAGCGAGTAGCGTCCAAATTCTTAAGTATTTCTTTCCTTTTGTTTACTCCAAATTTATATTTTTTGACCCGTAACTATCCCCGTAAAGTCTGTTAAAAAGGCCTTTTATTCGTACTATTATGGACACGTCGATATAGCTGTCCCACTAGAAAAATTAAAGAATCTATTCGTCACTCACTCTTCTCCCTGAAGAAGCAATTTAACGTTGTTGAACTACCTTCAACCATAAACCCCTTTTTCACTTTACCAATAACACACTTCCCAAGGTGCTTTCTCATTCGTTCTGAGTCTCGATTGATTAAGAGCCCGTTACATAAGAAATTTTTCCTTTTTCCAAAAAATTTTCACTTTTTTACCAAAATCAGTATTTGTTCATAAAATTTCAAATTTTCACTTAAGATTACATTTTGAAAATTTTCGAAAATTTGAAAAACTTTAAAAACCTATTTATCAAAATTTTCACTCAAATCACTCACAAAATAAGAAACAACCCAAAATTATATTCATGTCCAAACACAACTCAAATTCAAATACCATTCACTTGAAGAAAAAAAATTCACCCTTTTTTTGAAGTTTTACAATTCTTATGTCCAACCGCCCACTAAGTTTCAATAGTACAAGCAAAACAATGTGCATAGACATATTTCGTTGAAAATGTAAAGAATGTCTTCGAATTGCATTTGAACATAATTTCCACTTGAACAAAGGCTACAAAATTTATAAGAAAATCTTAAAATATGTTCAAATCATACTAAAATATTTTCAATCCATGCGGGTTCTTTAAAGAGAATGTTATAGCCAGAAGAAACAAAAAAAAAAAGTTATCGAAGTATGATAAATTATCATTGCTTAGCTTTCTCAAGTTTCAAGAGGCCTAATTTATGGCTAACGAGGCAATGGGACATTTTGAATAGACAAAACAGAGCAAGCATCCAACAATAATACTGTAATTAATCAGTAACAAGCAGAAATCATCTACTAGAAGGAAGATGTCAGATAAACTACAAATAAAAGTTCAATGTTCAAAATCAACAATTTACCAAACTGTCAAACTGAACCCCTCCATTAACACCTAGCTAGAGTTATATCAAAGTTTCTCCTAGAAAACCGGATTTCATTAAAGACATAAAGCAAAAGTAGTACTGAACAAGACTAAGCAGCAGCGTAAGTGGCAAAAGAGACCGATTTAAGGACTTTGGGGCATTGCATTTACTCGGCTTTTTTCACAGGAGAGCAAATCATCCAGATATTTCCATAAGGATCCTTCAACTTTCCCACACGCCCACCGCAATAAGCAGCACCATCACCTTCGGCTATTTCGCCCTCAGAAACAGCGCCAGCAGAGACAGCTTTGGCTACAGCAGCTTCCACATCCTCAGTCTCCAAGCAGAAAACACATCCAGTAGTAGCAGCCTTGACACTGACCAGAGAGCAAATTGAAAATTGCTTGAAAACAATCAATATTATATAAAATGGTGACTTAATTTAAAGTAATTTTATGTAGTGTGTAAACACATAAAATATTATACAAAGAGCAAATACACCTGAATATTGGTCAGTAAATACACAAGTAGACAGATCGCAAGACATTTTTTGTAAAAATTTGTTAAACGTTTTTTCCTCAAAACATTATTTCCAAAGTTCTTTTCAAAATAATTACCACGAATGTTGAAGGATCTTCAAAAATATCTACAGCAAAGTATAAATTTTCGTATCCAAAAGCATACAACATATCATCTCGCATCAGGAACATCCCAACAAACAAACTTAGCTTAAAAACGTAAAACACGCAGCAAATACACCTCTACATCATCAAAAACACAAGTTGATAGAATTGCTAACATGGCGTTTGTATCTTAATACTTGTTGACATTTTATTTAAGAGAAACTATTAGGAATATAAAATTTTCGATTATTTTTCCACAAAAATTATTTAAATAATTTTTCTTTAACCTCGTGTTTCTTCAAAATATTTAAAGCTTAGAAAAACTTCTCATATTCAAAAGCATACAAAAGTATCTCGGATTAGCCACTTCTCAAATCATAAAAGCAGGTACAAAACGTAAAACACAGAACGAATACACCTAATAATGACTCATACAAATAGTCAACAGAACACTGAAGTGGCGTTTTACTTGCGAGAACATTTTTAAAAAATTTCAAGAGAAAAACTAGTTACAGTATAACTTTTTGTCAAACAAACTTTCTGGAAAGCACTCATAAAAATTTCAACACGCCTATTGTTCTTCAAAACATCTACAATAATTTAATTTTCTAAATTTTTTTTCCAAATGTCATTTAAGAAACTCAATAAATAGCTTTTTACATCACAGATCGGAAGGTTTTTAGGAACATGAGAAAGCAAGTCGAAAACATGCAAAAATACGCAAAAAATAAATAAAAAAATAGAAATACGTACGGAGCAGAAGAGTCATCGTCAGGAAGGTCAGAGACAAGGAAGGAAGAGGAACCAAGCTTGAGCTCAACGGAGGAGAGGAGTGGTATCTCCTGCTCCGCCTTCCTTTTCTGGTTGACACGTGTCACTTCCTCAGCACCGAAAGCAGCTTTGTAGAACTGTACGGCGTCGTTTGCCTTCGGTGCCTCCACGAACAGCTGTGGCTTCACCGCCGTGAAAGTGACCGCTGCGACGGCGGTCTTAGTTGCTTCCTTCTGATCAGCTCCTCCGTTCTGTGCTTCTTCTTGCGCCATTGCTACAAACCCTAGGAGAGAGAAAAAGAGACGTACAGAAGAAAGAGAAATGGAGAAGAAGAAGAACAGTTAGAGAGAGAAAGCAGAAATGCAAAATGAATTGGATAAAAGTAGAGCAACACCGCTGGGTTGTTGGGCTATTTATAGGAAGTGGAAAATCGGAAACGTTTTGTGTGTTCTTTGGATAATTGCAGTTTTAGTCCTTTGGTAATTGATGCATTTTTGTTTTGTTCTTTGCAATAATACTCCACTGAACACATTCGGCATGTTAAGTTACTTAAAATATGTATTTGATCCCTTTATATAGAAATTATGTTATGTTAGATCCAATTTTTATAGTCCCTCCACCTCATTTTTTATGAGAAGGGTTTTTGATTTGATATGAAATCGAAGCTATTAATTTGATTATGTATTATATAAAGTGAAATTTAAATGATGATGTGAATTTTTTAACTTTTCAACATGGAAAGGGTGTTATATACATTGAAACACATGAAGAAATACTGTGCTCTCAGAATTAGATAAAATAATAACAGGATTAATAGTTTTATAGAGCAAATATCAGATCGAATATTAGAATTTGAATAGTTTGATGACCTTTTTTTCGTACCTAACATAAATTTTATTTACCAACTCAGTAATATATACAACTAAAAATTGAACTTGTACAGAAGTCCCAAGTAATAAAAATCGAAAGTCATCATATAACCACTTTCTCAGTATCACATGATTCTAAGAATAAAATTCAAATCATTAATCTCCCCGCTATCTCTGGCCTCAAACATCTTCTATATGCGAATTCTTGCACTGTCAATCTTGTGAGCACTTTGGTACTTTGTTTGTTAGTTTGAAAAACTCTCATATTATTTCATTTTACCAGTTAATATAAATATTGCAGTGCAGAACTAGTCTTTCATTGCATTCTTGCCATTAACATTAGTCACAACTCATGATAATTCTTCACTCCACTACGTGGAACCTCTCCGATAACCTTGCCAAGCCAAGAGTTTGATGACATTAATTTTCTTAAAAGTTGAATATGTCGGATATTTTTTTCAACATCTCAACATGAAAAAATAAATCATATTAATTGAACTGGGTATATTAGGATTTATGACACTCTGTTCCAGTTTATGTGAACCTATTTCCTTTTTGGTCTGTTTCAAAAAGAATGAACCCTTTCTAAATTTGGTAACAATTTAGCTTAAACTTACAACTCTACCCTTAATGAAAAACTTTTATAACCACACAAATACTCTGGGCCCCATTTGGACTTGTTTAGGACCACAAATTCCAAAAGTCTTCATTTTTTTCTTAAACGTCGTGCCCAGTCAAACAGGTTCACATAATTGAAACGGAGGGAGGAATTGTTTAGTTATTAGTTTAACCACTAAGTTTGCGTAAATTCACAAGCAAGGAGTCAAAAGTGGACATTCAAAATAATTAAAGGCTTAATATGCTTAAATTAGATATCAAAGGACCCTAATCGAAATTTATCAATAATTGAGTGACTGAAAGCAAGATTTTCTCCTTCTTTTCCATTGAAACGTTTTGTGCTTTACAGAAATTATAAAAGCGGAGTACTAAAGACATCAAGTTAACCCTCAGTTGTAAGTAAATTTGCGAAACTGCCACTCTCTGTTGCATTTTTGCGTGAAGAGAATTAAATGGGAATATTTAAGTGTCAGTCAGTAATTTACTGTTTCTTTTTGTCTTTTTTCGGGACGGGATTTGCTTTGTCTCACTTTTGGGATTGGGCCTTTAGCTGATTTGCTACGTACAGAAGATATCACGTGACAGTTAACAGAAAATCAGCGTGCATTGTTATTGCCCCTGCACATTTTTGTTTCCCTTCTTAAGCAAAAAAAATAAGCATGTTCGTCAAAATCCTCACTTTATGCAAAAGATGGGAAGAAAATCAAATTTTTCGCTCTAAATGGAAAATAAAATAAAATCAATAATATATTAGGAGTATATTTTTCTTCTTTGCAGAATCATAATATTTATTAGGTAATTATAAATAAATCTCTACATAAATGTTGTAGTTGATAATCTAGTAAAAATAATAATGAACTTAGTATTACACGTTAAAATTTATTATGCTTCCTTTACATTTTATACGGGTTCGGTCTGCCAAACCAGTGGCTTTTGGTAAAATAGTGTATTGTGTTAAAAGTTTATTAATATATACACATATTAATTTATTTGTATAAATTTTTTATTCTATAATTCAAAACCCATAAAGTTGAAATTTTGCTTCATCTCTATCAATCTCCTGGGTTTTCCCCATTCTTCCTATCCTAAAATCATTGTTAAATCATGGTCAAAGTTCACTATCGCGAGGCGGTATAGCCGTGACTTAATGGGCGTTTGGACATAATAATTGTAAAATTTCAAAAAAAAAAAGTAAAAATTTTTTTCAAGTGAAAATGGTATTTGAAAATTGGAGTTGTGTTTGGACATGAATATAATTTTTGGTTGTTTTTGAAGTTTTATGAATGATCTGAGTGAAAACTTTGAAAAAGAGTTTTTTGGAATTTTTCAAATTTTCGAAAATTCCAAATTTCATCTTCAACTGAAAATTGGAATTTTTATGGTCAAACACTGATTTCGAAAAAAGTGAAAATTTTTCAAAAAGAAAAAAAGAAAAAAAATCCTATGTCCAAACGAGCTCTTAGTTTGTTAATTTAGAGTTGTACTTTAGATCTAATTACTTGTAATTTTGCACTTCATTTCGTTAAGAACCACTACAATTCTACTTTAGTTGAAATTAATCGTCGTATTGGAGCGAGATTAATGAAATGGAGGCTTGCTTTTGGAGTTTTGTGTAATAAGAATGTGCCACCAAGACTTAAGGGCAAGTTCTACAGAATGGTGGTTAAACCGACTATATTGTACGGGGCTGAGTGTTAGCCCGCCAAGAAGTCTCATATCCAGAAGATGAATATAGTTGAAATGAGAATGTTGAGCTAGATGTGTGGGCATACTAGGAAAGATAAGATTATGAAGGAAGTTATTAAGGACGTGGTGGGAGTGGTCTCTATAAAGGATAAATTGCGGAAATCAAGGTTGAGATGGTTCGGGCATGTGAAGATGAGAGACATAGATGCCCTGATTAGGAGGTGTGAGAGGGTTACTATATAGGATATGAGGAAGGCTAGGGGTAGGCCAAAAAAGTACTGGAGTGAGATGATTAGGTAGGACATGTCACTGCTTTAGCTTACCGAGGACATGACCCTTGATAGGAAGGTGTGGGGTTCAAGAATTAGGATTGAAGGTTGACAAGTAGTCGTGAGTTTCTCCTAGGCTTACCAGTAATATTATTCTTGTTTTTTCTTATTCCTAGTTCTTTATTATTACATGTTGTGGCATACGTTTCTATTACCTTATTACTTTGTTGTTGCTATTTGTTTGTTCTTATATTTTCATTATTCCTTGAGCCGATGATCTATCGGAGATAGACTCTCTACATTCATAAGATAGGGGTAAGGTCTGCTATACATTACCCTCCTCAGACCCTACTTGTGTGATTATACTGAGTTTGTTATTGTTGTTGTACTTTTTTGCTTATGTAATGATCCTTGAGGTTAGGGTTGATACACTTGCTTTTAAGCAAAAATTTATATATAATTAAACAAAAGATTTGAAAAAACCACCGACAAATTTGTTATATTTGATTTTTTCCCCCACCATCCCACCCTATCGGGCGGATAAAAAGTGCTCATGTAAATTTGTAAAGTTGCAGTAGTAATAATTCTCTCTCTATTCTCTCTCGGCGCAAGTTAGGGTGAGTCTCTTAACATGCGCTTTTGCCGGAATGGGGCGGGGAAGACCACAGAAACACATCAACAGGGTACTATTGACTGACCTAAAACTACCGGAGGAGCTTAACAAAGAATCGGGGATGGGGAAATCACCAAAAGAGGACCCCAATTTAGGTATCAAATCTGCTGGAACACCGACGAGTGGAGGTAATTCAAACAGGGTAACAATGGCTACACCGGCGGGGAAGGGAATTGATGAATTAGGGAGTAGCTCAGCAACAACAGAGGTGATAAGCAGTCCTAAGGAACTAATTGAGGGGCAATTGAACAAAGTGATGGTTCAAACATCTGTTACCCCCCACCAGTACCGTAGGGGCGACACCAGCACTAGGGAATCATAATAATTCAACATTTAATGGGATTAGAGGGATAGGTGATGAAGCGGGTAAGCAGCAAAATGGAGATGATTCCCTAGGGGTTCATACCAAAGCAACCTCGCCAAAAGGGTAAGGGGAGAAAGCACAAGTGATATTCTGGGAAAATGTTGTAACGGGTAATAAGCTAGCAGCTAAAGGGATGAATCTCGAGTACATAGCTCGAATTATACAAGAGGTGAAGAAAATTGTGCAATTAGAGCAGGAAGACATTGATGAGGGAACGGTGAAATGGAAGCAATCAATTATCCTCTATGTGATTGGGTACTCTCCTATGATAGGGGCTGTTGAAAGGTTTCTGAAGGCACATTGGAAATTCACTACAAAGGCTCAAATCTTCTACCATAATGAGGACTATTTTGCGATCAGATTCAATAACATAGAGGAGACAGATGAGGTACTATTATCTGGACCTAATATGATCAACAATAGGCCTGTGATAATGAAGCATTGGGCTACTGATTTTAATTTTAAGAATGAAGTTCTAAAGACGATTCCGCTGTGGGTAAAGTTTCCTAACCTGCCAATATAGTGCTGGAACAAAAGATCCTTAAGTAAAATTAGTAGTGGGTTGGGTACGCCATTGTATGCTGATGATTGCACTACAAATACTACTCGCATACCATATGCCAAGGTCCTTATAGAGATGGATATCACAAAGGAATTGCTTAAATGTATACTGGTGCTTGATCCAAAAGGGAATCAATTGGAGCAAGAAATTGCTTATGAATGGGAGCCAGAATTCTGTGGAAAATGCTTGCAAGTAGGGCACTCCTGTAGTGAAGTGAAAGCCCAGCGACCTCCTGTACAACAAACTAGAGGTAAAGTGTCGAAAGTGAAACAAGTGTGGAGGAAGAATGATGCCACAGGTAACCAGGGTGTGCAACAAAATAAGGTTGATCCCACTACTACCAACCTAGAAAAGCAACCTGAGATAAGCACTATGAGTAAATGGATTTAACCCATTACTGAGGTCGAATGATCAATATGAGTATTAGATACAAAAGAGAGGGGATTCTAGGGGACAATGCAGCTACACTGGTGGGACAGGGGATACCAACTTCTATCATAATCAATGTTAAATTTGGTGACGTGGAATGTGAGATGCATAAATAAAACATATAAGCACAAGGAGATGAAGGTGTTTATGAGGGAGAATAAAGTTAATTTCGTTGCTATAGTAGAACATAGAGTACAACAACATAAAGAAGGGAAGATAATACAAAAAAAAGCTCCTAATTGGAACTGGATTTCAAATGCCAGTACAATCACAAAAGGGAGGATATGGGTACTCCGGGATCCTAAATATGTTGGATTCACAATGCTGGATATGGACCCTCAAATAGTGCATGGAACAGTGAGAATATTTGCTCTTAATATAGCTTTCACATTTACGGCTGTCTATGGCTTACACAACATAAAGAACAGGGAGAGGTTATGGATGAAACTTAAAGCCTTGGAAACTACTTGTCGCGCCCCCCTTTTCCCTCTTTGCATCGAAAAATCGGTTTATGACATTTTGGGCATAGGACAACTCATTCCTTTTGGGAACTGGGTTTTGCATTTGAAGAGTCGCCACCTAATGATTTAAGGTGCATTAGGACACCTATAAGGTTCACTTCTAAGTTTGTTTGATAACCAGAGATAGGGTAAGGGCTTGAAATTATCCTAAGGGGAAGGTGTTAGGCACCCCTCAGGATCCACTAGTGTGGTTCCCCGCTAGGTAGTTTTTGTGAATTTGTGAAATTAACAAGTAAACAAACAGGGCTCAAATAAGAGGGAATTTTAAATACACAAAAAAGTTTGAAAGAGCAATTATTAAAAGGCGGATTTTGAAAAGAAGTGGCAAATAAAAAAGAAAGGGGTCCTAGGTTTATTTATAATATGGATCACATCAATGCAATACCCGGTAATCACTCCTCAAAAGAGGGGCTACACGTGGTATTAGAGCACCGGTCATCATATTCATATCTACCCTTCCCACCCCGTCGAGGTATTAAAGCGCGGATTGGTGTTGACCACTATTGCATGCCATTACCCGTCCCATTCCTATCAGTCTCGGAGGAACTGAGGACTACTATTCCTAAAGGGGAGGGATATTAGGCTAACTTTTAGGTTTCAAAAGGTGAAAAGGCTAAGGCGACATACAAAAACACATAAGACTGCACATAAGGGGGAAACATGTAAACGACTAAAAGGCTCATGTATACCTCCTCAAGCAAAGCACATAAATAGCATGACTTAAACACAGTCAGGGTCTGAATCTAAAGTACTAAGGCAAGGGGAGTTTTAATTGTAGAGGCAGACCAGTTTATTACATAACTCAGATAAGAAGTCTGAATCAGGCCTGCCTGCTGGTTGTAGCAGTTACTAATTAACAAAGGCGGGTTTAGTTTTATTTGTTGTCACTTAAGGCTTGCCTAAGTGTTTGGGTGAGATCCTATAAACACGATATCTATTACTGATTAAGAATGTGGCAAAGCAGTAACAATTCTAAAATAAATGATTTGAGATCCTACAGACATGCTTTCTAAACCGTATTAATAAGAAGAGAGAGAGTTGTTTTAAAAATTAGTTCAGAACAGTATGAGTTGAACTGATTTTAGACTAGACTGGTTTCAGATTCTATAGACATTGATATCTATTATTGCTAATTTAATTCCTATAGACATGATATCTAGTTGAACGTGAAACGAAGCAGATAGGATTTGCTTGAAATTCCTATAGGCATGATTTCTATGAAAAGGTACTGATTTTAATCTATTGGACATGATGCCGAATTATAACCAATTGGATCCTAAGAACCTGGTGTCTAAGTGTGGTAATAAACATGCAGAATTTAAGACAAATCCTATAGGCATGTTATTTAAATGGAGAATTTAAAACAGGTCCTATAGACAGGTTCTCTAAATGCAGAGTTAAACATGCATACTAAAAAAGGTCCTATAGGCATATTATCTAAATGCTGAATTAATCACACAGAAAACAGGTCCTATAGGCATGTTCTCTACCCTTCTAATAGTTAAGCATGCATAATTACCCAGCGCTTTCCACTAGCCAACCCCAATGTTTATTATAGCTTATTACAGACCAAATAATGAATTACATCAGAAAAGTGTAAAAGAAGGGGTTACAACCAGAGGAAGCCTGATTCTTGACTTCCTCTCTGAGTTATGGAATAAACCACCTCAAATGCCATTTGTTTCAAAGCCTTTCTCAGACTTGAGTGTGTCAAAGTTCCCTAAGGGTCTCAAGGGACCCCGGGCAGTACTTACACCCAAGTTTGCATAACCAGATAGAGATGAGTGTAGTGTGGAAGGGCCAGCCCTTATGTGTCCAAGTTCAGAGGGAGCTCATGGGTCCCAAGGCAAGGCTCACACAAGAAGGGCAGAACCTAAGTCTAAGAGTATAATTGAAGTGCAGAAACAGAGTTTTAAAACTGAGTGGAGAATAGAGAGGGGTAAGGGTGATTGAAAAATAGTAGTAGTAAAGCTAACACTACACAGAATCAGCATTTTTATACAAAGGGGTCAGGGGTTTGGGAATTCATTGCAGGGAGCATATGACCTTAGGAAGGGGTCAGGTTTGGGCATGCACAACAATAGATAGGCTGGCATGCCCATAAACCAGCCAGAGAACACAACACATAGAGGGGATATGAAGCATATGACCCCAGGGAGGGTCAGGTTTGGGTCATGCACAGCAATGTCTAATGCTGACATGCCCTCAAACCAACTAGAGAATACAAACACATATGGGATATGGGGGTTTGGGATTCATAAGGCATAATCACATAATCAAATGACTGACAAAGTATTTATACATAAAGGAACACATTGATTTACAGCATGCTTTAGGAATGAAACTTAATTAAACACAAGCAGGAAACAGGCAAGAGTGAAGGCAATAGTAAAGAAAACACGTTGTGTTTTGATGCTTGAAGATTAATTAGAACATACCAGTAAAGAAGCAAATGCAGAAAGAAAAGTAAGCAAATTTCCACAGCGTAGCCTTGGCTTTCAGCCGGCTAGACAAGGCAGCAACACTAGTAACAGAGAAAAGAGAGAGAGTTTTGAGTGAAGTGTGTGTTCTGAACTCAAGTGGTTCGTTCGTCCGTTTGAAAGGAGAGGGGTGCAGGGTATTTATAGTTTTTTTGAAAACGAGTGAAGGAGGGGTAATAAGTAAAGTTTAAATACAAACATGGAAACCATCAACAGTCAGAATCAATTATACAAGTGATTCCCTTTAATTAAGGAATCACCGTTTAACGGGTAGTAACAGATTCAAATAAGGAAAGAAATCAGTTTAGAGACAGACTGATTATTGCCATAAAAGGAGTAGTAAAAATATGCAGTGAATAATCAAGTCTGAGTACGAAAATATGCTTATTTTTGGAAAGGATTCAGCAAGGTAAATATTTCAGTAAAGGGAAAAGAATCAATCACACGATTAGGGTCAATCAAAGAAGAAACACGCTTCTGCACTTTAGTATATAAACAGAGTGAACGGAAGACATTAGACAAGCGAGGCCAAGCACATTGGCAGAAGAAACAACATGCAATAATAGTAGCAATAAACATAGGATTCAATAAATAGTCAGGGCTCACACATATAGCCAAAGTGAAGAAGAGAGTCAAACAAGTAAAGGTCTCATAGTAACGGGTGAGGAAACCTTTTGAAAAGTTAAGGTTTCAGCCATGGTCGAGTTGAAAGATAGTAAAAATCAGATAAGTCACATAAAGAAAAGAGGGTCTGGAACAAGAACTTTCAATCGAGTCAAGTGTTCAAACAAACAATTTCAGACCCAAAGACCTAGGGTTTTCAACAACAATCAAGTTCAAAAGATGGTAAACAGACAAGTCAAGTAAGAATTTAAACAAACAAGCACACATCTAATAAACAGCTTCGGAACTCGATTGAGACCCAAAAGAAATTAGGGTTTTAACATGCTAACTCAGATGGAAGAACAACATGAACAAAACATAGCAGAAACACGTTAAAATCAGAGAAGAGATTTTTTTTTGAAATAAATTAAAGGAAAACCCTAATCGAAAAAAAAAGTGAAGAGTCGTTTTTGAAAGCAGGTTAAAGAACCTTCGAGAAATACTTAAGAAAGTTATAGCAAGTACAGATCTAAAGAAGATCTGAAAGAAAGTTGAGAGATCTTAAAGATTAGGGTTTCGAAAAACCAAGAAAAGGTGAGAAAGGCCCTGAAAGTTACCGATCTAACCAGGGGAGTCAAGGATCTGACTCGAATGACCATGGCTGGCCAGAGAAAGGTCAAGGATGACCGGAGAAGAGCCACGAACTGAAATCGAACAAGGACTGGACCAGACTCCCTCAAGGTCTGACCGTGAAACCACAAGAACAAACACCCAGGAGCCCTAGGAGGTCCCTACACGTCTCAAGTCACCACGAGGGGCCATGGATTAGGCAGGGCTTAGGGTGGATTAGGGTGTAATGGCGGCGGCTAGGGTTTGTAAGAGTTTCAGAGAGAGTTGAGAGAGAAGAGGGATTTAGAGGCGGCGTTGGTGAGGAATGAGGTAGGGTAAAGGGGTCGTTTGGGTTAAAAAAGGAAAGGGGTAATGGGAGCCGTTGATCTAAACGATCAACGACTGGGATTAAATAGGTTAGGTGGGGAGTCCGGGTTGGGTCATTAAATTGGGTTAGGGGGTTGGGTTTGAGTTGCAATTGGGTTGGGAAATTGAGTCTAATTTGGGCTCAATTTCAGGCTATAATTGGAATGAAATTGGGCTATCATTTAAATAGCCATTTTACCTATTTTAAATTATAAAACATAATACTGATAGTATTCAGTTTACATTTATTTCTGTACGTAATAGTATCTATCTGGCTATATATGTGGTTAGTACATGTTAGTTATTCGAGTACTTGTAGTAATAATTTCTTTAAAATCTTAGGTGCTAGTTGTCCAAGAAAAGAACGGACGATTCCGTGGAACCGGTGTGTGGAAGTTTCCTACAGGAGTTGTTGATGAGGTATGTTTGGATGATAAATTCTGTGGCATATAAGAAAGTCAAATTAATGAAATGGAGGGGGAAA
>NC_031999.1:42358681-42372172 GCF_001879085.1 Nicotiana attenuata
ATAGGGAAAAATTGGGTATCAATAGCTGCCCCTCTTTACCCGGGAAGGATGAAAGAGTTGTCGGGTAAAGATATGATGGCCAATTTTGACCGAGCGAAATGGTTTGAAGAGGTTTAGGCCGCACTCTGGCTTCTGAGTTGCCTACATATCCCTGGTTTTATAGGAATCAGGCCATATGTAGTTCAGGATCCGTCGGCGGAGTATGCCGACGGGTACTTTCCAAGAACGGACGCAATATCTAGGGCTGGGTGAGTGGACGGCTTACGTGAATGGTTAGGTTTGATGTGGCTGCGGGCACTGGAGCGGAAACACTCCTGCCGGGACGACTGTTGCTTGCCGGTTTACCTGCAAATAAATAATACAAGCATATATTGTGCGTAGATTTAGACATGATGCAAATTCCCGCTGGATCATGAATGGTGCCTCCAAACCATGACGCCTTTGAATAATGATATGCAAAAGATTAAAGGGGATCCTCAGGCCATGACATGGTGTCCTCGGGCTTTGAAAATGGTGCCTCCGAACGATGATGCCTTTGGATAATTTAGCGATCTTTCAGCCCATGAGATGCAGTATGTGGCGATCTTTCAGCCCATGAGATGCAGTATGACGCGATCTTTCAGCCCATGCCGATATTGTATGATGCAATGCAGTATGAGGAGATCTTTTAGCCCATGCAGATATTGTATGAGGCAATCTTTCAGCCCATGCAGATATTTTATGAGGCGATCTTTCAGCCCATGAGATGCAGTATGTGGCGATCTTTCAGCCCATGAGATGCAGTATGTGTGATGCAATGCAGTATGAGGCGATCTTTCAGCCCATGCAGATATTGTATAAGGCGATCTTTCAGCCCATGAGATATTGTATGAGGCGATCTTTCAGCCCATGAGATGCAGTATGTGGCGATCTTTTAGCCCATGAGATGCAGATGGAGGTAGAGCTTAAACTCGAAAGGCAGAATGGTAGCCTTATGCAGTGCAAAAATGCAGATGGAGACAGCGTTTAGTCTCGGAAGGCAGAATGGTAGCCTTATGCAATGCAAAAATGCAGATGGAGACAGCGTTTAGTTTCGGAAGGCAGAATGGTAGCCTTATGCAATGCAAAAATGCAGATGGAGACAATGTTTAGTCTCGGAAGGCAGAATGGTAGCCTTATGCAAGAAATAAAATGGCAAATGGTAACGGAGCTTTCTTAGCTGATAGCAGATTGCGATATTGTGACTGCTGGGGACATTGTGACACACGGAATGTCACTGGTGTATGTGGATAGCAAATGTGGGTAAGTGCAACGGTTTCGAGAGTTGTATTCCTGAACAATGTTTGTCTCGTGAGTGTATAGTATATTTGATGATTTCGCAATCCAAGTGCCTGCATCCAAAGAAAATTCGTGAGTTTTGTAAAAGGGGGGAGGTTAGTTCGTATCCCTACTGGCTCTGCTTGACCTGCTCGGCTTTGATCTGGTGATGGTGTATGTGTCATTGGGGTAGCGTTGCTAAACAAGGCAATTTCAGTAATAAACATGCATGATTTTGTAAAAATATGACATAAGTATATAAATAAGAATAACTTTTAGATGAACCGACGACTGTGACGTGGTTCAGGACATTGCAACCTCTATTGCTATGGAATTTTGAGGGTCCTCCTCAAAATTCTGCCCCAGTTTAATGGGTTGATGCTTCTGACTGCTGCTCGTCCGGCGATCGGTTGAAATTACTTCGGAATTTTGAGGGTCCTCCTCAAAATTCTGCCCCAGTTTTCAATTTCGGGGGGAAATGAAAATTTTATTGAATTGTGACCGAACCCATAGGGCTGCCTACGTATCCCCTTTTAAACGGAGATCAGGTCAGGCGTAGTTCAATTACATCATATACGGAAAGCATAAAGATTACACATAGTAACGCTCGACTGCATCTGAATTGATCGACTTTGGCCAGACTTCTCCGTCCATTTCTGCGAGTATGAGGGCTCCTCCTGTCAAAACCCGGTAAACCATGTATGGGCCCTGCCAGTTGGGGGAGAACTTTCCTTTGGCTTCATCTTGTAACAGTACATTCCCCATGGCGTAATGAAAGCCGTTTTCTCAGCGTCTTCTTCATCCATCCAGATCTGATGATAACCCACGAAACAATCTACAAATGATTGCAACTCATGCTTGGCGCAATTGTCAATCAGGATGTGTATGTTCGGCAAAGGGAAGTCGTCTTTTGGACTGGCCCGATTGAGATCCCGGTAGTCGACACAGACTCTGACCTTCCCATCCTTCTTTGGAACTGGCACGATGTTGGCTAACCATGTCGGGTATTCTACTACCCTGAGAACCTTAGCTTTGACTTGCTTAGTGACTTCTTCCTTGATTTTCAAACTCATATCAGGCTTGAACTTTCTGAGCTTTTGCTTTACCGGCAGGCATGTTGGATCGGTTGGCAATTTGTGAGCCACAATAGACGTACTCAGACTAGTCATGTCATCATATGACCAGGCGAATATGTCCTCATATTTCCTTAGAAATTCTGTGTATTCCTTCTTTTCTGATGGCGATAAGTGAATGCTGATTCGTGTTTCCTTGATGTTTTCTGCATCTCCCAGGTTAACAATTTCGGTCTCGTCCAGGTTGGACTTAGGTTTGTTCTCAAAGTTTTCAACTTCTTTGACAATTTCATCTGGTATGTCATTTTCCTCTGAATCAATGTCCGTTTGTTGCGTTGTCTCATTGCATGTCACAGTCATTGGTTCATCAAGATAAGTAATAGTAATGCTGTATAAGTAAAGTAATGAGAGAAAACAATAATGAGTGTTGATTCATAAGAAAAGTCAAAATGCTTTGATAAATTTCATAACTCTTTTGAACTTTGAAGATCTTATTGTGGGAATTAAAATGCGAAAAGAAAGTCATTTAGTAAATAAAACAGTGCATGATGCTTGTATTAGCCTTGCTATCCCGAGGCTCGTCGGCCTCTGGTTGTCCTGACGGTACAGTTATTGAGGCATGCTCCTCTGATCACAACCTGTATGGAAGGGCTTTCCTCCCCCTCCTCCTCGAGAACAACACAGCAGTCCATGTCATTGTCTTCTAGGAACAAGTTCTTCACTGCTGCTAGTGCTTCTTCTTCGTCTGACCCATAAACAACGTCGGCCTGTTGGAAAGTCTGCTCCAAATGCGGTATTGGCTGCTCCAGTGGATAGTAAGGACCGCGCCATGGTGGTGACCAGTTGTTGAACTCTTCCCAAGTGTAATCATATCCCAGACCGAAAGTGGTGCCATGTTTCTTGAGCTTTATGGGCTTAGCGATTCTTGGGAGGTTGTTGCCGAGCCCTTTGCTAGGTTCGTACCCACTCCAATTCAGTATGCTCTCGATTTTGTTATCCCACCATTTGTCCTTGTCAACAGCATTTACCCGTTCAATGTGGTAGTAAGTCTCTCCACCTAGCTTCCTTCTTCCTTCGATTGACGGAATGGTTTGGCGACTGTATATAGGATTGCTACCGTTGCCGTGAATGATCACCTCTTGGTGGTTCCATTCGAATTTTACTGCCTGATGTAGTGTTGATGCTACGGCCCCAGCAGCATGGATCCATGGCCGTCCCAACAGCATATTGTAAGACGCTGGCACATCTATCACCTGGAAATCAACATCGAACCAGGTTGGCCCCATTTGCAAGCATAGACTAATCTCCCCAATGGTGGACCTTTGGGAACCGTCGAAGGCTTTCACATTGATAGCTCCGTCCTTTATCTCGTGCAATCCTTTACCCAACTTCTTGAGTGTTACCAGTGGACAGATGTTGAGACTGGATCCTCCGTCGATCAAGATTCTAGTGATAAAATAGTCCTTGCATTGCACGGTGATGTGCAGTGCTTTGTTGTGTCCCAACCCTTCAGGTGGCAGCTCGTCCTTATGAAATGTGATCTTATGTCTCTCCAACACTTGTCCTACCATGTTAGCCATTTCTCCGCCAGTGATGTTGCTTGGTATGTATGCTTCACTCAGCACCTTCAACAGAGTGTTCTTGTGCGCCTCGAAATTTTGTAGCAAAGTAAGAATGGAGATTTGCGCCGGCGTTTTGTTCAACTGGTCGATGACCGAGTATTCCTTGGCCTGTATCTTTCTCCAAAGATCGTCTGGACTTGTCTCAATGATGGGTGGCCGGTTGGAGGCCTGCTTGCTTGACTCGGCTAGATGTTTCAGGGTATAAACTCTACCAGTTCTCATCATACCCTGTACGGCTATAGTCTCTTCGAACCTAACCTTGCCTTTCCTTCTTGCCTCGGCTGTATAGTCCTAGGGTACAGCCTTTGTATGGATTGGTGTCATGGTCGACATCGCCATTGGGATCGACGTGGCTATCCTTACTCCGAACGGAGCATGTGCCTTGGGTGGTAAAACTGCAACTTCAAACGGTGCGGGTGCATTTGCTGGAGACATGAATTCGACCTCAATTGTCGTTGGTGTCTTTGCAGATGACGTTGCTTCAAACTCAAGTGTCATAGACATATTTACCTCAGCGTCCCCAGATGGCTGAATCTGGACTATGATTGGATTAAGAGTAACTATTGGCCTCTTTGGGTCATCACCTTCTGCGATCAACCCGATTGATCCCTCGGAATCCCAATCATCCTCTATTTCAATCATGTGGATACCTCCACCCTTATGGTCTGGTAGAGGGTTATTGCGGACATTTGGAGCGTGTTCCTTTGCCATAAAATTCTTGTTATCAATTAAAGTCTGGATCTTGTCTTTCAAAGAACGACATTCGTCGATGGTGTGCCCTTTCATGCTGGAGTGGTATGCACAGGATTTGTTTGGGTTAACCCACTGAGAAGGGTTCTCAGGAGTTACAGTGGGGATGGGGGTGACATAACCAGCAGCTTTGAGTCTCTCGTACAACTGGTCAATAGGTTCAGCAATGGCTGTATATTGTTTTGGAGGTCTGGGATCAAAATTTGGTCGGGGTCTAGGGAAGTTCTAACGTGCAGGAGGTGATTGATAGTGGGATGGTTGAGCATTGTAGGTTTGGTAGACATGTGCGGGTTGGGAATATCTGGGCGAAGTAGGCTGATATGTGGGAGGCGGAGGTGATTGATAAGTGGGTGGTGGAGCTTGATTGGAGGGTGAGGGTGTTTGGTAGTTCGGAGTGGGCTGATATGTGAGTGGAGGTGTTGGGTAAGTTTGGTATTTGAGAGGAGATTTGGTCCTTTGTGCAACCATCACGGCTCCTACGTCCCTCTTCTTAGACACACCACCAGACTGCAAGGCCTTATTTGTAACTTGTAAGGCCTCGAAGTTTGTAACCATACCGCTCTTAATGCCTTCTTCAATTCGTTCCCCCAGTTTGATAATGTCAGAAAATTTATGATTCTCAATCACCATCAATCGTTCATAGTATTGCGGGTCTTGAGCCCGGACAAAGAACTTGTTCATTTGTTCCTCCTCTAAGGCAGGTCTGACCTTAGCAGCTTCGGACCTCCAGCGAGTAGCATACTCGCGAAATGTTTTTGCAGGCTTCTTCTTTAGATTCTGAATATAGAACACATCCGACGCATTCTCTGTGTTAAACCCGAACCTATCCATAAAGTCGGACGCCATGCCTACCCAGCTCGACCACTTCTTAGGATCTTGGTTGATGTACCAAGTCAGCGCATCTCCTTTCAAGCTTCTTATGAACAGCTTCATGCGGATTCTCTCGTCTTTCCCTACTCCAACCAGCTTGTCACAATATGTCCTCAAATGGACCCTTGGATCGCCTGTACCGTCAAATATCTCGAACATCGGAGGTTTGTACCCCTCGGGCAGTTCGACATCGGGCTGTATGCAAAGATCTTCATAGTTCAGCCCCTCAATTCCCTTGTTTCCTTCAACGCCTTGAATCCGGCTAGTCAATTTCTTAAGTTCCTCAGCCAGGTTCCTGATGAGCAAGTCTTTATCATCAGACTCGGGTGTGCTTGAGATGGGTTGGGTGGAGTGTGGCATGGTCTCCATGTAGATGGGGGTGTTAGTGGAAGTGGTCATTTGTGGAGTTTTGGAGTTCTGGGATGAGTAACGGGGTGTTGTTTGAGGTATGGCAGGTGTTGCATTGGGTCTTTGGTGGAATAGTATGAGGAGTGGGATGATTCTGTTGCTTCGGGATGTTTTGAGGTGGTGTAGGGTTCTGAGTATTGGGAAAGGTAATATCTGGGGTACTGAGGGAAAATGACAGGCTTGCCAGATTCCGGACTTGATCGAGCTCTTCCTGGAATTTCAGCAATTTCTGTTCAAGTTGGGATACATTTTCCTTAGGAACCTGAGTACCATGACCATTAGTGGCCTCTACCCGTTCAGTTGAATTCTCCTTTCTGAAGTTGTTCAAATCTTCCATCTTGCCTTTGTTCTTGTTTTTGACCGGACTAAGAGGAGGAGTGGGTGGAGGGCCCCTGGATCTCGTGGAATGAGATGATGTTGACAGAGTGCACGAACTAACCTTTGGGGAGGGGAATAACAAAACAAAAATAAAACAAAAAGGTAACCAAGTTAGCGAGGGTCGTAAAAAGTATTGCAGTATTTAAACACATAGTGCGGGAATATAAAGCGCGCCCTAATTTGGGGAACTCTTTATGCCTGAGGTGGGCCTAGCAACAAATTGATTTGGAGAACTTAGGATGCTAAATGCCTCATTTTATTGATAAAAATAAGACGAATCCCAAATTGATACTAAATAAATAGGAAATGAAAAATCACTTAATGGCCATTGGCCTTATTACATTTTTAAGTGAAAAAGATAAACTCCTATCTACTTGGTCCCAGAAGGACCTTCCCCAGATTCGGCATCCTTGGCTCCGTCGAACAGCTTTCCCAACTCGCGAAGTTCCAGCAACAGGTAGGTCCTAGCTAGATGTCCGCCTTCGGTCCCTTCAGCATTTTGGCAGTCTTCGACCCTTTTGAGAAACCTTCTCTCCAACTCCACTATGCCTCGCTCCAAGTATCCCAGTCGCTTGTTGGCACTGACAGCCATGTCCGTCCATTCCTCAATTAGCTTCTGGTTAGACTCTTGTATCTCGCGATGCTCGCTTTCGTACTCCCGGATTCTTTTGCACGGTTGGTTGTATTTGACCTGTGCCTCGGCCCTTTCATCTATGATCCTGTGACCTCGAGCAAACCCTGGCTGGCCCAGACCATCATGATTGTCTTCCAACCAACCTGAGTAGAAAGAAGCGCAACCAACATGATACCTGTCTGGCTCGATGGTATTTCTCCCCATTATGATCTTGCAGTGCCACATATGCTGAGCTTGGCATTTGTAAGGACTATCATCATTCTGGAAGTCAGCCCGGAAATGATTCATCTTGTCGACCCTGGGTATAACCTGCTTCCTACCGCTTGCCTCATAACTTGGAGAGGGACGTAAGGATATGTTCCCCTCAGACCGATCAGTATCAGAAAAGGTGCATCTCTGGATCGGGCGATGAATTCCTCGGTCGGAAACCACTCGAACATCTATTGAACCTGTTCTTCGGCTAGGTTATCAAATAGTTCTACCCATCCTTTGGCATCTTCTGGCTGAGCAAACATATTGGGCATGTAATTCATTCGCTTTGGATGATGGAAAGCGATGTGATCATCCGAATCCCTTCGCTGAATCTCTTGTCGGTATTCACCCCTTTGGAGATGCTCCATGAGCCAGAGTTGAAGTAATAAATTGCAGCTTTCAAAGTGTTTCGCTCCTTGTTGACACTTCTCCAAGGCTCGGTATATGTCCGCAATGATCATGGGCACGATGCTGAATGGCTGCCCACCAATCCCTTCCATTAGGGTCTTAGTTACCATAGCCAGCCCGGTGTGGATTCTTGCTTTCTTCATCGGAAACACGATCAGTCCCAGGAAACAAAACATGAAGACGAACGATGGATGTGCCCCAAAGATATGATGACAAACTCGTCAGGGTAGGTACGGTAGGATTTGCTGTGATCGTACCTTTCATACAAATAGTCGAAAGGGATGTAGGATTCCTTCAGACATGTCAGTTCTGGATTTTTCTTTAAACCCATCATTTTGAGGAAACCCCTGCCTTTACGGTTCTCAGGCATCAGCAGACCCGGAGTTTCCCATACTAGACCGGCCAATCCTCCTATCTCCTCTAGCAAGGGTGTCATTTCAATGTCCCCAAAGCGGAACACAACCCTTTCATAATCCCAAAACAGTGTGGCAGCTTCTATGATCTTGTTATTGGGTTGGATCTCTAGGAGGGAAGGTAGATTTCCTAGATATTTTCGGACGAGAGTTTGATCACTAGAGTGAAGATCTTTCCACCAGCTTAGCAGTCTGGGTGGATGTTGGTGACCATGCCGAATCTGGGGACTTCATGCCTCATATTTCTGCAAGGCAAATAAGGTTAGACCCTTCCCCCACCGGACTCGACTATTTAATATCAATGATTAGCATGAAGCATTTAGTTCTCCAAATAAATGCACAGAATATGGTGACGTCCATTTGGATTTAGGAAACCCAATGGACTTTGGACAAGGCTATCTTATAGGATCATTATGTGGACAACATAACTGACCCGGCTAGGTTTGACCATGATGCATGCACAGTTTGAACAGAGTAAGGTTTCTATGGGGTTTTAGACTGGTACCCTTGAGCGGACAACTCAAGGGGGAAAGACATGGAACCGTCGACTGCACCGCTGATCGACTGGTTTTACCGCAAATATGCCTTTCTGGATTTAGGGGTAATAATATAGGAAGAGCGCAACCACTCATTATAAGCGTTGCTATGGTATTTATTTGGCACGAGTGTAGTATGATGTTGAGCATGATTATGCAATAATTAAAACGCATGTTGACATGTATTTGCACATTAAGAAAGCGATAAATACAGCAGTTTCATAAATGTAAAGCAATAAAGAAAAGAAAACAAGGAAGATATGTAAGTTTCGTCTTTTAAAGGAGAAATTAAATGCTCAAAGGAATTAACAAATAATTGCACATAGAGAGAGGTACAAATCCACAAGAACAATCTGCAATGGTAAAAGCCTAAAAGTCCCCAGCGGAGTCGCCATGCTATCGCGCCCCCTTTTTCCCTCTTTGCATCGAAAAATTGGGTTTATGACATTTTGGGCATAGGACAACTCATTCCTTTTGGGAACTGGGTTTTGCATTTGAAGATTCGCCACCTAATGATTTAAGGTGCATTAGGACACCTGTAAGGTTCACTTCTAAGTTTGTTTGATAACTAGAGATATGGTAAGGGCTTGAAATTATCCTAAGGGGAAAGTGTTAGGCACCCCTCAAGATCCACTAGTGTGGTTCCCGGCCAGATAGTTTTTGTCAATTTGTGCAATTAACAAGTAAACAAACAGGGCTCAAATAAGAGGGGATTTTAAATAAACAAAAAAGTTCGAAAGAGCAATTATTAAAAGGCAGATTTTGAAAAGAAGTGGCAAATGAAAAAGAAAAGGGGTCCTAGGTTTATTTATAATATGGATCACATCAATGCAATACCCGGTAATCACTCCTCAAAAGAGGGGCTACACGTGGTATTAGCGCACCGGTCATCATATCCATATCTACCCTTCCCACCCCGTCGAGGTATTAAAGCGCAGATTGGTCTCGACCACTATTGCATGCTATTACCCGTCCCATTCCTATCAGTCCCGGAGGAACTTAGGACTACTATTCCTAAAGGGGAGGGATATTAGGCTGACTTTTAGGTTTCAAAAGGTGAAAAAGCTAAGGCGACATACAAAAACACATAGGACTGCACATAAGGGAGAAACATGTAAACAACTAAAAGGCTCATGTATACCTCCTCAAGCAAAGCACATAAATAGCATGACTTAAACAGAGTCAGGGTCTGAATCTAAAGTACTAAGGCAAAGGGAGTTTTAATTGTTGAGGCAGACCAGTTTATTACATAACTCAGATAAGAAGTCCGAATCAGGCCTGCGTGCTGGTTGTAGCAGTTACTAATTAACAAAGGCGGCTTCAGTTTTATTTGTTGTCACCTAAGGCTTGCCTAAGTGTTTGCGTGAGATCCTATAAACACGATATCTATTACTGATTCAGAATGTGGCAAAGCAGTAACAATTCTAAAATAAACCATTTGAGATCCTACAAACATGCTTTCTAAACCGTATTAATAAGAAGAGAGAGAGTTGTTTTAAAAATTAGTTCAGAACAGTATGAGTTGAACTGATTTTAGACTAGACTGATTTCAGATTCTATAGACATTGATATCTATTATTGCTAATTTTAATTCCTATAGACATGATATCTAGTTGAACGTGAAACGAAGCAGGCGGGATTTGCTTGAAATTCCTATAGGCATGATTTCTATGAAAAGGTACTGATTTTAATCTATTGGACTTGATGCCGGATTATAACCACTAAGAACCTAGTGTCTATAGGCATGTTATTTAAATGCAGAATTTAAAACAGGTCCTATAGACAGGTTCTCTAAATGCAGAGTTAAACATGCATACTAAAAAAGGTCCTATAGGCATATTATCTAAATGCTGAATTAATCATACAGAAAACAGGTCCTATAGGCATGTTCTCTACCCTTCTAATAGTTAAGCATGCATAATTACCCAGCCCTTTCCACTAACCAACCCCAATGTTTATTACAACTTATTACAGACCAAATAATGAATTACATCAGAAAAGTATAAAAGAAGGGGTTACAACCAGAGGAAGCCTAATTCTTGACTTCCTCTCTGAGTTATGGAATAAATCACCTCAAATGCCATTTGTTTCAAAGCCTTTCTCAGACTTGAGTGTGTCAAAGTTCCCTAAGGGTCTCAAGGGACCCCGGGCAGTGCTTACACCCANCCAAAAATCCAACTTTCGCCATTTCAAGCCAAATTCAACTACGGACCTCCAAATCACAATCCGGACACGCTCCTAAGTCCAAAATCATCCAACACAGCTAATGAAACCATCAAAACTCCAATCCGAGGTCAAATAATGAAAAGTCAAACTTGGCCCACTCTTCCAATTTAAAGCTTCCTAGTTGAGAATCATTCTTCCAAATCAATTCTGAATAATCTGAAAACCAAAACCGACGATTCACACAAGTCATAATACATCATGTGGAGATACTCATGCCCATAAACTACCGAGCGAAGTGCAAATGCTCAAACAACCGGTCGGGTCATTACACGCGATAACGTCAGAGTTGCGAAATTCAATTTCAAGACTTCAAGAATCATCACGATTTCAATTTATTGCGGAATTCGGTGCATCATTCCAACTCTTTCTCTTATTTATTATTTTATTTGCATATCTAATTTTTATTAGTAATTAAATTTTCATAATATGTTTAATGCTGCAAAACGAGTTTGTAATAAGGTTGCTAATCGGGGTAATGGGAAAAATAGAAAAGAGGTGCTACTTACGCATTGTACTGCTCCGAACCGTATGTTAATAATTAATACTTGGGAGGCCGTTAATGATGTTGTTAAACTTTTACACTAAGAGGCTCTGACTCAAGAATATCTATACAAAGGAGAAATACTAAAATAGCTATACTTATTACAGAAAGCTGGAAAGGGACTCCTCGGTCTGCGGACGTAGCAGATATACCTCGAAGTCTCTACCGATACGCCTCCTTCCAAGGCTGACAGAACTGAGTGGGAGTACCTGTATCTGCACAACAAAAATGTGCAGAAGAGTAGCATGAGCACACCACGGTAGTGCCCAGTAAGTATCAAGACTAACCTCGGTGGAGTAGTGACGAGGAACAGTCAAGGCACCTACCGGTCAATAAACAGCATAATCATAGGAATAATGGAAATGACATATAAATATGTAAAGACTGCATGAATGACCAAGAATGCTACATATCACAATAAGGGAAAAATACAACAAGTAACAACGAGAATATAATAAATGAGGATAGGAAATGACGGCAGAATCACAATCCAAATCCTAAGGTCACAACACAGCAATGGGAAAACAAGTCAATAACTCATATCCTACAATGATGTTCACAAAGGTCTTATCCAACTCTTCCACAATTTCGCCAAGTCTCGGACAAACCACAACTCGCGAAGACCCAGCATCTGAAATCTAACAATTGGCATCCTATGCCCCATCAATCTCATGGTCATATCGACAACTAACTGGCTAATTAGGGCCACTCTCACAAATATAATGGATAAACGAGGGCGTACCTCCACCCTTAGCAAAATCAGGAGGAATTCATCTCTAAAGGAGTGTTCAGCTACATATATGCTTGTGCAAGTGTTCTTAACAAGAATTTTACCAACCAGAAAACATGAAAAGGAGAACGGACTGCACGTACGAATGTTTCCTCACAACTTCCAAGCGATAAAGCTCATACCGGTAAGCAACCCACAATCACATTATTAAACAAATAGGGATGCCTCCACAGGCCGTCACAATTCTCTGCAATCATCCCCTGACATAGCCCACCTTATTTCGCCACGTGTGCAATTAATAACATAATAAGCACCGCCTTATTTCGCCACACGTGCATCACAATGTTCCCACCTTATTCCGCCACATGCGCAACCCACATATAAGCATATAACATATCCCGCCTTATTACGCCGCATGTGCAAAACATCAATAACAACAATAGCACGGCAAAGACCTCATGCAACCCTTCAACAACAACCGCACGGCAGAAACCTCGTGCATCACTATACCAACAACCGCACGGCAGAAACCTCGTGCATCACAATATCAACAACCGCACGGTAGAAACCTCGTGCATCACAATATCAACAACCGCACGGCAGAAACCTCGTGCATCACAATATCAACAAATGACAATATATACAGGAACAAAGCAAGAGAATCAACTCAAGAGATTCTGTTCACCAAAAGACGGTACAACTAACGTACAAGGAAAAAACTGTAACAGGGAAATACTAAGCGCAATAAGGACAACTCAACAAGGGAGAAATAATACGAAACAACGATTCCATAATACTCAGTTCTACAATAAGGAAGTTAACATGGATCAAATAATTACAATAAATGAGGTATCGACTAAACATAGGATATCTAACTTCTTCCTAATTAAGACCAATTAATTACACGAGAGATAGAAATAATGCTTTCCAGATAGAGACAAGTAGTTAGGAATGATAATGTGACTACAGAAGGGCAAATGTCTGCAGTTAAACAAGTAAAAGTCATTTAGGCAACAAGAATAACCAAAAAAAGGCAGATAAATTCCAAGTAAGTCGTGTAGAGGTGGAACTAATAACAGGGAACTCAATCGTATCAAGAACAACTTCATATTCGGTGATTACAAGTAACGAAGATAAAAGGGCAATTTTCCACAAATAAATCCGAGCACGCACTCGTCACCTCGCGTACAGGGAATACAATCAACAAAGAAGACTCAAATCCTAAGGGGGAGTCCCCCACACAAGGTTAGGCAAGATACTTACCTCGAACCGGCTAAAATCGACTAGCAACCATATACTTGCCACGAGTACTCGACTCCAAATGGCCCAAATCTATTCAATTAAATCACACATT
>NC_031999.1:42372189-42389715 GCF_001879085.1 Nicotiana attenuata
TTCAACAAGTGAATCACCAAAAATGATAATTTTAGAAATAATTATTGGGTTTTTATGGATAAAATAGGGAAATAAATTGATTTAAAAACCTTTAAAAATTAAGAAAAAATAATGAGACACTTGGACATACATTATATATGCATACATATGCTATTTTGAAGGTATAAAAATACATAGGAAAAAATTGGGTATCAACACTACTCAGGAGGGACCATGGCTCATCATGAGGATTTCAACACAGTGTTGCATCCTGAAGACAGACAATTTGGAGCCCCTGTACAGGAGGTGGGAATCAGAGATTTCAGGGGCTTTCTGTTTGATACTGGTATGACTGAATTACAGTTTATGGGTAGAAACTATACTTGGACAAACAATCATGTCTACAGTAAAATTGATAGAGCAATAGTAAATGGAGATTGGATGACCACAATGCCAACATTGCAAGTGCGAGTAATGGAACCATACTTCTCGGATCATTCCCCTCTAAGCATCCAATTTGGAAGGAGAAGAGGCAATGGAGGAAAACCATTTAGATTTTTGAACTGCCTAGCAGATGATGAAAGGTTTATTCCCTTGATAAAACAGTGTTGGTGCAAAGAAGAGAATTTGAGCAGCATGGGCAGTATCTGGGCAAAACTTAAAGAGGTCAAGCAAGAGCATAAGACATTAAATACACAACACTATATGGGAGTAGATAAGAAGCTGAAATATCTTAGGGACCAATTAGAGGAAGTCCAGGAGAAGATGGATACCAACTTGAGGCAACATGAGCTAATTGAGGAAGAAAAAAAGTTGAAAAACCAAATACAGAAGTGTGACCATATTGAAGAAAGTATATATAGACAGAAGTCTAGGGTGAAATGGTTACAAATTGGAGACTCAAATTCAGCATATTTCTTCGCAAATATCAAGGCTAGGAACTCACAGAACTACATAAGGGGTTGAACAGTCTGAAGGGGCATTTGCTACAAACAAAGAAAGACATAGAAGTTGAGATAATTGGCTATTATAAATCCCTACTGGGAACTGCTACCAAGGCTGTGCTAGCAATACAATTGCAAGTATGAAGCAGGGGCCAACTCTGAGAAGAATTCAGCAACTTATATTGATTGCACAAGTAACAAGAGAAGAGGTAGAAAAAGCTCTATGGGGGATAGATGACATGAAAGCACCAGGATCAGATGGGTTGAATGCATGTTTTTTCAAGAAGGCATGGCCTGTTATTGGAGATGAAATCACCAAAGATGTCTTGCAGTTCTTTAAGACAACAGACATGTTTAAACCAATCAATTGCACGGCAGTAACTTTGATTCCAAAAGTGAAGACCCCATCATCCATAAAGGATTATCGACCTATATCTTGCTGCACAATCTTGTACAAAATCATCTAAAAAATACTTGTTTGGAGATGTTCAAACCAATCAATTGCACGGCAGTAACTTTGATTCCAAAAGTGATGACCCCATCATCCATAAAGGATTATCGACCTATATCTTGCTGCACAATCTTGTACGAAATCATCTCAAAAATACTTGTTCAGAGACTCCAAGATGTGATGGATGAGCTGGTGGACAATTCTCAGTCTGCTTTTGTCCTAGGTAGAGTCATTTCTGATAATATAATCCTAAGCCATGAATTGGTGAAGGGCTATGAGCGGAAAGGGATCTCCCCAAGGTGTATGATGAAATTGGATATGTAAAAAAGGCGTAGCAAGTGATGGATGGTCTAGAATTCCCAGGAAGGTTTACAAGGTAGATCATGCAATGTGTGAAAACAGTCTCCTACTCAGTACTGATAAATGGTCAGCCTTGCAAGCCCTTTGATGCCAAAAGAGGACTAAGGCAAGGTGACCCCCTATCGCCTTTCCTATTTGTGTTAACTATGGAATACTTCACTAGAAGCCTCAAAACTCTCAAAAACAATCCAGATTTCAATTATCATCCCAGATGCGAGAAAATAAAGATTGTACAACTTGGTTTTGCGGATGATATGCTTCTTTTATGCAGAGGAGATGCCATCTCTGTCTAGCTCTTATTTGATTGCTTTCTAAATTTTTCAAAGGCTTCTGGATTAGTAGTAAACAAGCAGAAGAGCTCTATTTACTTTGGCGGTGTTCCTGAGGTAGTACAGAATGACATCCTGACAAAGCTGAACTTTACTAAAGGGCAGCTACCAGTTAGATATCTTGGAGTCCCACTAAGTACAAGGAGATTAACTGTTGTACAATGCTACCCTCTTCTGGAGAAAATGCTTGGAAGAATTGAATCATGGACTACAAAGTACCTATCCTATGCTGGGAGGGAACAGTTGATAAAAGGTGTCCTATTTTCTATACAAACTTTCTGGGCTCAGGTGTTTGTTCTCCCAAAGAAGATTATTCACTTGATTGAGGTAGTGTGTAGGAAGTTCCTTTGGACAGGGGGTGCTGAAAATAATAAGAAGAATTTGTTGGCATGGGATAAAGTTTGCAGACCACTCTCTGCAGGAGGACTAAACATGATTGATGTGCATACTTGGAACAAAGCTGCTATCAGTAAGGATTTTTGGAATTTGTGCAAGAAGAAGGATAAGTTGTGGATCCAATGGATTCATACTTATTACGGGAAGAGCAGGCCAATATGGGACATAAATCCGACTCAAGCATCCTGGATGGTGAGGAAAATCTTTAAGGCCAAAGAATACTTTGCAAATGCCGGGTACATGCGTGCAAATATAGTAGAAATGAATTCTTTTTCTATAAAGAAGCTATATCAACAAATGCAAGGGGACTACCAGAAAGTCTCATGGAGAAGGCTTGTATGTAATAATGCTGGAAGTCCAAAGTGGATCTTTATATTGCGATTGATAGCTCATGGAAAACTATACACTAAGGACAGGCTTGCAAAATAGGGTATTGGGAGTAATATGGTCTGTCCACTATGTGAAAGTGAGGATGAATCCAGAGAACACATTTTTCTTCTGTGCAAATACTCAGAAAGTGTGTGGAGCAGATTACTAAAATGGCAGGGGATAAGAAGGAAACCTATGGGATGGAGTATGGAGCAAGAATGGGCTGAGAGATATGCTAGAGGCAAAAATGGCAGTGCTGATATATACAGAATGACCTTAGCTGCATGTGGCTACGCTATTTGGCAAGAGAGGAACCTCAGAGTATTTCAAAACAAGAAAAGAGATGCTGAATAGTTGACAAGATCAATTGTGCAAGATGTACATGTGCGAGGTGCAAACAAGGTGAAGATTGCAAGCAAATTGGGAACGATGAATTGGTATCCATGACTATTGTAATAGGAGAGACAAAGCTTATCAATAGATAGATTCTAGTAGCTTAGCTTCTTTTCGAGTAGTTACTACAGTCTGAGTCTTGCTGATCATACTGTAGGGGTTTTTGTTTTGAATTGTACAATAACATCTTTCCCTGGTAATAAAAATTTTATTCACCAAAAAAAAAAAGTGCTCATGTATCCTCTAGCGTGATTCGAACTCTCAACCTATGTTTGACTTAGTTTTGTTAAAATTTAAGAAACAAATTTATGTGATTTCCTTTAAGCTAAAATTGAACCAAGTCCGAACAGTGAATGCCCTTAGGCTCGCCCGGAATTGGTCAATACTCACTGTTGATGCTAAAATTATACCAGACACTACAAGACTTTTTCTTACTTTTTGGAATGAGTATGGACGGTGAATAATGAGAAAGAATGGGTAATTTGATGAAATTTAAACTCTTAACACTTAAATGATAACAATGGTTTGACCTAGTGGCTAATAAAGTAGACGGAAAATCTTAAAATTTTAGGTTCAAATCTCATCGAAGACAAAAATCACTTAGTATTTTCTTTGTGTATGTTTGAATTTTGATGGACCAAGTTACTCAATATTTATGCTGATTGGAGATAACAAATATCTTAAAATTAACTAAGATACTCACCAGTCTAACGGGTTGGGGTGGCCCGATTCTGGATCGGTTTTCAATCCGACCGGACCGATATTAAAGGGGTCGGACAGGGGTGGGCTTACAAGGGAACCGGCATGTGCTGGTGGTCTTTGTGATACTGGTTAACTGGACAGATAAAAATCAGAATTGTCATGTCAAATTGGCACCGGTAGACTGGCCCGGCCTGGCCCGGACTGGCCCTGACCGGTTCAACGACTAGTTCCTTTTAAATAAAAAAAATTACATTTGACCGTTGGCAACGGTCAACACCAATTTTGACCGTTGCCTAACGGCCTTATTTGCAATAATAGCCACTTTTGGGCTTTTTTTTTTAAAAAAAATAACACTTTTATTATTTACTAATTTAACCCTTTGTTAAACTATAAATAGACCTCCCCCCACCCCCATTCATTTCTTCACTCATCTTTCAATTCTTAATTCTCAAATCCAAAATCTCAATTTGTCATTTTCTCATTCTTCAACTAAATCGCTTTAACTATTTGGCTCTCATTTGTTTTTGAATTTTATTCATGGTGTTATTTAAAATTTGAACAATTGAAGTTTATTCATGGTGTCACGACGCAAATCCAACTAGTCGTAATGGACTCTAAACCAACCCACTAGGTAATCCAATTAACAACTAACCAATTCTTATGAGATTTAATAAGGTAATTAAGTAAAGGAAATGTCTGAATCTTATACATTTCCCAAGTACTAGTAGGACAAATCATGAGCTTCTAAGATTAGAATTTACAAAATTGATATGAAATAAATACATCATCTGTTCGAAATGTACATAAACAGATTTTTCATAAGTCTAGAGCTACCATGAACAAGAGGCAGCTACAATCGAAATACAGGTACGTCTTCAATTCCAGCTCCCGTCGATCACAGCAACATCAGCAGCCAACATCTGCACGCAAGGTGCAGAATAGTATGAGTACAACTTAGCCTATGTACTCAATAAGTAACAAACCTAACCTTAGGTTGAAAGTAGTGACAAGCTGGAACAAAGGTCGGGTCCAACACCAATAGCCAACGGCAGTTCATAACAACGTAAAGCAAGTAATAAAAGAAATAACTCAGAGATAAAATGCTCAGCTTATTATAATTTCCCGAAAAATAGTTCCGCTTTTCAAGTATATCAGTGAAAACCGAAATCCTTTACCGAAATCGTCGAAAATATGAGTAAGTGTGAAAACTATTATTTTTTCCAAAAATCCTTTCAACAATGAATAAGATGTTTCATTTTCTTTCCAGGTAGCAATTATAAAATACATCTCTACGCCCATATGTCAATATGTGTAAGAAGTCATGAATGACATGATACCGTACAACATGAGGAAAAATATGTCTATATGCCTGTATGTCAAGTGTGCATGCCAAATGCGATGCGACTCAGTGATAAAACCATATGCATACTCTCAGAGTATCAATTCACTCAATCCTCCGAGTCACTCAATCCTCACAGCCACTCATTCCTCACAGTAACTCAGTCCCCACGACCACTCAATTCTCCCAATCATTCGGCACTCGCAATCAGTAGGTACCTGCACTCACTGGAGGTGTGTACAGACTCTGAAAGGGCTCCTTCGGCCCAAGCGCTATAACTGCACGAACAACTCACATGCTGCACGGATAACTCACGTGCTATAGTGTCAATATCCTTACAATCAAGCCCTCAGCCTCACTCAGTCATTAATCTCTCCAGTCTCTCGGGCTCTAAATATCATGAAAAATCAGCCAAAAATAATGATGTGATGTATTAATAAATGGTAACAGAGACTGAGATATGATATGCATATGAATGAGTACGCAATGCAATGAAAGCAGATAGCTCAATAGCAAAATGACCTCAGTGGGTCCCAACATGATAAGCATGTAGCTTAGACATGGTTTCTAACATGGATCACAGCTCAATAGCTCAAATACGTAGTAATTTCATGGTTACAGGTAAGATCAGGTAACTACAATGTTCCACAGAAATAGCGGAGTCACAATTCACACGGAGCCTGACCACACGCTCGTCACCCCAATACCAAACACGTAACTCAGGATTTTATACCCTCAGCACCAAGTTTAGAAGTATTACTTACCTCGAACAAGCCAAATCCAACATCAAGTAAGCCCAACGATGCTCCACAAATGCCTTCCTGCGCGTACCGATCTCCGAACGGCTCGAAACTAGTCAAAAGCAACTCAAATACGTCAAATAATACCAAAAACAAACCCATCGATAAATGTTAAATCTTTAATCAAAAGCCCAAACTCATCCAAAAAGTCCAACCCGGGCATGCTCCTCGAAATCCGACAAAACTCACAAAATCCGACAACCCATTCAATTACGAGTCCAACCATAATAGTTTCACTCATATCCGACTCTGAATATGTTCAAAACTCAAAGATTCGCTTTATGAAACTTTAGGCTAAAACCCCCAATTTCCTCTTTAAAATTCATCAACCAATTTCCAAAATGAAGATAGATTCATGAAATATAATCGAAACCGAGTGTAGAACACTTACCCCAATCCTTGTAATGAAAATTGCTCCAAAAATCGTTTCAATCCGTGCCCCAATCTCAAAATATGATAAAAGAACCAAAACCTCGAAATATACAGAATCTGCCCAGCGAATTCTGCATTTGCGATCAAATCGTCGCATCTACGACAACTGCTTCTGCGGTGAAAACTTTGCTTTTCGAAAACAGCCTGACCCAGCAACCCCTCGCACCTGCGGTATCAAACTCCGCTTCTGCGAAGACCCTCGCACCTGCGCTTCCATTCGATGCACCTGCGCATCCGCACCTGTGCCAAATTCTTCGCTTCTGTGGGCTTCCTCACCCAGCTCTCACCTCGCTTCTGCGACTTTGTATTCACTTCTGCGACCATCGCACTTGTGCAAAACCAGCCGCATGTGCGATCACACCAGAACCAACAGCTCCTCAGCAATTCAACATGGATTGAAAATGATCCGAACCTCGTCCGAAACTCACCCGGGCCACTTAGGACCCCGTCCAAATATACCAACAAGTCCAATAACATAACACAGACCTACTCGAGGCCTCAAATCATGCATAACAACATTGAAACGACGAATCACACCCTAAATCAAACTTAATGAACTTTGAACTTTTCAACTTCCATAACTCGTGCCGAAACATAGCAAATCAACCCGGAATGAACCCAAATTTGCACACAAGTCCCAAATGACCTAATGAAGCTATTCCAATTCCCGGAACCACAATCCGAATCTGATATCAAAAAGTCCACTCCCTATCAAACTTTCCAAAAATCCAACTTTCGCCATTTCAAGCCAAATTCACTATGGACCTCCAAATCACAATTCGGACACGCTCCTAAGTCCAAAATCACCCAACGGAGCTAACGGAACCATCAAAACTCCAATCCGAGGTCAAATATTGAAAAATCAAACTTGATCCACTCTTCCAATTTAAAGCTTCCTAGTTGAGATCATTTTTTCAAATCAGTTCCGAATAACCTGAAAACCAAATCCGATGATTCACGCAAGTCATAATACATCATGTGGAGATACTCATGCCAATAAACTACCGAAGAAGTGCAAATGCTCAAAATAACCGGTCGGTTCGTTACATTCTCCCCCACTTAAACATACCGTGCCCAGTGTTGTTCCAAAGCCACCAAACCGCCATGTGATCTTACCATGCACATACCCGGGGGTGATCCCATGTCACCCTATTCCATATAGGCCCTACAACACAACATACTGAAGATCATTCATTAAATCTTGGCCCATAGACCTTAGAATCCAATTTTCCAACATCCAGAATTTCCTATAAGACCCAAATCTCGCATCTATACAATGTATAAGTCTGAACAAGCTACATCGAGCCCTAACGGTAACCCAAGACATAATCACATGATATACCACATGACTCACATACTCATAGCAAAAACTTCTAGTTACCGTAGCTGCTTAAAATAACTTGGTACTGGTAATAAACCTCATATCAAGCAAAACCTCATTCTAAAAGCCTCGTACACTACCGATGATGAAAGAAACACGTAGAAACTCATAACCATTCATCGGATAAACAAGTCATAGAGCTCCCTCTCCTTCGATAAGAACTATAGTAAATTTCTAAGCCGATCAGCGTCATTATCCTTTAAAATATACCACAGTCACATCCGATAGCATCCGTCCTAGATCCGACGACCTCATCCGATAAAATACCAGCTACTCTACTGACGTGCCGCACCTATACTACCCAGAGCCACAAACCGTTCAATTCGTGCACCAATACGCAACAATTCAAATGTACTCAAGCATGGAAAATGACTCAAACGAGAGAACCATCCCGCAAGCTCAACAAGTACCGCCACAACGAAATGCTGAAATCCATCACACACCGTAGAACCATAACACACAAATCTAACACAAAGGATCATAACTCCACTGCAATGCGTGACCCCATCCAAATACTAGTCCATATGGAATACCTCAAGCCACCATGCTCAAAATCAATAACCACGTGCAATTCGACATCAAGTACCTAAAGTGTATTATCATAATCATGGAGAAGTAAATGGCACAATGTCACACAAACCCGAAAGAACATAACCAATGCGCAATCAATCATGCATCACCTAAATACCCATCTCGCTCAATTTCCGCTATAAAGCCCAAATTGAACCGCACCATATGTGCATATAACTAACAGATCACAACACCTCGTAGCATAGAAGGGTAGCACATAGAACATATCTGAACACGAATAGGCTCAATTCTAACTGAATGGTACATCCCTCGACAACAGCAGTATGGGGCCGGCAAATCTTACCTGGTGTACCATACACATCCTCACTAGGCCTACCAATGGGCTCCCAAATCAACCCTGGCCATCCACAAATAAAGAAATAACCTTCCGGAAGTCCACAATGACTGAACCATAACACATACTATCATCTGGCTTGCTTTGGCTACGTCTTCACAGTCCGCAACCACGAAACAACCTGCTTCTGAGAATTCCTGATCTCCAAATCCATAGAACACACGAATCACCATATCTGATCCCAACTCCAACGCCCGAATGTCTAACACATCTCTCATACACGATCATCCCACGAGGAATACTTCTCAAATTCTTCTGTGCCACAGCAATATCTGAAAATGGGCAGTCGATCAATTTGGAGAGTGTCGCAATACCACTGAAATATCCATAAATCAAAACATAGTGCGCCTTCTGAAATGTACACTCCTCTCAAGCAATACCAAATAGTAAGAGCATTCATCTAGATGTCTGAAACCATCCACGTTGTTTAAAAATTCATGACCTTCCCTTCAAATTGAACCGTGACCTTGCACACACAAATCTTAATCCCACACAACACACTGCATCAATCATGACATCATGCGAAGAGTACAAGAATCTCATAATCAACTCTGAGTCACCAGCAAAATACATATCCGATCAGTTAGAAACCTTCCATTTGATCTCATCCAGGAGAAAATCATAATACACAACATGTTCCACACACCTATAGGAAATATCCACCTTGAACCGTGATAAAAATCATCGAGAACTCTTCGAAGCCCATTTGCACATAACCAAGCCGACAGAACTGAATCTCTCTAGCTCAACCAAGCCACGCAGGTTGCCTAACCCCAAAGTATTGCCACAAACACCTGTAGAGACTCACCACATCACAAGTACCCAAAGAACCAATCGTAACCATTACCATGCTGATCCAACCTACTACAAAGCTGTCCTATTTCTCCGAGTTCCTTCCGAATTACCTTCAAATTAATACTCCTCCTCGCCGTAATACCACTATCTCAATCAAAACTCACAACACGAGGCCGTAGCATAAAACCACACCGCCCTAAGACTCATAAACCGTTGTATCTCCTCTTAAGCACCTAAAAAGTGCCACAATCGAGGCACCCACTCTGAAGAGACCTTCTATGAATCTAAAGTTGTTTTCTTCACCTTTTTGGTACTAAAATGTATAATCCATAATGATATAGAAATATCGCGAGTCTCGACACCATCTAATGAAAATCTCAAATTCTAGCTATATACAAGTCCGAAAAATTCTCAATTGCCACATATAAATTTAGAGCCTTCTTGAGAGTCATGCACTTCGCTCAAATCTCAATTGCACCGATCAAACGGGCCGAACGACCTGTGCCCCATTAGCACAACAACAACCCAGGAAGTAACCTCACCTTAATGCAACCTAAAAAATTCCTACTCCATGCACATTACATCCCTCACGAATAACCACTCAAGCCATGATTTCTATATACCCATAGAGTGTAACATAACCTGTATCCAGAAATTCTTTTACTTGAGTCATCCTCGATGTCAACCTTGCAAGTCATCACTGATTCACAAGTATACCTCAAACCGAAACCATTACAACACATAATCGTGCAAATAACTCGTCGATAGCAGACTTCCCCACTTAGCTCAAATCCATAGGACAAAACACTCGATAACTCAAAATGCTTATATTCTATTACTGCCATAATCCCACACCGAAATTCAACTCAATCCCTCATCAGCTCATGTAACACAAACCATCTAATACCCCAAATCATTTGCAATTCTCGCATTCATCCTCGTGACGGTCATGTCAACTATTACCACCGACCCAAACTCAAATCGAACAATATACCCACTGGTAGATAAGAAATCCTCCACACAACGTCATAAAAATCACACATTTGTAGATTACCTCGCAGATAATTACCCACCTGCTTAGCCTCAAACTGGCATCTCTTTATACCCTTTCACAGCCACAACTACTACGCAATCACTTAATCCTCCTGAGTCTGAACTCATCAACAAGCCCATGGGAATCTAATTCGTTCCACAATTAAGCAACATGAAAGATCCTTCAATACACTCATGACTCAAGTCTATACGTCAAATAAAGACAAAAATCAAACACCCAATGGTCCTTTTTTTACATCTTAAGCAAACTCTTCTCGTCACATTCACTTCATCTGAACACTTCCTGCAGTCACATTATACTTATCATATAGCCATCCAACAACTCATCGAGCCTTAAATTCCACTCGTAAGGACATTACCGGACATACAAGTCCAAAAGCATGTGCTCACACAATCGAAATTCCCGTGCTCAAGCCACAGTAAAAACTTGGCCTCAAGACCTCCGGACTAGCCCATCATCCGCACGCCAAAATCACATCTCGCACCTCATCCATGAATCATAAGCCGTCGATGCAAAGCTGATACCGAGCGCTCACATACGCATACGAATGAGTGGAAGGAATTCAAAGAGTTATGCTTCAAGCTGAATCAATGACGCACGATAAGGAAAGAAAGATGGGAAATGTATCCTAAATGTCCTGTAGCCTCTTGAAGATGGGTATGGACGTCATCATACCGATCTACAAGGCTCAACTAGACACTTGCTCATGACTTGTAGAACCTATGAACCTAGGGCTCTGATACCAACTTGTCACGACCCAAATCCAACTAGTCGTGATGGCACCTAACCCACCCCGCTAGGTAAGCCAATTAAAAACTAACCAATTCTAATGAGATTTAATACGGCAATTAAGTAAAGAAAATGTCTAAATCTTATATATTTCTCAAGGACTGGTAATACAAATGAGCTTCTAAGATTAGGATTTACAAAGCTGGTATGAAATAAATACATCATCTGTTCGAAATGTACATAAAATTATTTTTCCTAAGTCTAGAGCTACCATGAACAATAGGCAGCTACAACCGGAACGCAGGTACATCTTCAATTCCAGCTCCCGTCGATCACAACAAAATCAACAGCCAACATCTGCACGCAGGGTGCAGAAGTGTAGTATGAGACTCAATAAGTAACAAACCTAACCTTAGGTTGAAAGTAGTGACGAGCTGGAACAAAGGTCGGGTCCAACACCAGTAGCCAACGACAGTTCATCACAACGTAAAGCAAGTAATAAAAGAAATAACTCAGAGACAAAATGCTCAGCTTATTCATAGTTTCTCGAAAATAGTTTCGCTTTTCAAGTATATCAGTGAAAACCCAAATCCTTTATCGAAATCGTCGAAAATATGAGTAAGTGTGAAAACTATAATTTTCTCCAAAAATTCTTTCAACAATAAATAAGATGTTTTATTTCTTTTCAGATAGCAATTATAAAATACATCTCTATGCCCATATGTCAATATGTGTGAGAAGTCATGAATGACATGATACCGTATAACATGAGGAAAAATGTGTCTCTATGCATGTATGTCAAGTGTGCATGCCAAATGCAATGCGACTCAGTGATAAAACCATATGCATACTCTCAGAGTATCAATTCACTCAGTCCTCCCAGTCACTCTGTCCTTACAGCCACTCATTCCTCACAGTCACTCAGCCCTGACCGCCACTCAATCCTCCCAATCACTCGACACTCGCACTTAGTAGGTACCTGCGCTTACTAGGGGTGTGTACAGACTCCGGAGGGGCTCCTTCTGCCCAAGCTCTATAACTGCACAGACAACTCACGTTATATAGTATCAATATCTGGATCTGCACGGTCAACTCACGTGCTGCACGGACAACTCACGTACTATAGTATCAATATCCTCACAATCAGGCCCTCAGCCTCACTCAGTCATCAATCTCTCCTGTCTCTCGGGCTCTCAATATCATGAAAAATCAGCCAAAAAATAATGATGAGATGTATTAATAAATGCTAACCGAGACTGAGATATGATATGCATATGAATGCGTATGACTCAGTATGTAATGCAATGAAAGCAGATAGCTCAACAACAGAAATGGCCTCAGCGTGTCCCAACAGGATAAACATGTAGCTTAGACATGGTTTCTAACATGGATCACAGCTCAATAGCTCAAATACGTAGAAATTTCATGGTTACAGGTAAGATTATTTAACTACACAGTACTACAAAAATAGCGGAGTCACAATTCACTCGGTGCCTGCCCACACGCCCGTCACCTAGCATGTGCGTCACCTCAACACCAAACACGTAATTCAGGGTTTCATACCCTCAGCACCAAATTTAGAAGTATTACTTACCTCGAACAAGCCAAATCCAATTTCAAGCAAGCCCAACGATGCTCCACAAATGCCTTTCTGCGCGTACCGATTTCCGAACGGCTTGAAACTAGCCAAAAGCAACTCAAATACATCAAATAATGTCAAAGGAAACAAACTCATCGATAATAGTTGAATTTTTAATCGAAAGCCCAAAGTCATCCAAAATGTCCAATCCGGGCCCGCACCTCGGAACCCGACAAAACTAAAAAAATCCGACAATCCATTCATGAGTCCAACCATACTAGTTTCACTCATATCTGACTCCGAATCGATGTTCAAAACTCAAAGATTCGCTTTATGAAACTTTAGGCTAAAACCCCCAATTTCCTCTTTAAAATTCATCAACCAATTTCCAAAAATATAGATTCATGAAATATATCAAAACGAGTGTAGAACACTTATCTCAATCCTTGTGATGAAAATTGATCCAAAAATCGTCTCAATCCGAGCCCCCAATCTCAAAATATGATAAAAAGAGCCAAAACCTCAAAATATAAAGAATCTGCCCAGCGAATTCCGCATTTGCAATCAAATTGTCGCATCTACGAAAACCGCTTCTGCGGTAAAACTTAGCTTCTACGAAAATAGTATGACCCAGCAACCCCTGGCACCTACAGTATCAAACTCTGTTTCTGCGAAGACCCTCGCACCTGCGCTTCCATTCGACGCACCTGTACAACAGCACTTGTGCCAAATTCTCCGCTTCTGCGGGCATCCTCACCTAGCTCTCATCTTGCTGCTGCGACTACTTTGTCACTTATGTGACCTTCGCACTTGCGCAAAACCAGCCGCAGGTGCGATCACACCAGAGCCAGCAGCTCCTCAGCAATTCAACATAGAATGAAAATGATCTGAACCTCGTCCGAAACTCACCCGGGCCACTCGGGACCCCGTCCAAATATACCAACAAGTCCAATAACATAACAGGACCTACTCGAGGCCTCAAATTATGCATAACAACATTGAAACAACGAATCACACCCCAAATCAAACTTAATGCACTTCGAACTTTTCAACTTCCATAACTCGTGCCGAAACATAGAAAATTAACTCGGAATGAACCTAAATTTTGCACACAAGTCCCAAATGACATAACTAACCTATTTCAATTTCCGGAACCACAATCCGAATCCGATATCAAAAAGTCCACTCCCGTTCAAACTTTCCAAAAATCCAACTTTCGCCATTTCAAGCCAAATTCAACTACGGACCTCCAAATCACAATCCGGACACGCTCCTAAGTCCAAAATCATCCAACACAGCTAATGAAACCATCAAAACTCCAATCCGAGGTCAAATAATGAAAAGTCAAACTTGGCCCACTCTTCCAATTTAAAGCTTCCTAGTTGAGAATCATTCTTCCAAATCAATTCTGAATAATCTGAAAACCAAAACCGACGATTCACACAAGTCATAATACATCATGTGGAGATACTCATGCCCATAAACTACCGAGCGAAGTGCAAATGCTCAAACAACCGGTCGGGTCATTACACGCGATAACGTCAGAGTTGCGAAATTCAATTTCAAGACTTCAAGAATCATCACGATTTCAATTTATTGCGGAATTCGGTGCATCATTCCAACTCTTTCTCTTATTTATTATTTTATTTGCATATCTAATTTTTATTAGTAATTAAATTTTCATAATATGTTTAATGCTGCAAAACGAGTTTGTAATAAGGTTGCTAATCGGGGTAATGGGAAAAATAGAAAAGAGGTGCTACTTACGCATTGTACTGCTCCGAACCGTATGTTAATAATTAATACTTGGGAGGCCGTTAATGATGTTGTTAAACTTTTACATAAATTTTATATAGCTACTGTTGAGTTTTGGTACTTATTACCCTACTGTTACTACGGTTTTAGTACATATAGCTAGAATTTTCTTTTACTCTTTGATTTCAGAAAGAAATAAAAATATAAGGATGCTGTTGAAAAAATGCAAGAAAAATTCAAAAAATATTTATTTTTAATTCCTCCTATTTACTTAATTGATATTGTTTTAAATCCTTCTATTAAGATGTCTAATTGTCACCAATTAATCAATGCTTTATATACTTATATGGATATTGCACTAACTGAAACCCCTATATATATATATATATATTCTTGTGTGAACAAGCTAAATTATTATTTACAGCAATAATATAATTATTATGCAAATTTAATTGACAATGTTGCTAATATTGTAGAAAATGTTAATCTCGCTTTTCATTGTACTACTTCTACTTCAACATCTGCTACTATGAATGAGGATGAGGGCCTTCATGATTTTAATATTTGGTCTACATTTCCTTCCACTCAGAGTAGTAGCGGGAACATTGATGAACTTCAATTCTACTTGCAAAAGCAAACAGAGCCTCGCACAAAGAAATTTTCACCGTTGACATGATGGCATGAAAATGAAAAGCAGTTTCATGTTCTTCGGCTATGACTCGGGATGTGCTAAATGTGCCAATTTCAATCGTTGCATCAGAGAGCGCATTTAGTCAAGCAAGACAACAACTCGGAGACACCCGTCACTAATTAGAAAGCAATGCTTTGGAAGTTCGAGTATGTTTTAGATATTGGATTAGATCAGGGCGAAAAAATCAAGGATGTGAAGATGTTAATATATAAACCAGAAGACGTGGAACTTGGAAATATATCTGAATTCAACACCCTAGAAGATGGCCAAGAAGTTCATATTGTCTATGAAGAACTTACTAGGGGAATGCAAAACCATTGAAGTTTGAAGACTATATTTAATAATTCAAATTTGAATTTACTATTTTTTCTTTAATTTAGTTGTTGTGAAATATAAACTTTAATTTACAAGTTTAAATTAAAAAAAGAACTTGCAAATTATAAGTTAATTTTTTTTCATGTTTATTGTATTATCTTAAATTCTTAATGAAATATTCAAATATAAGACTTTTAAAGCCTTTAAAGGTTTTATTCAAACATTCTTTTTATAAGTTAGTTTTTAGTATTTTACATTTTTACTTTTTCTAATATAAATTACGATTGTTATACAAAATTTAAATAAAAAAATTAAATAAGATCGGCCCTGCCCATTAGGCTCGGTACCATTCTGGTTCACTTTTCCATTGGCTAAGATTGTTACTGGTAAGACAGGTATTCTAAAACTGTTAGTCGAACCGGTATTGAGACCGGCCGGTCTTATTTTCCGCTAGCTCGGCCCGACCCGCCCCCTAACACCCATAGATGCACCCCAAAAAGAAGTACTCTATACATAATTCTCGTCTCAACCAGACACTTAGAGCCTCGTTTGGCCATTATTATTAATTTTTTAAACTTTTTTTCAAAAAAAGTTACTTATTTCAGAATCGGTGTTTGGCCATAATAATTTTAAATTTTTCTTGAAGAAGAATTTCGGAATTTTTAAAAAAAATATAAAGCTCTAAAAAGTTATTTTTTAAATTTTCACTTCAAATCACTCACAAAAAAAATAAATCAAAACAACTCCAAATTGTATTCATATTCAAACATAATTTTAATTTTGAAACATTATTTTCACTTTTTTTTTGCCGATTTCAAAATTCCTATGACCAAACGTCCACTTAAGGCCCGTTTGGCCATAAAAAATTTGCTTTTTTGGGGAATTTTTTACTTTTTTGGGGATTAATCTTTGGTCATGAATATTTCAAATTTTACTTGTAGTTGAATTTTAGAATTTTTCAAAAATTTGAAAATTCTAAAAAGTTATTTTTCAAAACTTTCCCTCCAAATCACTCACAAAAATTCAAAAAACAGCTTCAAATTGAATTAATGTCCAAACAACTCTAATTTTTAAATACCATTTTTATATATATTTTTTCTTTTTTTACTTTCTTCGAAATTTTCACAATTCTTATGTCCAAACACCCACTTAAATAACAACATATTAGTTAGGGGCACGCCTTCCAATTTTGACACATCAATACAACAAACAAAACATGCAAATGCCAAACCGTACAGTTATTGCAAGGGCAAACAAAATTGACCACGAAATTAATTATATTTGCTAGCTAAAAATTATAGAAATTATAAATATTATATTTAACATATATATATATATATATATATTTTATCAGTTATTATTTTTCGGAGCAACTAAAAATATACATTTCTCATAGGAGAAATTTTCATAAAGCACTACAATTTAGAGCCTAATTACCATACGTAACTATAGTTTGTCTAATTACTATTCATAGCTACTGTTCAATTGTTACCAGCTTGTATCTGTACTTAGACGCGCAATGGATGCAACTTGTATCGACTGTATTCATTCGTGCATCAAATATAAACATACGGAAAAATAGAATGCTCTCATTGAAAATCGAACTCAAGGACCTTCACTTACTGAGTGGTCGCCGTAACCAACTGATCTACCCGAGCTTGTTGCTTTCTTGTTTCAGCTCAAAATAATTAATTTCTTGTTTCAGTACTACATGTGAATTGCCATAAAATTCAAAATTTAAATATAACTATGAATGACAATTTTTTAAAGCTAGGTAAATATAATTTTATATATATATATATATATAT
>NC_031999.1:42389722-42555030 GCF_001879085.1 Nicotiana attenuata
GAAAGATCCTTAGTCTACTTTTTTTATAACTCTATTTTATTTTTATTATATGTGTGTGTCCGTGAGTATGTGTGTGCGTGTCTATATATATATATAGAGAGAGAGAGAGAGAGAGAGAGAGAGAGGGAGGGAGGGGTGTATGGGTCAAAATCTGACCACCAGATGGTTATCATTAAAGGGAATGGTAAGGGGTCGACCAAGCCATGGTCGTGCCCACAAGGCGTAATGGCAACGAGTATCTCGGTCACTGCCGAGATCGAGCCATCAGAAGGCTTACACAGCAGAACATAACACTGGGGCGAGTGAGGAAGAAGTGCAGTCATGAGAGGGCACGCTGGTTAAGAGCCGTTGGGTAAAAGGGAAAACTGACAATATATATAAGGAAGGTAAAGCAGAAAGGAGGGGGGATATGGGAATAAGGAGAAGAAATAGAAGACATGGAAGAGACCTCTGAGGACAAAGGAAGAAGTCTAGATTTTAGGTTACAAACCTTTGTAATCTCCATTGTTGAATTAATAAAGCTAGATCTCTGTCACGACCCGGATTTCCTACCCTTGGGAGTCGTGATGGCGCCTACTCGTGAAAGCTAGGCAAGCCAACTATTACGATTCTACACAATAACAATCAACCCCAACAATTATAAACATAAACTAAAGTAAAACAGATGATAAATGCAGAAAAGTTAAATTAAATCCAAATATTCCAATACATGTCTACTCACGAATGTGGAGTCACAAATTCATGAACGACTAAGATTTTTACTACAAATACAAGTCTGGAAAGAAAAGTACAACTGTTCTCGGAATGGAAAGAGACAGCACAAAAGCTAAACAGAGAAGGGGGACTTTAGGCTCTGCGGACGCCAGCAGATCTACCTGAGTCTCCCTGGACTGAAGACAGCTACCTCAACTACTCAATGGATCCGGTACCGAAATCTGCACAAAAGAGTGCAGAGTGTAGTATCAGTATAACCGACCCCATGTACTGAGTAAATGTCGAGCCTAACCTCGGCGAAGTAGTGATGAGGCTAAGACACGACAATCATATATACATGTGTAGATAAATTATATACAAGCTGAAACATAACAACAGAAATCAACAAAATAAAGTGGGAAGGGGACATGCTGCGGGAAAATATCAGGTTCTAGCAGTAAATCAATACGGAAGCATCATTAAGGAAACACAATGAACATCATATATAAAGCAACAAGAATAATGAAACGGTAACACATGCACGGCATCACCCTTCGTGCTTTTACTCTCGTCCTCACCATATGCATCAACAAAATCGGCACGGCATCACCCTTCGTGCATTACCTCACATAGTCATGGCACGACATCACCCTTCGTGCATTATTCCTCACAATATAGGCACGACATCACCCTTCGTGCATTAACTTTCAAATCACGGCACGACATCACCCTTCGTGCATTAACACTCATAATATCGGCACGGTATCACCCTTCGTGCTTTACACTCTCTCACAATAACATGCACGACATCACCCTTCGTGCTTTACACTCTTCCTCACCCAAACAACAGAAAACAATATGTCCCGGCAAGGGAATCAACAATATCAACTATAATATCCCGGCTAGGGAATCAACAATAATATCCCAGCAAGGGAATCAACAATATCAACAATAATATCCTGGCAAGGGAATCAACAAACGTCCCGACAAGGGATTCAGCTATAACCAATCTCGTTTCAACAATCTCTTTACAAAATGGAACTTCAATTTGAGTCAATACTCAACAATAGTCAATAACCAAGAAACTTTCATAAGCTTTGTTCAACATTAATAATCATCAATTTGAGCATGATCGATACATAATAGAGTTACAATAATGATAGTACAAGACTCGCGGGCATGCTTGACACCAACGTATAGATATTCGTCACCTCACCTATACGTCGTACTCGATACAAGCACATAGCAAATAGACCACAACTCATATTCCCTTAAGCTAAGGTTAAGCCAAACACTTACCTCGAATCCACGGACAAATTAAGCCTCTACTACCGCTTTACCTCTCGGTTCCACTGCCAATTCGCTTGTATCTAGGCAAAAATTACTTAACGATATCACTAATTGCTAAATAAACCAATTCTAATGCATGAAAATAGGTTTCCCATTATTTTCCCCAAAAAGTCAAAAATCGACCCCGTGCCCGCTTGGTCAAAACTCGAAGTTCGAACCAAAACCCGATCACCCATTCACCCACGAACTCAAATATATAATTTGTTTTGATATCGGACCTCAAATCGAGGTCCAAATTTCCAAAATTTGAAAATCCTATCTTCTACCCAAAAACACCCAATTCCCCATAAAAAACCCTTGATTTTGAATTGAAATCATGTAAAAAGATGTTATAGATTGAAGAAAATAAGTTAGAAATTACTTACTAATGATTTGGAAGAGTTTGTGTCTTTGAAAAATCGCATTTCCGGAAAGCTTTTATGTGAAATTTTAGAAAAAGAATGAAATTGGCCTTTAAAATTGATTAAGTCAGCGCATTTCATTCCTGTGGCAGTCTCCTATTCTTCAGAGAGGTTAGCTGAGATCTATATCCTGGAGATTGTACGTCTTCATCGTGTGCCTGTGTCTATTATTTCTGACCGAGGTACGCAGTTTACCTCGCATTTCTGGAGGGCAGTTCAGTGTGAGTTGGGTACTCGGGTCGAGTTGAGCACAACATTTCATCCTCAGACGGACGGACAGTCCGAGCGTACTATTCAGATTTTGGAGGATATGCTCCGAGCATGTGTTATTGACTTTGGAGGTTCGTGGGATCAGTTCTTGCCATTAGCGGAGTTTGCCTACAACAACAGCTACCAGTCGAGCATCCAGATGGCCCTTATGAGGCATTATATGGTAGACGGTGTCGATCGCCAGTTGGGTGGTTTGAGCCGGGGGAGGCTCGGTTGTTGGGTGCGGATTTGGTACAGGATGCCTTGGACAAGGTTAAGATCATTCAGGATAGGCTTCGTACAGCTCAGTCCAGGTAAAAGAGTTATGCTGACCGCAAGGTTCGTGATATGGCATTCATGGTCGGAGAGCGAGTGTTGCTTCGGGTGTTGCCCATGAAGGGCGTGATGAGATTTGGGAAGAAGGGAAAGCTAAGCCCTAGGTGCATCGGTCTTTTTGAGATTCTCGATCGAGTGGGAGAGGTGGCTTATAGACTTGCGTTGCCACCGAGTTTATCAGTAGTGCATCCAGTGTTTCATGTGTCCATGCTTCGGAAGTATCACGGCGATCCATCCCACGTGTTAGACTTCAGAACTGTCCAGTTGGACAAGGACTTGACCTATGAGGAGGAGCCGGTGGCTATTCTAGACCGGCGGGTTCGTCAGTTGAGATCGAAGAATTTCCCTTCAGTTCATGTGCAGTGGAGAGGTCAGCCTGTTGAGGCAGCAACCTAAGAGTCCGAGTCCGATATGCGGAGTTGTTACCCTCATCTTTTCACCGACTCAGGTACTTTTCTATGTCCGTTCGAGGACGAACGGTTGTTTTAGAGGTGGACAATGTGATGACCCTAAGGGTCATCTCTTGTTTTAGAGGTTAAAACAGCGTTCCGAGGCCTTGAAAACCTCCTTTTCCCTTACCTCGATTTGCGTGCGCAGTCGGGGTGCATTTCCGGAAAGCGTTTATGTGAAATTTTAGAAAAATAATGAAATTGGCCTTTAAAATTAATTAAAGTTGACATTGGTCAATATTTTGGTAAACGGACCCTAACCCGTGATCCGACGGTCCCGTAGGGTCCGTAGTAAAATATGGGACTTGGGCATATGCCCGGAATCAAATTATGAAGTTCCAAGCCCGAGAAAATAATATTCAAAGAAAGTTGTTTGCTGGAAATTATAAAGGCTTTTTGAAACGAAATGATGTAAAAAGATGTTATAGATTGAAGAAAATAAGTTTGAAATTACTTACTAATGATTTGGAAGAGTTTGTGCCTTTGAAAAATCGCCCAAAGATGTTTTAGGGTTTGAAGAGTTGTAAAAAATGGTTGAAATCCCGTCTGAAATCCAACTTAACAGGTCTCTGATGTCGCAATTGCGACCAGGGTTCGCAATTGCGAACCCTTAAGGACCCTGCTACCTTCGCATTTGCGAGGGATATGTCGCATTTGCGACTCCTGCTTCCTTCGCATTTGCGAAGGAATCGTCGCATTTGCGACTTCTGGGCATATACTGAAGACTTCGCATTTGCGAAGTATATCTCGCATTTGCGAGAAATGGCTGGCCCTGGGTTCTTCGCATTTGCGACAAAAGTCTCGCATTTGCGACCCCTGCTTACATCGTAATTGCGATGCCTGATCTCGCATTTGCGAGATCAGAGGCCTCCTACACATCTGCAACAACACCAACAATTCTCCTAAGTCCAAATTCACTTCGTGGCCTATCCAAACTCACCCGAGCCCTCGGGGCTCCAAACCAATCATGCACGCAAGTCTAAAAACATCATACGGACTTGCTCGTGCGATCAAATCATCAAAATAACCTCAACAACTATGAATTAAACCTCAAATTCATAAAATTACTCAAGAACATCAAAATTTCCATTTTCTCAACTATACGTCCGATTTATACCAAACCAATTCCGATCTTTACTAAATTTCACAGATTCGTCTTATTTATTATTTTAAACTTGTACCGGGCTTCGGAACCAAGATATGGGCCCGATACTATCAAGAACATGCATCATTTCATTTCAAAAAGCCTTTATAATTTCCAGCAAACAATTTTCTTTAAAAATTCTTTTCTCGGGCTTGGGACCTCGGAATTCGATTCCGGGCATACGCCCAAGTCCCATATTTTACTACGGACTCTACAGGACCGTCGGATCACGGGTCCGAGTCCGTTTACCAAAAATGTTGACCAAACTCAACTTTAATTAATTTTAAAGGCCAGTTTCATTATTTTTCTAAAATTTCACAGAAAAGCTTTTGGGAAATGCGCCCGGACTGCGCACGCAAATCGAGGTGAGGTAAAAGGAGGTTTTTGTCACGACCCGGATTTCCCACCCTCGAGGGTCGTGATGGAGGCTACTAATAGGAGCTAGGCAAGCCAACTTAATTAACAAATTCATTAAACACCTGTTCCTTTTTAACAATTAACAAATTAAATAAAGGTGAGGAAATTAAAATCGTTAGCGGAAGACTTAAATTTATATAATTGAATAAAATACAGAAATTCCAACATACGTCTCTACCCCGGGACTGGAGTCACATACTCACGAACATCTAAGGAGTACTACATAGAAAGTCTGAAAGAACATAATCTGTTTATCTCGGTTACAATGAGATGACAGCCAAATGTAAAGATAGAAGGGAGACGCCGAGCCTGCGGACGCCTGCAAGCTACCTCGGGTCTCTCTGGACTGAAGGTTTGCCCCCGTGCTAATGCTGCTGCTGCTGCTCAATACCTGGACCTGTGCAAAAATGCACAGAGTGTAGCATCAGCACAACCGACCCCATGTGCTGGTAAGTGCCTAGTCTAACCCCGGCGAAGTAGTGACGAGGCTAGACTGGACCCCACATAAACCTGTGCAATTATAAATATACAGCAGGAATCGAAGTACAAGGTAACTAACAGTATGGGAGGGGAAACATGCTGTGGGGAGATAACAATATTAACAGTAAATCCAAAGTAATCAATCTAGGTGCAATTTATAATTTACGGCGATCAAGAAACTAATACCAACACTAAACACATTTGTATCAATAACTGTTGCGGCGCGTAACCCGACCCTAATATATTTCAACACTGTTGCGGCGTGCAACCCGATCCACAATTATCACTGTTGCGGCGTGCAACCCGATCCACGATTATACTGTTGCGGCGAGCAATCCGATCCACAATTATCACTGTTGCGGCGTGCAACCCGATCCACGATTATCACTATTGCGGCGTGCAACCCGATCCACAATTATCACTGTTGCGGCGTGCAACCCGATCCAGGATTATCACTGTGCGACGTGCAACCCGATCCACAATTATCACTGTTGCGGCGTGCAACCCGATCAATTAAGCATGGAAGACATAACAATATCCAAACAATCCACATATAAGGACTCACGGTCATGCTAGACCCCAATGTATAGGAACTCGTCACCATGCCTATACATCATACTCGATCATTTAGCAATTAGCAAACAAGACTCGACTCCTATTCCCTCAAACTAGGGTTAAACCAAACACTTACCTCAACTTCCAAGACCAATACAATCCTCCACAATCGCTTTCCCTCTCAAATTCGGCTCCAACTCAACCAAATCTATGCAATAAGGACTTCATGTTATCAATATGTGCTAAACAAATCAAACCCAATGACTAATTATAGCTTTTTCATCAATTTACCCCAAAAGGTCAAAAATGCCCCCGGGCCCACATGGTCAAAACCCGAGGTTCGAACCAAAACCTGATTACCCATTCCCCTATGAACTCAAATATGTAAGTTATTTTGGAATCGGACCTCGAATCGAGGTCCAAAACCCCCAATTTTAGAAAAACCTAGGTTTTACCCTAAATTCCCAATTTCCCCATTAAAATCTTTGTTTTGAAGTTTGAAATTATGTTTAAAGATGTCAAGGAGTAAAGAAAATGAGTTAAAAATCACTCACCAATCGTTTTGGAGAAGAAAAATCGTTTGGAAAATCGCCTCTTGTGTTTTGGGTTTTGAAAAAGTGAAAAATAACTTAAAATCCCGACCTTATATACCCTTCTGAAGACTCAGCGCGGACCGCGCAAAAGTGCACCGCGGCCGCGCTGAGGATCTGGAATTTCACACTCTGAATGAATGGATCAAACCCCTCTCTGAATCTCCCAGCGCGGACCGCGCTGATTAGTCACGCGGCCACGCTGGTCGACTTGAACCACTGGCCCTCTGAACCTAGCCACACGGACCGTGCAAGAGTGCAGCGCAGCCGCGCGGCTTCCAGCGCGGACCGCGGGGAATCGATCGCGGGTGCGCTGGGGGCCTGCAACTCCCTGAACCTGCAACCATCTGATATTTCTAGCCTAAGACCTCCTGGGACCTACTCAAAACTCACCCGAGCCCTCGGGGCTCCAAACCGAACATACATATAAACTCAAAAACATCCTACGGACTCATCCGTACGATCAAATCGCCCAAACAACATCATAATCATCAAATTAGGCCTCAAGACCCAGGATTTCCTTCCAATTTTCATAAAACATCAAGTTTAGAGTTTTTAGTCCAAAACACGTCAAACGACGTCCAAATTCAACCAAACTTTACAGAAAGTACTTAAGCCATCTATAAGACTTGTACCGGGCGTCGGAACCAAAATACGAGCCCGATACCACAGTCTTTTACTCAAATTTCATTTTAAATTTCCTTAATTATTTCCAGAAAACAATTTCACACAAAAATTCATTTCTCGGGCTTGGGACCTCGGAATTTGATTCCGGGCATACACCCAAGTCCCATATTTTCCTACGGACCCTCCGGGACTGTCAAATTACGAGTCCGGGTCCGTTTTCCCGAAACGTTGACCGAAGTCAAACTTAATCAATTAAATACCAAGATTTAACCATTTTTCTCACAAATTTCATATTTAAACTTTTTCGGCTACGCGCCCGGACTGCGCACACAACTCGAGGCAACCCTAAATGAGGTTTTCAGGGCCTCAGAAGTACAGAGGGAGTAGGAATACAGGTGATGACCCTTTGGGTCGTTACAGTTTTCAAGGCCTCGGAACGCAGTTTTGACCTCTAAAACAAGAGATGACCTTTAGGGTCATCATAATCTCATAGTTATCAACGAGATTCCTTCCTTATCTTCTTTGCTTTTACAAATACGGAACAATATATCAAAGATGTAAGCTTATTATTTACATTTAATGTCTTTAATCATTATAAGATATGCCGTATAAATTCGGTCTCCTTGATTTTAGTGCCTATTATGCTTAGATCTAAAGCCGATTATGTTTGGCTAAGCTTTACCCTCTATTTTATCATTAATTGGTTTAACTAAAGGGCTTAACACTTTTTGGTCAAACAATTTGGCGCCGTCTGTGAGGATTTCTTAGCCAAATTCTTTAATTTCCTTTAGATCTAGAACCAGCCAAGTATTACTTCCAGGCAGTTACAACCTCACCATCTCGGTGACAACACCAACTTGGAAAGAATGGTAGATAAGTTTTGAAATAACCGTATCAATCTAGGTCAGATTCCTACACAAAATAAAAATTATGACCGATGTCTATACGAGACCCATGCCCCACCCGTAACAATGGGTTTAGCAAGTCATATGCACGATTGAAGTAGAACCACGGTCACTATGTGCTTGGCATGACCGCGATCCCATGCGATGTATTCACCCTGTATACCGTCCTGTACTTCCACCATTGGGAATGGATGATAACCTACTCCATGATCCTTTGGAAGATCAGGCATATCCCGCATTATTTTCATATCACGCACGCTAGATGATTTATAAACAAAGCATAACATGTTTCCCTTATTGTTTACGCATATCGGACTGGGACTCGGCCTCGGTGTCCCAGCGGGTGAGGTAAGCCCAACTCACGAGAAGTCTAGACACAGTTAAATAGCGAAGCTAAACGTGGCTGCCAAATCAGAAACCACTATCCGAGTACTAGGCGGAACGAGTAACCCTACAACGCCGCCCCTCCTTTCACCGGCTTGCTAGGCCGAGGTAACAGACAATTTCATTTGGGTTTATCTTCACTCTTTTGTTGGATCGAAACAGGAATGCGAACACTCGCATAGGCACACAAGCAAGGGACCAACGCCGCCGAAACACCCCAGGAAATGGTTTCGTAGAACGCCATCTCGCAAGTAATGATCGAGCAAAACCTCTAAGCCGCAGCGTATCACAAATAATAGAAACGGCTCGGTACAGATCAACTATCGAAAAACAATCTCCAGTAAAAGCAAAATCAAGCAATTCAGGACTCACCCATGAAACACGTTGCATTCTCCAATAAAAGCAAAATTGAGCGAACTGGGACTCACCCAGGAAACGCACAGTACTCTCCAGTAAAAGCAAAATTAAGCAAAGACTTTCCATGACGCACGCATAAACAACACGGCGACGAGTAATGTTCCCCAATGAAAATAACACAACGGGTTATAATTTCGACCTTGCTTGAAATAACACCCCTACGGCCATCGGCCTTCGCCAAAGGAGAAATTCGACCTCGCTCGAATTTACAATGGGTTATATTTTCAACCTTGCTCGAAATAACACCCCTACGACCATCGGCCTTCGCCAAAGTAGAAGTTCGACCTCGCTCGAATTCGCAACGGGTCATAATTTCGACCTTGCTCGAAATAACACCCCTACGGCGCTCGAATTCGCAATGGGTTATAATTTCAACGTTGCTCGAAATAACACCCCTACGGCCATTGGCCTTCGCCAAAGGATAAGTTCGACCTCGCTCGAATTTGTAACGGGTTATAATTTCAACCTTGCTCGAAATAACACCCCTACGGCCATCGGCCTTCGCCAAAGGAGAAGTTCGACCTCGCTCGAATTCGCAACGGGTTATAATTTCAACCTTGCTCAAAATAACACCCCTACGGCCATCGGCCTTTGCCAGAAGAGAAGTTCGACCTCGCTCGAATTCACAACGAGTTATAATTTTGACCTTGATCAAAATAACAACCCTATGGCCATCGGCCTTCGCCAGAAGAGAAGTTCGACCTCGCTCGAATTCACAACGGGTTATAATTTCGACCTTGATCAAAATAACAACCCTACGGCCATCGGCCTTCGCCAAAAGAGAAGTTCGACCTCGCTCGAATACACAAGTAAAAAGTGACTTCGCCTAAATTAGTAGGTCGGAATTCAGTCCCCCTCGAGTATACAAGTCGGTACTGACTTCACCCAAGATGGCAAATCTAATTTTGACCTCGTCCGAGTTGAGGTTGGTTCCGCCTGAGCTGGTACATCAGAAGCCGACCTCGCCCAATCTCGCAAGTTCAAATTCGCAATCAAAAGAGTCAGGGACTCATCACAGTGAAAATCAAAAGATACACAAATGAAGACGAAACAACTATTTTATTCAAATGTACATGCGCGATAGCCGCATCTTACAAAGGGCCGAAACAGGCCCTTGGGAAAAGATGAAAGTAACCAACAAAAGAAAAAATAAGAACTAAGTACATAGGATGCAGCAAAAGCTTCACTCCACATCATCCCCACCGCCATTCTCCCTAACCTCATCATCATCATCAGAGGGGAGCTCGTTCTCATTATCAATGCCCTCCCCAGCCTCCGAAGTCGCAGGGTCATATCCACAGGCAGTGCGAACCTCGAGTGCCTTTGCCCGAGCAACTTCAAAGGTGGCCTCTGGGACAGTCCCCGCCTCCCACAAACCCTTGTAAATATCTCGCTGGGCCTCGGCATGGACCCATAACTCATATAGGTGGTGTGGGACCGTGGCAGAGGTAGACTCGACCTGGGACAAGAACTGTTCCTTCTCGGCCTCAAGCGCCACGACCCGGTCTCCTAGACTCGAAGCATCCCGATCGATTTCACCAATACGCTCCTCGAGCCGCGCCTCCCTCAGCGTGGCCGTAGCCCTCTCAGATTCCTGCTTAGATTGGAGGACGCAGATAGTGTCCTCCAGCGCTGCCGCCCTCGCCAAAGCCCGATGTTCGAGCCTCCTCGGCACTCTCCATTTCGGCCACATTCTTTTCCAGCTTGACCAACTTCCCCATCCATTCTGTGCTCAAAGCTTCGACTCTGGTAGCATTCTGCTCGAGTTCGGCTTGTAGAGACAACACCTTCGCCTGAAGGTCCTCGCACTATGCGGCAACCCCTTTGCCCACCTCGAGTTCCTCGTCTTTAGTACAGAGCAGCTCCTCGAGCTCACTGCATCTGCGGATGGACTGCATCAGCTCCTGATCCCTTTTCTCCAACTCTTCCCTGATGGATTGGGTGTCAGTACCCCCCTGAGCCGCTCGTGCATCTCACGGCATTTGTTGCAATACCGTCGATACTTTTCAAGCATTTTCAGAAAATCTCGGCCCAAGTCTCGGCCCTGCGAGCACTCTCGATCTCTAGCATGTAAGAGTAAAAATAAAGAGAACAAAGGAATCAATAAAGACCAAGGTCGCAAAGCAAAAAAAACAAAAAAAAAAAGGAAACTTACCCTCAGGCCCATCGCGGCCACGCCACGTGACAATTCGGCATCACTGACATCCTGAAGAGATCCTCCTTCTGTGGCAGAGCATAGAAGGTCAAACTGCGGCACAAAATCCACCGTGTCTTGCAGAGGGTTGAGATCTGATAGAATTTCGAGTATTCGGGAAGGGCCTCCCGCTCTCACTATAGTTCGGGTAAAACCCTCCTCGAACATCCTAACGTCATCAGGATCGATGTCGGATTCAGACTCGTTATAATCAACCACGACGCCTATTCCCCTCTCTTCGGTCGAAGAAGGAGTACAGTTCGGCCGGGATGTCGAAGGGCCGTCTAAGACAGCAACGGCAGCATCGGGACTCCGTCTCTTCGCCGCACCAGCCTGTTGGCCGCTCACAACAAGCGTAGCCTCTGCAGCCGGGTTGGCACCACCGCCAAGGCAAGGTCGCCCCACGAAGATGTTTCGGCTTGAGGAGCCACTTCCAACACCACCCCTCATCTCTTCGACGGGGCCTCTCCACTATCGCGCGGGAAGATTCGCCCGTTGAACGGAAAGCAGGAACCGGAGTCTCTAACTGAGAAGTAGCCTCCGCACACACAGATTCGTCCGCAGGCGCAGATTGGGTTGTAGCTCTCGGCGCAGGCCGGGCAGCGGCTCTCGGTGCAGGCCGGGCAAGGGGCACCGATTGACAGAATACGAGCGGAGGATCCCTCGTCCTTCGCACTCTCCCTGCCAACAAAGAAAGACAATCATATAACGACAAGGTTAAACCATGAGGTAAAGAGTAAAGAGAAAAACTGCAGCGGGCCGACTCACCAGTGAGAGGCTTACGCCTATATTTCTCATGGAAGGACGCCCACTCACGAATCTCCATTGTATGGGGGAGAATTACGCTCACCCACTCGCAGATATCGTCAACTGGCGGGGGAGGTAGTCTCTCGGCTGCAAAAGCAAAAGTAAGTCCTTAGCAATATCACCTAAAGGACTTAAGAGGAATCACAAAATAAACAAAGGAAAACTCACGAGCAAAGTTCCACGTCTCTAGAAACCCTGCGGAGTCCGCCACAAGGTGCTCTGTTCGCACATAGAAGTAGCTTTCCCAAAAGCGGCGATTATCCTTATCGTCCATCTTCACCACCAAACTCTTGGTTTGATGGCGCATATGGATCATTGTACCTCGAAGAAAATGAGGGGCAAAGATGTGAAGCATGTGCCCCAAGGAAATTCCTCGTCCGGCAAGCTCCGCGTACTTTATAAGCATGAGGAAGAGTTTGTACGCGTACGGAGAGAGTTGAGCCGGGCACACTTCGTAGAAGCGGCAGAAGTCCACCACCAAAGAGGGGAGAGGAAGCGTGTACCCGATAACAAAGGGGTACGCATAAAATTCGCAGTATCCCGGGCGGTGCAAATGCACAATGTCCTTCCCCGCCGCCGGTACCATTTCAATATGAGCAGGGATTCCCCACTTGACCTTGAGTGCCGCAATCAACGCTTCATCCATGGTGGAAGCGACAAGCTCCAGTTCGTTTCCGGCAGTACTATTAAAGTCAGTCCTCATCTTCCCGAGGCGGGGTACTATCTCATCCACTGTCGGAAATCCCTCGTCTTCCACCACCTCCACTCCCTCTTCAAGAAGGGGCATATCATTTTCCGGTACCGGAGCTTCAACAAATCTATTAGTTTGGGAAGAAGTATCAGCCATTTGTCTGTCTTGATCGAAATAAACAGGAACGATGAAGGAAAAGAGAGAATGGTCACGTCCAATTCCGACGAAAGCAGAAGTATGAAAAACTGAAGAAGGTGGGAGTTTGTAAAATTCTCTCAGGTAAATTGGAAAGCATAACAATCAAATGGGGGATTCCCCCTATTTATAGGAACGCAAATGCCCTGAGCGGAAAACCCGAGAGTCGCCAATCAAAAAACTGAAAGGGCACGGGAAACGATACGGTTCCTGGGAAACGTGCGCTATAATGACGCATAACAGGTATTCATGGTACCCTGAATCGATGTGATGATTCATCTCTGAACCGACGTAATGGCCCAATAAAGCCCTTGAACCGTCACGTCGCTACCTCGCCATAAGGACCTCGTCCCTCGCACCATGTCCAGATTTCTCCTAACTCTTGAATCAACAGAATCCGCCCATCGAGATCGCGAAAAGGTGACCCCAATGGGTGGAGGGACTAACTGCAGGGGTCAAAATCTGACCACCAGATGGTTATCATTAAAGGGAATGGTAAGGGGTCGATCAAGCCATAGTCGTGCCCACGAGGCGTAATGGCGACGAGTATCTCGGCCACTGCCGAGATCGAGCCATCAGAAGGCTTACACAGCAGAACATAACACTGGGGCGAGTGAGGAAGAAGTGCAGTCATGAGAGGGCACGCTGGTTAAGAACCGTTGGGTAAAAGGGAAAATTGATAATATATATAAGGAAGGTAAAGCAGAAAGGAGGGGGGCATCTGGGAATAAGGAGAAGAAACAGAAGACATGGAAGAGACCTCTAAGGAACAAAGGAAGAAGTCTAGATTTTGGGTTACAAACCTTTGTAATCTTCATTGTTGAATCAATAAAGCTATATCTTATAGTTATCAACGAGATTCCTTCCTTATCTTCTTTGCCTTTACAAATATGGAACAGTATATCAAAGATGTAAGCTTATTATTTTATTTAATGTCTTTCAATCATTCTAAGATATGTTGTATAAATTCGGTCTCTTTGATTTTAGTATCCATTATGCTTAGCTCTAAAGGCGATTATGTTTGGCTAAGATATACCCTCTATTTTATCATTAATTGGTTTAACTAAAAGGCATAGCACTTTTTGGTCAAACAAGGGGGGGAGAGAGAGAGGGTTTGTATCGCGTAATTTTTCCTTTTCTAGTTGCAACTTACAACTGGTCCAGTGTGGTTTGAGATTTACTTAGGCAGCTTCTCAAAGATTTGCTAGACTTGGGCTTGGGGTCCTGTTAACTATCTTATCATTTTAAAGTGAAAATCGCACGTGCTAGCTACTTTTCGGACTGGTCATTCAAAAATAGCCAGCGTTTGCAAAGTCATTGAAAAATAGCCACTATTTTGCTGCAACACAGATTGTTCCCGCATAATATACTGGAGATCGGTACACCTGTGTATGAACTTCAAGCATATTATGCTGGACCGATATATTATACTGGAAAATTCCAGTATAATATGCTGGAAGTTCTGTATATTATACTGGAGTTCCAGCAAAGTATACTGGAATTCCAGTATAGTATGCTGGAGTATTTTCCGGATTTTGAATAGTGTTTTCATTCAGATTTATCTTTACATGAAAAATGGCTAAATTTTGATTACATTTGAAATTGTGGCTATTTTTGAATGACCACTTGTAAATCTGGCTATTTTTTTTATATTCTCCCCATTTTAAAGATCAAAGCAGCCCAACTCAATGGGTTCGTGGTCCTGGCCCGATTTCGCATATTTAGCTTAAGAGTTTGATATACTTAATTACATTTTTGTAATAATATTTTTCATTCCTATACACTATTGAAAACTTTATTACCCTAAATGTCCATGTTTAGTTAATGGCATAAACAAGTTTTGTTTACAAAATATATAAAATTCACCTTAAAAGGCTCACAATCCATTATTTGTGCCTTCAATCAAAGGATTTAGTTACACCCTTTTCTTTTTTTCTCTCGTCTCCCCTCTTCTCTCCGGATTGTCTCTTGATAACGAACTTCTGTTACCCCATCTATAAATTTGTAGTAGGCTTATATCCAAATTCCTTCTGAGCTTAGCTAATATTAGCATGAGTAAACATCACATCCCCCTTTCTTGGCAGTGGCAACTGGCAACACATCCTTTTTAGCCTTTAGTTTAAGCAACTTCTCCAATATACTAACCAGCTTAGTAACTGGAACAACTGAAGTATTCCTCAAATTGAACACTCTCAATTGTGCATTCCCCTTCTTCTTCCCACCACTTCCCGTACTCTTCTCAGCGGAGAAGAACTAAAACCATTAGAGCAGTTATTCATCGAAATGACGGCAATATGTTTAGGTTAATATTAGCAGACCAGTTTTCGAAATGGCGGCAATATGTTTACTTTCGTTTTCATTATATCTCTCACCGCTTTCAAAGTTTCAATTGACACATTATCTCTACCCAGTTATATACAACTACAATGTCATACCACTTAAATACAAAATTTATACAAAATTTATGCAATATGTCTTTTGTATTTGATTTATACATAGTAAAAACAAATTTCATACAACTAATTATATATTATACAATTTATCTACAACTTTCACATATTATTTCTACCCAGTTAAATACAACTACAATATACAATTTAAATATAAATTTTATACAAATTTTATACAATATGTCTTTTGTATATTTTGTATCTGATTTATACATAGTAAAAACAAATTTTATACAGCTAATTATATATTATACAACTAATCTACAATTTTCTTACATTATTTCTACTTAGTTATATACAACTACAATATCATACAACTTAAATATAATTTTTATACAATATTGTTCAACTTTCATACAATAGTTAAATAAAAAATATATGTATAAACACAGAATACAATTTTTCTATAATTTTACTACAATTTCGTAAATATAATGTATATTATGTCTTCTTCTTCTTCTTTTTCGAGTTTCAATTTGAAATTCAGCCAAAATCAAGTCTAATCTTCACCAAAACACCCTCAAAATTGAGATATAAACTCCAAACCATATTCCTAATTGTTTGCAACAACACCCAATCCAAACAAATAATGATTTTTGAAAACCCAAATTCGAATTCAAAGCTTCAAAGCTTTTTAATGGTTGTCAATGGTGGAATTGCTGCTCTCTTTTCCTTTGCTTTACATTACTGAAATTAGGAATTGAGAGATAGAGAGAGACGTAGAGAGAATTCCCAATTCTTTACAACAACACCCAATTCAAACAAATAATATTTTTTGAAAACCGAAATTTGAATTCAAAGCTTCATAGCTTTTTAATGGTTGTCAATGGTGGAATTGCTGCTCTATCGTGCAAGATACGTGGGGGAGGGGGGTGAGATGTGGAGAGAGAAACGTGGGGGGAGTGGAAGATACGTTAGAGTGATTTTAGGACACTAATTATTATCATTAATTCCCTTAAAATGTACATAAATGGTAATTGGGTATATAAAATGTAATTATAGTAAAACTTGAGTAGGGAGGATAATATAGTTTCATATAGTGTATAGGAATGTAAAACTCTCATAATATTATTGTCCAACTACATTTTATTACCCGCTAATCATTTTGAAAATATTACAATACCATATTTAGGGAAAAATGTTTACAAAATTCTGAGTATGTATGTATGTTGTATGCCTTCGGGAACGATTCACATGTTGTATACCTTAATAATATACGGCAATGTAATTCAACTTAATTTCCTTATTGCTCTATACTTTCGGAAAATTAGATTATGTGAATTGCACAAACTTAACGTATAAAACATAACTGTGTAATTTTTTAAGGGATGATAACTTTTTACTCTCTGAATAATCAGGTAAAAGTTCATATAAAATAGAGAAAATTTTACATAAGAACAATTGGGATCCCTACTTTTTAAGTTTATAGCCCATATTTCTATTTAAAATTAACTAGCCCAAAAATAATAGGCTAAGATTCAACATCCAACCCCAATAGGTTCTCAAAATTACTATTTAATTTTTAAAAAAGATTGCTCAAGCTTTTAAGTTAATTTTCGAATCAGTAACTGTAACTCAAATATTAGTTCAACAAACCAAATCATTTGGGTGGTGAAAATTACATTTTTAACAAGCTTAAATATGTGAGTTTAGATTCCGAATTTGATTTTTTGAGAAATTTGGAGTGGGTATTATCTAGAATTGTTAGAAATAGTATAAGGAGGTTGTATATAAAATTTGAAGTCATTTAATGGAGATTTGGACTGATTTTGAACAAGAATTGCAACTGAATATCGTGAAAGAAGTTCGTCTACAGACGCTTGTATAAAGGTATATAAAAGTGTATAAGATGTGTTTATACACTCATATACACTATTATACAATATTATACATAATTATACAAAAAACTGACTTCGTCTTCTTCCTTGCGTTTTTTCTAAAATTTAACTCAAATCTTGCTCAAATCACTTCAAATTTAAATTTTGTTTGATATCACCAATTCACAATGAAAACTTCCAGATCTAAAAACTTTAACTTCCAGATCTAAAAACTTTAGCTTCGTCAAATTAGAGTTGAAAATTAGAGAGGAGAAAAGATAGGATGAAAGATAGATTTAAAAATTATAGAAGATAGAAGATGATTATGGGAGATAGATCTAAAAAATATAGAGGATAGAAGATGATGGCCTGTAGAGAATGAAGAGGCACATGGAGAGAGAGCGCATTTTCGGCGTGTGGGGAAAAAGAGAACTAGTTTAGTAATTGAAATCTTTCCTTCAAATTCTATACAGACTAGGCTATACCGGGTAAACTTAAAAAATATGGGCCATTTTTTTTTATGGTGTGAAGTCAAGTGTATTTTCTTGTAATTCTTTCTATAAAATAAGGTCATATAAGGTCCTTTATGCAAGTACAATCTTACTCAATTCAAAGTTTTTTGAAATGTAACAAAGTTACAACTTAAATAATTATTATAAGACAAATGTTAAAATGACAAAAATAATGATAATAAAAAATATCAGGGTGCAAAACCACTACAATCAATTTGGGAGGATAAAGGAAAATAGGTATACAAAAAGAAGAAAAAACCAAAGTGCAAGAAATCACAAGGGTCTTTAATAAACATTTCAGCAACATAAATAGACAGCACCCTTTTCCAAGATTGAAAGTAATTTTCAAGAAAATCCTGCAATCAGTTAGAGAGGATCAAGGAAGTGCCAAAAATGGGGGAAAAAGTGTTGCCTAGATCTATCTATTTATAAATTGTAGCATCCTTATTTCTCTTTGTTCTTTTGAACTATGAAATGGGTTGATTTCTAAAGCAATTTTGTTTCAAGAACAAATGTATTTCCCTACCCCTCTTTTCTGGATAAGCATATAACAAGAGTAAGTATCTTGAGCGACCACACTAATAGTTTTAGCTTTTAGATGAGATCGTCAAACACTTTCACATAGTATATGAATGCAAGTTGATGTCGTCGTTGCAGTGTTCTTACAAGACATAAAGTATTTAGGGGACAACCCGGTGCACTAAGTTCTTGCTATGCGCGGGTTCCGGGGAAGGGTCAGACCACAAGGGTTTATTGTCAGCCTTATCCTGTATTTCTGCAAGAGGTTGTTTCCACGGTTCGAACACGTGACCTCCTGGTCACGTGGCAACAACTTTACCAGTTACGCCAAGACTCCCTTCCTAAAGTATTTAGTTTCGGAATTATTTATATTGTGAAAGGTTATTTCAAGTTAACAAGATGTTGACCATATATTTACAATACACTATCTTGGATCATGTTTATTTACTAAAATGAAGATTTGAATAGTATAAATCAAAGTCTTAAAGTACTCCGCAAAGTTCTATTAAAAACTTAGGAACTTATATAAAAAGATTAAAAGTTTTGAAAAGGAGATTCACTGCATCCATAATGTTACCATACAAGGAAGTAATGGAATCTTTTTTTATTAATTAGAACAAGTAAATAATTTACTAGTTTTATGATGATTAAAATAGGCATCTGCCTGAAAACTAAAAATTAATTGTAACTTGGAAAGTATTCTCTTCAAAACAAATATATTTTGAAGATAGATGTACAATGTATTTGGTTCATGTGGTAAATCATTGCCTCTAGATGATAAACAATTTCTCCCAATTATTGGGAACAATGGATCGATATAAACCATTGCATACTATATGATATTGTTTACCCTTAAAATGAATAACAACTGAATTTATACGCGGTTTTAAAGATGTGTGGATTGATTCAATACAAATAATCAAGAACGTTAGATAAAAGAGTTAAAGACATAATGAACAATCAAACTAGTCGTAATGTTATGGCCTAGCTTGAATTTGGATTGGGCAATAGTTTCTGCCCTCGGTTGGGTCTTAGGTTCGAAGCCAATCAAGAACAAAGAACAAAAATAAAGTAAAGACCTTTCAACAGCTAGAAAATAGAGAAATCATTTTGTATTGCCTTGGTATGCGTGTTACGATCCGTCATATCAAAGAAAAACTACCCCTTTATATAGTAGGAGAGTTTCACCCCTAGTACAATTCTAAAAAGGTAAAAAAATCCTCTTTCTCGTCAATTATTGATCCGCTGCCGATGTCGGGCGAGATCCGCACCATGATATCCGCTGGGGTGCGGATATCACGGCCCTCTATTAGTCGTGTGCAACCGTTATCGTGCTTTCCGAGGTCTCGAAGCTCGTTCCGGGTTTGGAGAAATGTTGTCTTATTAGGCGCGATGACGAGCACTCCATTCGGGCCTTAGTACGAGAGGCCTCCAGCTTCGATTCTGATCCCATGTAGTCATGTCCTTGCTTCTTTTAACCTACCGGAAAATCGAGATGCTCATTAGCTCGGTTTTACACTAATACAGATAGTCCCCTCATTTTCCAAAGAGTAGGTTCACCGAAACAATAGAAAATGATAAATGAACCCCGATTCCTTTCTTCGTACGTTACAATCGAGTTGATGAATAAGCCGAAACGTCCCATCAGTCGTGTCGCTCTGACTTCGGACATGTGTCGATCATCGGCTGGTCGCCTCCGAATGTTAAGCGTCGCTTATTGATTACATTTCTCCTATAAAAGCTTTGACCCTTGTTACCTCTTCTACTTTCTGATCCTAGCTTCCACCTTCGAATTCTTTAGCAGCTATCAGCTCTTTCAAATCTTCATATCTTCATCTTTGACCTTCAAATCATCATAAGAGTTCTTAGGTTTTTACCCAGATCTTCATCCTAACTTCAAACCTTCATACTCTTTTCTTCAACCTTCATACTTGTTCCTTCCAATCTTCATACTTTTCCTTCAAATCTTCATATTTTTTCTTCGAATCTTCATACTTTTTCCTAGATTTACGATGGCCAAAACTTCCACGTCCGTACCACAGTAAATGGCCCCTTTATCTTCTCACCCGGCCACAGATGCCGAGGTGGTTGCCCCCGAAGTGGCCCCAGATCCACCCATGAAAAGTTTTATACCCTGGGGTTGTTCGATCGGGGACGACTTCAAGGTCGAGAGGCCTCTGGCCAACAAAACCGGGGTGAAGGAGAATCGAGATACATATGCTTTGTCACCTAAGAAACTTTACCCATAGTCCGAGCGGACTATAAGTGGAAGGGTAAAGACGTGGTTGTCCCGGGGCCTGATGACGTATAACCACTCACGTGAAGGGGTATATGAGTTTTTACACTTACCCCTTTACGCTCTCCCATGTGGATCCCGTAGTTCTTGGTTTCTGCAAGAGATACGAGGTGTGTCTCAGGCAAATCCACCCATTTTTGTGGAGGATCGTGATCCTCTTGCGTTACTATATGAACAACACCGATTCTCTCCAATTCACCCTCGACCATCTACTTCATTTATACAACCCCCCGAATCTTCCAAGGGGGGCTGATCAAGCTTACCCGTCCAGCAAGCAAGGCTCCTTTCTCGAGCATTGATGAGGACCGAGACCGAGGTTGGCAGGGGCGGTTCGTTCGGGTGAAGACCTAAGACCTAATCCCCCCCGAGTTTCTACCATTCCCATAGAATTGGAACGTAACCTGTAAGTATTGTCTCCCTTGTGTATTCCCCTTCTATTTCCTTTTTCTCATCGTTTGCGCTTGTGGTCGTGCAGCCGTTGCCCGAGTTCCAGATGCAATCCCTCGATTCAAGGAATAGATTGAGGGGATTTTTAAGTAGATGCCTTACTCCGAGAGCGCATGGCGCAAGCTCTCAAAAGTCAGTTAGAAGGCCCGTTCTCATGGTGAGGTTCCTACCCAAAATTTTTATAATCCTACTTTTAACTTACATATTGTTAACTTCTTCCTTTTCTTGTAAGTCTGCCTAAGACCACTGAACTTAGACCGCTTAATGAGGACGATGATCTGTCTTTGCTTGCCGATCCATTTGTCTCGGGATAGGCCGGGCTACCGCAAAGGAGGAGAAGAAGAAAAAGAGAAAGTCCTCGGGTTCCCTTGTTCCTGAGATGAAGATAAAAAAGAGAGCGGCCACCAGGGCTCGCAAGTCCAAAAAGAATGCCAAGTCAAACGTACCGGACCCTGACTTCCTTTACCGGCTCAGAGACGAGTCCGAGGAAGACGACATCTTCGTCGCCCACATATCAACCCCTGTCGTACCACAGGTGACGACCAGGGAGAGGGTCCACGAGGTCGATCCCCTTCTGATTTGAGAGGCAGAAGTGGAGATGGAGGCTGCGACCTCCCAAGAAACTATTCCTATCCTAAAGGAGGCGACTGGTGTGATCGATATCATTGAGACGCCCTCCTATATCGAGTCCATGCTCCAAGAGGCCTAAGCGGGTAAAGAAAAATCAAGTGAAGGAGCACAAGGTGCAGAAGACTATCTCCACTCCTTCTTCGATGGCATGGATATGTTCACACTTGTAGATTTATTCGAGCTCGGTCACCTGGAGGTCTCGAAGAAGGACGTGTCCTCGGGAGTCGGGGGGTCGAGTTTGAGCCCGAGATTAGTGAAGAAATTTCCCGAGATGAGTGTGGACCCCGAGCGCAAGAGAATGATTGTTCTCACAGTCCCAGATGATGCCCGGGTCCTGTCCGCTCCGGTAGGCGTAGCCAGCCACCTCCAATTCCTGGTGACCGAGAAGGACCAGACAAAGATGAATGAGGTGGGCACGTCAAGTCTCTTCAACGAGGCACATAAGGATCTAACACTTTTAAACTTCCCTTATGAACCACTTAAGTTTTCCTTCGATGTCTCTAACTCAGTTCCATTGCTTTACAGGCTTCAGTGCTTCACCACGAGAGCTTCCTCCGGTATCGCTTGGAAACTAGCCAGCTCGAGTTCGAGCTCAAGGGGCAGGTACCTAAGACAGACATGTATAGGCTTCTGATCGAGCAACAGGACGAGGCCCTTAAGGACCTCCCAATTCTCCAGGCCAAGCTAGAAAAAACTCGAAAAGAAGCCTCGAACCTAAAATGGGATCATTCCGACCTGGTTGAAAAGGTAAAGGTCTTTGAAGATAAGAACGAGCAGCTAGTGATGATGACTTACAACACGACTTCGCAGGTTCAACATAAGATGGATCTGATTGACCAACTACGGATCGAGATGGACGAGGTCAAGGCCTAGATCAAAGTGTGGAAGGGCAGGATGGACCGACTAGCCTCGGAGAAGGAATCTGCGAAGGAGGAGTTGGCATCAGTGGAGAACCAACTCCGGGTGGCGAAAGACAAGGCAGAAAAATGGTTTCAGCTGAATAATGGTATTCGAGCAGAGTTGAGCTCGGCTATCGCAGAGCGGGATGCCCTCAGTAGGGAATATGAGGCGCTGAAGACCAAGTTGGACATAACCTCCACTGATTTCGAAGAAATAGTGTCCTAGTAAAAGGCTTACGTGGAGGGAGCCGAGATCTGCCTAAGGACAAAGACCGAATACATGAAGCGGCTGTCTCGAAGGGAGACCTTCGAAGAGATCCATTCCCGAGACTTCGACTTATCGGCCAAGATCGAGGAAGCGAAGAGATTCGAGGCTGAGGCGAAGGAGCTCTAAGAGCCCGAGTATGCCAAGCTCTTTGAAGGATCCGAGGGCTCTGATGATTCCGGTGATGAAGACTAGGCGTAGATGCCTTAGCATCTTTCTAGTTTTTGTCTTTCATTATGTACATTTGTTTAGAGGCCGTTATGTCGAGCCTTTGTAAATATATTTCGGAATATATATATGAAATTTTCCTTTCTGGCAATATCGTGTCTTTACTTTTCCCTCATCTTTTTATGATTTCTATTCATGTGATGTTTTTGATGCCTTAGCATAGAATCAAATGTAGTTATAGGTCATTCATTTTTTGAGGGTCCGAATGGAGCCCGACATCGTTACAACTTTGTTTGTTCAAAGTTTTGAGACCTCGGTGTAACCGAAAGCTTTCAAGATGCTTAAGTGATTCTAGACGATATTTTTGTCGAGGGTAACCTTTTTGCAGGTTTCGAGTTTTTATAAAGGCCTTACTTTCTGATTATGAGCTTCGGACGTCTCCGAGCCGCTTTTAGGGTGGCTGTAGCCCTTTATATTTAGGCACCACTTAATAGTTTTTGGTGCCTCTGGGATTCGGTAGCCCGGGTTGTCCAAACTTTCTTCGGGTAGCAGTCCCCGAATAGGGGTAACTCATGGGCTCGATAGTCCTCGAGTAGGGGTAGCCCGTGGGATTTAAGAATCTGAAATTGAAGGAACAAGAAAATGCGTAATAGCAAGGCGGAACTTTCTTTCATTTTAGTGTGTAAAGTACATGATCGAAAGTGCGTAAAAGCTTGTATCATGGCTAAAGTGGACTATGTGGGTACGATTCACACGACTGTTTGGCCCTTACAATGAATCCTAACCACCGAGCCTTTTTTTATAGAAAATATAGCACAATGCAGTCTGTCTAGTAGCTAGTATATATATAACAAACCAAAACAAGGATCCAATTGTCCAACCAAATCTCAAATATGCTAAACTAAAGCTAAAGATAATAACATATGAAATGCTAGCTATTACAAATAGTCTCATAGCCAACTCCCAACATATGATGGTGTGTATATCCACAGGCCAAGTGAAAAACCTCAATGTAGCATCGCTAACGCTCTCACGAGGCGCCAAGTTTTGCGTTCCAAAGGACAAGGAAAATGTGAACATCCAAGCAACACCACCAATTGGAGGTGACCAAGAATCCATGTAGAGTGCCAACTCAATGAGCAATGTAGGCATCACTTCTTTCTTCCCTGCATAAGATGAATGTAGTGTAGTCCAAGAGTCACCTATGTAAAATAATAATAGCCAAAGATAGGCAATGATAGAGGCCATATCCTGCAATATAAACCACATTACAAAGCATACTAATCTGATACATCATGTCTTCTAATAACATTACATAAACCTTTAGAAGATCATGTAGTACTGAGCTATTGGGATCATTAGACATGAAGCTCCTATATCCTAAGCATATCCTGTATACAATCTCACAATGTGTGACTGTGTAATGTAACAGAAGATGCCAGTAGTAACCAATACACATAGACCATACAAAGAAGCTATGCATACTGCCATTACATTGCCAGATTGGGCATGAATTCATACCAATACCGCTGGCTAATGTCCTAGGAATATACATATACACATAAGCACCTATTATTCTGTTACTACCATTGGAACCCAGCTTTGGAATATCATGAACCATTGATCAAGTATATCTGCAAACATATGGTAATTGACATATAACCAGAAGCCAATGCAATGAGACTTATGGTTAGACATTAGAATATCCAGAAACCATATAGACTGACCTTTCCACAGCCTGCTTTTATGTAAACCTCCATACACTATTAGAGCACCTCCAAAATGAACATGATAACATGCTAATACCACTGGAAAGTACTCTAGCAATGTACAGACTCTAATCTAAACAATGTACCAAGCAAGCAGATACAATAACAAACCTAGTAACATCATCAATCTGGAGCTCTTCTTTTGGCAATCCTAACCCTAAGATTAGGAGTATGTGACTTGTCAAGATTGATTAGTGTCCTCCCTGCACTAGGCAATTCAGAAAAGGAATAAAATTCAGTTGTACCTACAAAAGAAAAAACAATGTTAGCTATAAAATTTGCTACTATGTTGCCCTCTCTGAACACGTGTTGGAAGATCACACTAAAATGATCTCTCATCTCCTTCATTTTCTGCACTTCTTCTACTATGCTCCAAGGTAGATCCATTCCCCTTAAATAACATTCTTCAACACCAATAATCAGTCTCCAATATTAGAGAATGAAGATCTGCTCAATACAGTATTCCAACCCTTGCATAATGGCCTTAGCCTCAGCTACTACATTATTAGTTATCCCCAAATCCACAGCCCTCTCCTGCATCATTTCTCACACAAAAACCTAATGAACTAGGTCCGGGTTTCCAATTGAGGCACCATCCGTGTTTCATTTGAACCATCCTGTGTAAGGGGCCTGCCATGTGACTGTTCTAGTAACAAGAATAGGCTTGTATCCTTCTAGGTAGCTTACCATACCTGGCCAAAGCAATGGCATGTTTGATAGCCATGGATATCTACTCTTGCCAAGTAATGCAGTGTTTTTATAACTTCATGGATCACTCTACTGCTTGACACTGTCCCTCCATTCCTGCTTGTGTTCCTTCCTTTCCACAACTCTCATGTAATTATAGCCGGTGCTGCCTGAAAGTGTGGTTTTAATTTTGGACAACACTTAGCATTCCGCCACGCCCTTATCACTTGTTTCATATGTATCAATGATATATTAATCCCAGCTGCCCCAAAAAATGTCTTCCAAATCTTATTAGTTGTAGGACTAGTTAAGAATATGTGACCAAATGTCTCCTCCCGAGGATGCTGACAACACCAAATCTGGACATGAATATATACCCTTGCCTTTTCCATAAATCATCAATAGCCAACTTGTGCTTCCATAGCCTCCACAAAAAGAAGGATATCTTGAATGGTAAACCCTTAATCCACATGTTTTTGGACTCCTGATTAGGGTTTGCTCTATGCTTAATGTCATGCCCCAAACCTGGGGGGGGGGGGGGGGTAGGGGGCATGACTAGCACTCGGTGCCGCACTGGCCCGAGCGAACCACTCTGCAACTCTTTTCTTTTTCTTTGAAACTATCATGGGCCAACGTGGCCACAACTCGTAATATATAACTGTAAGTGGAAAAACACTTTATCACTGAACCATTTTTCTTAAAATATGAATACATATGGGCCATCAAGGCCTCTGACATACTGTACAAAATGAACCTCTGTCTACAAAGCTTCTAAGATTATTTGACATCAAATAGGACAGGGTACCGGCCTACCCATAAGTCTGTAGCAAAACTCTGACACGAGGACTCATAAACTTGGCTGTACTCCGAATGAGGTGGAGTCTTACCGATCCTTCGCTGAATGCTAACCTCGTCTACTATGAGGGCTCGTCAAACTATTTGTCTATACCTGCAGGCATGAATGCAGTGTCCCCAATAAAAGGACGCCAATACAAATAATGTACTGAGTATGTAAGGCACATAAATAAGTATATAAAAGACCTGGAAGAAACATGGAGTAAATGACTCTAACCTGAGTCTGGATAACTCTGTAATTTATGAAGTAATTATAGTGTCATGCATATGCGTATGAATGTCATGTCGTGCATGTGTACATGTATTCATAACATCATCAAGCCTCTGGGGGCATCCTATCATATCATCTCGGCCACTGTGGGCAAAATCATCAACGTATACCAGCTGATCAGTTGGTGGGGCGTATATAATGCTGTAATCTTTTCCCATATCCCACATATATAATATACATATATACACGTATATAATGCCATCTGGTCATGGGTCAATGTACATGAATGCAATGCATGAGAAGTACGTCAATAAAATCTTTCAGAGTGTCATAAGACCATTATGCCTCTGATTAATATCATGAAGTAAACTTTTTCAACTTACGTATTTTTCTGAGACCCATGAACAGATGATAAAATGATAGGACACATGGGAATTCAAGAACATAGGCACCTCTAATACTTCTATGAATAGAGTCGTTTATGGAAGTTGTGCATTTTCTCGTTTCGTTTGTGTCGTATAGATTATGCCAAAAGAAAAGAAGGGATAGCCTTAATATACCTGGAGTAGGAAAAAATCCGTATGATATTTTTGGAAAAGGTTGCATTAGTCCGTATGCTTCCCACACTGTAGGTAAAGTCTATTATCTGTACCAAACATATTCTTCACCAAAATTGTTCACATCGTAACTAAAGGGTCTTAGTAAACAAAGCAGTAACAGTAGCAGCTCATCAAACTTTTTCTACGACTCCACCTATGGTTAATTCACCTTGTTCCCACTCAGAAGAAGCTTGAATCAAAACAAACTACGACAAAGTTAACAGTTAATAAACAAAAGTTTCCAAAGTATCTTAGAATAGGACCAACTGACAAACACAGACTAGTTCACTCAATTTTGAAGTAGCAGTCCTTGAAGCCAAAAGCATCACCATTTCAGCTCAAGGTGCCTTTAGTGGGTAGCAATTACAGTTTATTACACCAATCAAGCATTACTAGTGACTGCCTTTCTCAATAGATGAATCAAAAAGTTTTTGTAGAAGAAGACTTTATCATTCCTTATCGGAATTTGTAAGAAATGAAGTGGTGTGTAACTAACACATTAGTTGCCGCCTAATGAAAATTGACTAAGAGTCACTTCTCCAAGAAGTGGCTTGCTGCAACGTGGGGGTGGGCTGGGAAATTTTAATCTTTATTCACTTATTAGGTAGTTAGGTAATGTCCCGATACCCGGTAATTAATCAATTACCCGCATAATTAAGAATTATCTTGACTTACTTAAAATACTATTCTTTTTTTTATACACATTATACATTATACTATCATGGTCATGTGGTACCAAATAAAATATAACATACACTATTATTTTATTAAAATATCCATGTAAAAATACATATATTTTCTCAACTTATAATTTTCCTAATCTCATATAAAGAGTAAAAACTTCCGTACGCTTAATTCTTAAAATGGTAAAAAAGACAACCTTCTTTTCTTGTGAAAAAAATAATTCATATCTTTACAATAAAGAAAATCTCATAAACTTTCTTATATTATGAGTATAATTTACCATATCCGAAAATAGTAATAATGGTAACTATCCAAAATTATACTTATAAAACTTTTGCTAAGATACTCCACTTAAAAGAAAATACCACACTAACATAATATCTAACGGTATCAAGGTTGGTAAACCTACGGGGTCTTATAATAACATAGTCGGACTAGAGTCAAGCTCAACAAGGTCTTCTTCCATGCATTCTTTGTCATGAGGCTGCAGGGTATGTGTTCTCATGATCATTCAATTAGAAGTTGTAGCTTTGATGCTAAAGAAGAGTATTTTTGTGTGAAGACCTTTTACGGGGGCACGTGACTCCAAAATTTATAGTATAGTTGAAAGTGTGGATGAAGGTGTGACTAAAGTTTACCAAGTAGAATGCAGAGAATGCAAATTTAATTTGGAGGAGTTCGATGAATGATCACTTAGTCATATTTCAAATGGAAGTTGAAAGTCATGCTTAATGCAAGAATGGGATTACAATATCAACGGTCAAAGAATTGGCTTGTATTATGTTACATGCTTTTATCCTACTTGCTTGGGTAAACATATTTTGGAGCACACTTTACTTTGATATTAGTAATGAGCACTACGGATTACTACAAGACTAACATTCTATATAGAAGGTTTAGGGATGAAAGAGAAGAGGAATATAGGGAAGATTTATGCTACTGGAAAATGAATATTTTTCTTTTCTTTCTGCACCTTGATAATTGAAGGATCTCACGTGCACATCTAGAATGAGCTATAGTTGTAAAGTATTTAATTCTACATTCAATTTCTTAAACTTCACTTCCAGTGTTCTTTTGTATTTCATTTAGAGTCCTCTATAACCTCATGGATTGTCTTAGTCCCTTCAAGCTCATATGGATTACTACGACTCATCTACTATTAAAGTACGGATGTAACACTTAAGCATCTGCCAAGCACTCCCACTAGTGAGCTTACCAGATCATGTTGGCATCCAATATGGCTTATCCTAGAACTCTTCACTGCCTCCATACTGAACATTATGTTTAATGTGCTCAGCAATGTCTTCTGGAAAATTTTGATCAATCAATTGCTCATTCCATGTTCCTTCTTGCCTCAATTCTGACACCTCCTGTAATTCCTTATAAATTGGAAAATCTGGAGGTAACACATGATATAATGCTCCTAATCCAGTCCAAATTTCATGCCAAATGTTTGTAGTTTTTACTCTTCATTTCCCACAAAATCTCATGTTCCACATCTTCCCTAGCATTCAACATTTCTCTCCAAACATGTGAGCCTTCTCTAAATTGCACCACTATTGGTAGTTCCTTTTTGCAGTACTTATTCCACATGAAGTTAGCCTACAATGATTTTGTAGTTCTAAACCTCCACCAAAGTTTAGCAAATAAAGCCTTTGATACATCATGGAGAGGCCTAAACCCTAAACCACCTTCTTCTTTAGGTAGACATAGATTCTACCAGGAGGCCCAATGTCTGCTCCTACCTTCCTCTTTGGTGCTCCAAAAGAAACGTGCAAAGATCTTATGCAAGTGCTCAAGAATGTTATCAGGGGGATCCAAAACTGAAAATAGGTGCACCGGCATACTTCGTAACACACTGGTAATTAGTGTTTCCTTTCATCCAAATGACAGAAGTTTTCCTTTCGAAGAATGCAATTTAGCCTTCACTTTCTTCACAAGGTCATCATAGTAATCCTTTCTCCTTCTAGTGTAGAATATTGGACAACCTATAGCAAAACTTGTTATGTCACCTACTGCCTGGAACAAAGCATGTGCAACATTGGAATGCATATAATAAGAACTCTGCTTTGTTGATCAGTTGGCCTGACACCTGTTCATATCTGCCCAGTACTGCCATGATCTTAGTCAATGAAGGAGGGTGTGCTGAGGCAAATATTATTGTATGATCAGCATATGCCAAGTGGTTCAAGGGATCATACCACTTGGGCATACCAAATCCAACAAATGATTTGTCTTCAAATAGCTTGTTTAAAGATCTAGATAACACCTCAGCTGACAATATAAATAAGGTTGGAGACAATGGATCCACTTGCTTAAATCCCCTTGTAGATTTGAAAAAACTGACGTCTGCCTATCACCAAAAACTGAATACGAATTGTTAGATAATAGAATCAAAACCATGTTAATAAAGTGTTCAGCAAACCCCATTCTCCTCAGAACATATAGTAAGTACTTCCATGAAACCTTGTCATGAGCCTTTGTCATATCAAGCTTAATGACAACATTGCAGGCTTACCTCTCAACATTATATCAGTGACATTTTCCTGAGTTAGGTGTAACGACCCGGCCGATCATTTCATGAGTTACCGCTTCGTTTTTCCCCATTTCTACTTCCTTGTGTGTTGTTCGTTTGTATTTCATCAAGTCGTGTTGGTGGTGTTGTGCTCGGAGTGGTCTTGGAGTGGAATGAGACACTTAGTCTCTTAAGTTGGTTATTTAGTTGGTAAAGTCAACCAGAAGTTGACTTGTGGGTAAATGATCTCGGAGTTAGGTTTTTATGGTTCGGATAGCTTCGTTAGTTGATTTGGGACTTAGGAGCGTGATCGAAATGTATTTTGGAGGTCCATGGTAGATTTAGGCTTGAATTGGCAAAATTGGAATTTTGGCGTTTCCGGTCGGCAGTGGAAATCTTGATATCGGGGTCAGATTGGAATTACGGAAATTGGAGTAGGTCCGTTGTGTCATTTGTGACGTGTGTGCAAAATTTCAGGTCATTCGGATGAGGTTTGATAGGTTTTTTACATCATTTTCAAAATTCAGAAGTTTTGGAATCCTTAAGCTTAAATCCGAGGGTGATTTGGTGTTTCGGTGTTGTTTTGAGTGTTCCGAAAGTTAGAATAAGTTTGAATAGTAGTATGTGACTTGTTGGCATGTTTGATTGAGGTCCCGAGGGCCTCGGGATGGATTTGGGTGGTTGACGGAAGGTTTGGAGTTGAGTTGGAGTTGAAGATTTGGCTGCTTCTGTTGTTTCCGCACCTGCGGAGTGGGGACCACAGGTGCGATGATCGCAGATGCGGGAAGTAACCGCAGGAGCGGAGGGATTGACCGCACCTGCGAGCCCGCAGGTGCGAGGTTTGGGGCGCAGGTGCGGAAGCTGGTGACTTAAGTTAAAACCGCAGATGCGTTTATTTTGACCGCAGAAGCGGCCCGCTGGTGCGTGAAATGGGCCGCAGGTGCGAAAGTGCTGGGCAGAATGTATAAAAAGTCCCCTTCGCAATTTTCAGCCATTATTTCACCATTTTTGTGCGATTTTGGAGCTCCAAGCTGGGAATTCAAGGAGGAATTGAGGGATTTCAGTGAGGTAAGTTACTTGGGCTTTGTATTTGGTGTTTGTGGTGATTTTTCCACTACCTAATCATGAAATTAGTGGGGAATTTGGGGTGAAGTTGAAGGTTAGGGCTTGAGTTTTGGAGGGCTTTGATTGAGGATTTGAGGGGTCGTTTGAGGTTCGATTTTGGTGATTTTGACATGTATAGACTCGTGAGGGAATAAGGATTCTAGTGTTGTGATTTTTATTGGATTTCAAGACGTGGGCCCGGGGGTCGGGTTTGGCCAATTTCGGGATTTTTGAGTTAATTTGATTATTTTTGCTTGGGCTTTGTTCCTTTAGCATGTATTAATGGTGTGATACTGATTTTGGTTAGATTTGGAGCATTTGGAGGCTGAGTCAAGAGGAAAAGGCATCGCGGGTTAGAGTTCGGTCCGATTTAAGGTAAGTAATGATTGTAAATGTTATCCTGAGGGTATGAAACCCCGGATTTCACATTGTGGTACTATTTGAGGTGACACACACGCTAGATGACGAGCGTGAGGGGCGTGCACCATTGGGGATTGTGACTTGGTCCGTCCCGTAGCAACTATTAAGTTGCGCATTTGGCTGAAACTACTTGATATCATCTTATGCTAGAAAGTAATGCTATGTTTTGGACCGAATGCCATATTTGGGCTTCGTGCCAACTGTTTGGACCCTTAGTGGATTTCTTACTGAAATTCCTCACTGTTTTAATTTAATAACTGTACTCAGTCGTACCATATTTTACTGATTTCATAACTCAGTCTTATTTACTCTGATTTGATGCATAAATGATATTTCGACTGAGCATCCTGTTTTACTGTTAGCCCGAGTGGCTTGAGAGGTATTCTGACTAAGTAAGGTCGAGGGCCTGTGTTGTGAGGATGTCATGGGATCGGGCTGCGCGATGCGGTAGGTTTTACTGTTTTGTGATATATGAGAGGCCGAGGGCCTGATTTATTATTCCACGAGATGGCTTGTGATAGAGCTTGGGCTGTAGGAGCCCCTCCGGAGTCTGTACACCCCCAGTGAGCGCGGGTACCCAGTGCGAGTGATATGATGTTGCCCGACTGATTACGAGTGATTGTGAGGTGGCCCGAGGGGCTGGTTCTATTGATATTTTGCCCGAGGGGCGGTTTATGATACATTTCTTGCCCGAGGGGCCATTTGTGACTTTCATCATTTTTACTCTGAACTTCATTGATTTCCTATTGAAACTATAGAAGGACATTTTTCCAAGTGTTTTTACTGAAACTGGGTTTTTACGAGATAATTGATTTCTATACTGTTTTGGAAATGTACTGTATTTGCTGTAGTGCTATGAAATGGGATTACCTGATTTTCTTGCTGCTCAGTTTTCATTTACTTTTATTATTTACTGAGTTGGCGTACTCACATTACTCCCTGCACCTTGTGTGCAGATCCAGGAGTTGCGCGTCGCGATAGTGAGCGCTGATCGTCTTTCGAGCAGGTCTTTCGGAGTCGGCAAGGTAGCTGCTTGGCGTTCGCAGACCTGCACTTCTTCTTCTTATCTTACTCAGACTGTTCTTAGTATCTTTATTTCCGGACTATGATATCCTTTGTTGTACTTAGACAGACCTTGTAGTTGCTCGTGACTTGTGACACCCCGATGTCAGGCTTGTGTTATTTTTTTGCACTGGTTGTTTAGACCTATGTTATGAGATATTGTCAATTAATAGCTTAAAACTGCCTTTTTGAATTAATAGTTTGATTTGGGATTTGTGTCGGCTGGCCTAGTTTCACGATAGGCGCCATCACGACCGGATCGGTTTTAGGGTCGTGACAAGTTGTTATCAGAGGCTAGGTTACATAGGTCTCACTAGTCATGAGCGGGTTTAGTAGAGTCTCGTGGATCGATACGGAAACGTCTGTACTTATCTTCGAGAGGCTGCAGAACCTTTAGGAAAAACTTCACATTCTTGAATTCCTGTTGTGCGAGTCTGTTGATTCTAGTAACTAAACTTTTGTCATTCTATTCTCTCACAGATGGTGATGACACGTGCTACCGGTCAGGATGGACGACCACCAGTACCACCAATTGGGGCCACTAGAGGCCGAGGACGCGGTCGAGGCCGTGGTAGGGGCAGGGGTATAGCCCGCCCAGCAGCTAGGGCATCACCTGCAGATCTACCAGCCGCTCCAGTTCATGATCAGGTCCCAGTTGCGGACGCTCCAGCAGTACCAGCTCAGGCACCGGTTGTGCCTATTATTATCCCAAGCCTTCAGGAGGCCCTGGCCCAGATTCTATCAATGTGCACTGGTCTGGCTCAGGCGATCTCAGTTACTACGGCCGCAGCAACTTCTCAGGCCGGGGGAGGCACCCAGACTCCCGCCGCTCGCACACCTGAGCAGGTCGTGCAGGGACTTCAGACACCGGGGGAACCTCCAGCCCAGCCGGTTGCACCTGCTCAGGACTATGTAGCTCTTGTTATGCCCGAGGACGAGCAGCGTAGATCGGAGAGATTTGGTAGACTTTAGCCTCCGCCATTTAGTGGTGCTGAGGGTGAGGATGCACAAGGTTTCTTGGATAAGTGTCAGAGGATGCTTCGGACCGCAGGTATTCTGGAGACCAGTGGGGTCTCGTTCACTACTTTCCAGTTCTCCGAACCTGAACTCAATTGGTGGGAGGCTTACGAGATGCGTAGGACGATTGGCGCAACGCCCCTTTCTTGGCAGCAGTTCTCCGTTATCTTCCTGGAGAAGTTTGTACCTGTCTCACCGAGAGGAGCTGTGCAGGCAGTTCGAGCAGCTTCGTCGGGGTGATAGGTCTGTTACACAGTATGAGATGCGGTTCTCCGAGTTGGCTCGTCATGCGGTCTGGTTGGTTCCTACAGACCGAGAGAGGATCAGGAGGTTTATAGATGGCCTCGGTTTTCAGCTTCGGTTGCTTATGACCAAAGAGAGAGTATCTGGTGCTACCTTTGACGAGGTTGTTGACATAGCTCGACAGATTGAGATGGTTCGTGGTCAGGAGTGGGTTGAGACGGAGGCTAAGAGGCCTCGTGGTCAGGGTGGATTCGGTGGTGCTCCTCATGGGGGTCAGTTTCAGCACGACAGAGGCCGTCCATTCAGACATGCTCAGTCAGCTCGCCCAGTTTATCGTGGGGCATCATCGGGCCATGGTTCTCACAGTTCTCATCAGGGCCATTCCTCACTTAGCGCCCTTCCAGCCTCGAGTTCGTCCCGTGCTCCATCAGTTCAAGGCTCTTCCATGCCAGGTTCTTCTGCTAGTCATTGCTAGGGGTTCCCTTCAGTCCCCGTCTCCGGCACCAGGGGTTGTTATGATTGTGGAGAGTTGGGGCATATGTGGAGGCAGTGTCATCATCGTCTTAGGGGTCCGCCTCAGTAGAGGAGTCAACCATCGACTTCAGCTCCAGTTACTTCACCACCCACCCAGCCAGCTAGGGGTGGAGGACAGTCAGCTAGAGGTCGCCCAGAGGGGGAGGTCGATCAGGTGGTGGTCAGGCCTATTTCTATGCACTTCCAGCCAGACCCGATGCTATTGCTTCAGATGCGGTGATTACAGGTATTGTCTCAGTTTTCCATAGAGATGCCTCTGTGTTATTTGATCCTGGTTCCATTTATTCATATGTGTCGTCATATTTTGCTCGTTATTTGGATACGCCACGTGATTCTCTTGTTTTATCGGTTCGTGTATCTACTCCGTTGGGCGATACTGTTGTTATGGACTGCGTATATCAGTCGTGTGTGGTGACTATTGGGGGTTTGGAGACCCGAGTGGACCTTTTGTTGCTTTGTATGGTGGACTTTGATGTGATATTAGGCATGGATTGGTTATCTCCGTGTCATGCTATTTTAGACTGTCATGCTAAGACAGTGACATTGGCTATGCCGGGTGTGCCACGGATTAAGTGGCGAGGTTCGACTAATTTTGTCCCTAGTAGGGTGATCTCATTTTTCAAAGACCCAGCGGATGGTTGGGAAAGGTTGTCTTTCTTACTTGGCTTTTGTGAGGGATGTCAGACTCCTAGTATTGATTCAGTCCCGATAGTGAGGGATTTTCCAAATGTGTTTCCTGCAGACCTGCCGGGCATGCCCCCTTACAGGGATATTGATTTTGCTATTCATTTGGTGCTGGGCACTCAGCCTATTTCAATTCCACCGTATCGTATGGCGCCGGCGGAGTTGAAGGAGCAGCTTCAGGAACTCCTTGATAAGGGGTTTATTCGGCCTAGTGTGTCGCCTTGGGGTGTGTAATTTCTATTTGTGAAGAAGAAGGATGGCACGATGAGGATGTGCACTGATTACAGGCAGTTGAAAAAGGTCACAATAGAGAACAAGTATCCTTTGCCTCGTATTGATGATTTATTTGATTAGCTTCAGGGAGTGAGGGTGATCTCGAAGATTGATCTCCGGGTACCACCAGTTGAAGATCAGGGACTCGGATATTCTTAAGACAGCTTTCAGGGCCCGATATGGTCATTATGAGTTCCTCGTGATGTCTTTTGGGCTGACCAATGCCCCAGCAGCGTTCATGCATATGATGAACAACGTGTTTTAGCCTTATCTCGACTCGTTTGTTATTGTATTCATTGATGATATTCTAGTATACTCGCGTAGTCAGGAGGAGCATGCCGAGCATTTGAGAGTTGTATTGCAACGGTTGAGAGAAGAGAAGCTTTATGCAAAGTTCTCCAAGTGCGAGTTTTGGCTCAGTTCAGTGGCTTTCTTGGGGCACGTGGTGTCTAGTGAGGGTATTCAGGTTTATCCGAAGAAGATAGAGGCGGTTCAGAGTAGGCCCAGGCCGTCCTCAACCATAGAGATTCGTAGCTTTCTTGGTTTGGCGGGTTATTACCGTCGGTTCGTTCAGGTATTTTCATCTATAGCATCACCCTTGACCAAATTGACTAAAAAGGGTGCACCTTTCATGTGGTCGGATGAGTTTGAGGCGAGCTTTCAGAAGCTCAAGACTGCCTTGACCACAGCTCTAGTGTTAGTTTTGCCATCAGCTTCAGGTTCATATACAGTGTATTATGATGCTTCGAGAATTGGTATTGGGTGTGTGTTGATGCAGGAGGGCAGAGTGATTGCTTATGCTTCTCGTAAGTTGAAGCCCCATGAGAAGAACTACCCTGTTCATGATTTAGAGTTGGCTGCCATTGTTCACGCATTGAAGATTTGGAGGTATTATCTTTATGATGTGTCTTGTGAGGTGTTTACTGATCATTGTAGCTTCCAGCACTTGTTCAAGCAGAAGGATCTCAATTTGAGGCAGCGGAGATGGTTGGAGCTGCTAAGGGACTATGATATCACTATCTTGTACCATCCGGGGAAAGCCAATGTAGCAGCCGATGCTTTGAGTAGGAAGGCGGTAAGTATGGGCAGTTTGGCATATATTCCTGTTGGGGAGAGACCTCTTGCAGTTGATATTCAGGCCTTGGACAATCAGTTTGTGAGGTTGGATATTTCAGAGCCCAGTCGGGTCTTAGCTTGTGTGGTTTCGCGGTCTTCCTTGTTTGATTGCATCTGGGAGCGCTAGCATGATGACCCCCATTTGCTTGTCCTTAAGGATAGAGTTCAGTACGACTATGCCGGAGATGTGACTATTGGTGATGATGGGGTATTGAGGATGCTGAGCCGGATATGTGTGCCCAATGTAGATGGGCTTTGGGAGTTGAGTTTGGAGGAGGCCCATAGCTCGCGGTATTCCATCCATCCGGGTGCTGCAAAGATGTATCAGGATTTGAGACAACATTATTGGTGGAGGAGAATGAAGAAGGATATTGTGGGATTTGTAGCTCGGTGTCTCAATTGTGAGCAGGTGAAATATGAGCATCAGAGACCGGGTGGCTTGCTTCAACAATAGATATTCCAGAGTGGAAGTGGGAGCGGATCACCATGGATTTTGTAGTTGGACTCCCACGGACTTTGAAGAAGTTCGATGCTATTTGGGTGATTGTGGATCGGCTGGCCAAGTCCGCGCACTTTATTCCGGTATGTACTACCTATTCTGCAGAGCAGTTAGCAGAGATTTATATCCGAGAGATTGTTCGCTTGCATGGTGTCCCAATTTCCATCATTTCGGACAGAGGTACTCAGTTCACTTCGATGTTTTGGAGAGCCGTGCAGCGAGAGTTGGGTCTCAAGTTGAGTTGAGCACAACTTTTCACCCTCAGACGGACGGGCAGTCCGAGCGCACTATTCAGATATTGGAGGACATGTTACGCGCTTGTGTCATTGACTTTGGGGGTTTATGGGATCAGTTTCTACCGCTCGCGGAGTTTGCATATAACAACAGTTATCAGTCGAGTATTTAGATGGCTCCATTCGAGGCTTTATATGGGAGACGGTGTAGATCTCCAGTTGGTTGGTTTGAGCCGGGCGAGGCTAGGCTTTTGGGTACAGACTTGGTGCAGGATGCTTTGGACAAAGTGAAGGTGATTCAGGAGCGACTTCGTACAGTGCAGTCGAGACAAAAGAGTCATGTTGACAGGAAGGTTCGTGATGTGTCTTACATGGTTGGGGAGAAGGTTCTACTGAAGGTTTCACCTATGAAGGGTGTTATGAGATTTGGAAAGAAGGGCAAATTGAGTCCTCGATTCGTTGGGCCTTTTGAGGTGCTTCGGAGGATTGGGGAGGTGGCTTATGAGCTTGCTTTGCCACCTGGCATGTCGAGCGTGCATTCGGTGTTTCATATTTCTACACTCCAGAAGTATATTGGCGATCCGTCTCATGTTTTGAATTTCAGCACGGTTCAGTTAGACGGTGATTTGACTTATGATGTGGAGCCAGTGGCTATTTTGGAGCGGCAGGTCCGAAAGTTGAGATCAAAGGAGACAGCTTCAGTGAAAGTGCAGTGGAGGGGTTGGCCCGTGGAGGAGGCTACCTGGGAGACCGAGCAGGAGATGCGGAGCAGATATCCACACCTGTTTGAGGCTTCGGGTATATTTCTTGACTCTTTCGAGGACGAACGTTTGTTTACGAGGGGGAGGATGTAACGACCCGGACGGTCGTTTCATGAGTTACTACTCCGTTTTTCCCCATTTCTACTTCCTTGTGTGTTGTTCGGCTGTATTTCATCATGTCGTGTTGGTGGTGTTGTGTTCGGAGTGGTCTTAGGGAGGAATGAGACACTTAGTCTCTTAAGTTGGTTATTTAGTTGGTAAAGTCAACCGGAAGTTGACTTGTCAGTAAATGATCTCGGAGTTGGGTTTTTATGGTTCGGATAGCTTCGTAGGTGATTTGGTACTTAGGAGCGTGATCGGAATGTATTTTGGAGGCCCGTGGTAGATTTAGGCATGAATTGGCGAAATTGCAATTTTGGCGTTTCCGGTCGGCAGTGGAAATCTTGATATCGGGGTCAGATTGGAATTCCGAAATTGGAGTAGGTCCATTGTGTCATTTGTGACGTGTGTGCAAAATTTCAGGTCATTCGGATGAGGTTTGATAAGTTTTTACATCGTTTGCGTAATTCGGAAGTTTTAGAATCCTTAGGCTTGAACCTGAGGGTGATTTGGTGTTTCGGTGTTGTTTTGAGTGTGCCGAAGGTTGGAATAAGTTTGAATAGTGGAGTTGGAGTTGCAGATTTTACTGCTTCTGTTGTTTCTGCACCTGCGGAGTGGGGACCGCAGGTGCGATGATCGCTGGCGCGGGAAGTAACCGCAGGAGCGGAGGTTATCGCAGGAGCGGAGGGATTGACCGCACTTGCGAGCCCGCAGGTGCGAAGCCTAGGGCGCAGGTGCAGAAGCTGGTGACTTAAGTTAAAACTGCAAATGCGGTTATTTTGACCGCAGAAGCAGCCCACTGGTGCGTGAAATGGGCTCTAGGTGCGAAAGTGCTGGGCAGAATGTATAAAAAGGCCCCTTCTCGATTTTCAGCCATTATTTCACCATTTTTGTGCGATTTTGAAGCTCCAAGCCGGGAATTCAAGGAGGAATTAAGGGATTTCAGTGAGGTAAGTTACTTGGGCTTTGTATTTGGTGTTTGTGGTGATTTTTCCACTACCTAATCATGAAATTAGTAGGGAATTTGGTGTGAAGTTGAAGGTTAGGGCTTGAGTTTTGGAGAGCTTTGATTGAGGATTTGAGGGGCCGTTTGAGGTCCGATTTTGGTGATTTTGATATGTATAGACTCGTGAGGGGATAAGGATTCTAGTGTTGTTATTTTTATCAGATTCCGAGACGTGGTCCCGGGGGTCGGGTTTGGCCAATTTCGGAATTTTGAGTTAATTTGATTATTTTCGCTTGGGCTTTGTTCCTTTAGCGTGTATTAATAGTGTGATACTGATTTTGGTTAGATTTGGAGCATTTTGAGGCCGAGTCGAGAGGCAAAGGCATCGCGGGTTAGAGTTTGGTACGGTTTGAGGTAAGTAATGATTGTAAATATTGTCCTGAGGGTATGAAACCTCGGATTTCACATTGTGGTACTATTTGAGGTGACGCACACGCTAGATGACGAGCGTGAGGGGCGTGCACCCTTGGGGATTGTGACTTGGTCCATCCCGTAGCAACTATTAAGTTGCGTATTTGGCTGAAACTACTTGATATCATCTTATGCTAGAAAGTATTGCTATGTTTTGGGCTAAACTCCATATTTGAGTTTCATGCCAACTGTTTGGATCCTTAGGGGCTTTCTTTATTGAAATTCCTCACTGTTATGATTTAATAACTGTACTCAGTCGTACCATGTTTCACTGATTTCATAACTCGGCCTTATTTACTCTGATTTGATGCACAAATGATATTTCGACTGAGCATCCTGTTTTATTGTTAGCCCGAGTGGCTTGAGAGGTATTCTGATTGAGTAAGGCCGAGGGCCTGTGTTGTGAGGATGTCATGGGATCGGGCTGCGCGTCGCGGCAGGTTGTACTATTTTGTGATATATGGGAGGCCGAGGGCCTGATTTATTATGCCACGAGATGGCTTGTGATAGCGCTTGGGCTGTAGGAGCCCCTCCGGAGTCTGTACACCCCCAGTGAGCGCGGGTACCCAGTGTGAGTGATATGATGTTGCCCGAGGGGATGTTCTTGATTTATGTTGTTGCCCGAGGGGCTGATTACGAGTGTTTGTGAGGTGGCCCGAGGGGCTGGTTCTGTTGATATTTTGCCCGAGGGGCGGTTTATGATACACTTCTTGCCCGAGGGGCCATTTTTGACTTTCATCATTTTTACTCTGAACTTTATTGATTTCCTGTTGAAACTATAGAAGTACATTTTTCCAAGTGTTTTTACTGAAACTGGGTTTTTACGAGATAATTGATTTCTATACTGTTTTGGAAATGTATTGTATTTGTTGTAGTGCTATGACGTGGAATTACCTGATTTTCTTGCTGATCAATTTTCATTTACTTTTATTACTTACTGAGTTGGCGTACTGACATTACTCCCTGCACCTTGTGTGCAGATCCAGGAGTTGCGGGTCGCGACAGTGAGCGCTGATTGTCCTTCCAGCAGGTCTTTCGGGGTCGGCAAGGTAGCTGCTTGGCGTTTGCATCCCTGCACTTCTCCTTCTTATCTTACTTAGACTGTTCTTAGTATCTTTATTTTCAGACTATGATAGCCTTTATTGTACTTAGACAGACCTTGTAGTTTTTCGTGACTTATGACACCCCAATGTCGGGGTTGTGTTATTTTTTCGCACTGGTTGTTTAGACCCATGTTATGAGATATTGTCAATTAATAGCTTAAAACTGCCTTTTTGAATTAATAGTTTTATTTGGGATTTGTGTCGGCTGGCCTAGTTTGACGATAGGAGCCATCACGACCGGATCGGTTTTAGGGTCGTGACAAGTTAGTATCAGAGCCTAGGTTACATATGTCTCACGAGTCATGAGCGGGTTTAGTAGAGTATCGCAGATCAATACAGAGACGTTTGTACTTATCTTCGAGAGGCTGCAGAACCTTTAGGAAAAACTTCACATTCTTGAATTCCTGTCGTGCAAGTCTGTTGATTCTGGTAACTAAACATCTGTTATTCTATTCTCTCACAGATCGTGAGGACACGTGCTACCGGTCAGGACGGACAACCACTAGTACCACCATTTGGAGCCACTAGAGGCCGAGGACGCGGTCGAGGGCGTGGTAGGGGCAGGGGTGTAGCCCGCCCAGCAGCTAGGGTAGCACCTGCAGATCCACCAGCCGCCCCAGTTCATGATCAGGTCCCAGTTGCGGACGCTCCAGCAGTACCAGCTCAGGCACCGGCTGTGCCTATTGTTATCCCAGGCCATCAAGAGGCCTTGGCCCAGATTCTATCAGTGTACACTGGCCTGGCTCAGGCGGTCTCAGTTACTACGGCCGTAGCTACTTCTCAGGTCGGGGGAGGCACCCAGACTCCCGCCGCTGGCACACCTAAGCAGGTCGTGCAGGGACTTCAGACACCGGGGGCTCCTCCAGCCCAGCCGGTTGCAGCTGCTCAGGACTGTGTAGCTCTTGTTATGCCAGAGGACGAGCAGTGCAGATTGGAGAGGTTTGGTAGACTTCGACCTCCGTCATTTAGTGGTGTTGAGGGTGAGGATGCAGAGGGTTTCGTGGATAAGTGTCAGAGGATGCTTCGGACCGCAGGTATTCTGGAGACCAGTGGGGTCTCGTTCACCACTTTCCAGTTCTCCGAACCTGCACTTAGTTGGTGGGAGGCTTACGAGAGGCGTAGGCCGGTTGGCGTAGTGCGCCTTTCTTGGCAGCAGTTCTTCGTTCTCTTCCTGGAGAAGTTTGTACCTGAGTCTCACCGAAAGGAGCTGCGCAGGCAGTTTGAGCAGCTTCATCAGGGTGATAGGTCTGTTACACAGTATGAGATGCGGTTCTCCGAGTTGGCTCTTCATGCGGTCTGGTTGGTTCCCACAGACCGAGAGAGGATCAGGAGGTTTATAGATGGCCTCGGTTTTCAGCTTCGGTTGCTTATGACCAGAGAGAGAGTATCTGGTGCTACCTTTGATGAGGTTGTTGACATAGCTCGACAGATTGAGATGGTTCGTGGTCAGGAGAGGGTTGAAAGGGAGGCTAAGAGGCCTCGTGGTCAGGGTGGATTCAGTGGTGCTCCTCATGGGGGTCAGTTTCAGCACGGCAGAGGCCGTCCATTTATACATGCTCAATCAGCTCGCCCAGTTTATCGTGGGGCATGATCGGGCCATGGTTCTCACAGTTCTCATCAGGGCCATTCCTCACTTAGCGCCCTTCATGCCCAGAGTTCGTCCCGTGCTCCATCAGTTCAGGGTTCTTCCATGCCAGGTTCTTCTCGTAGTCATTGATAGGGGTTCCCTTCAGTCCCCGTCTCCAGCACCAGGGGGTTGTTATGAGTGTGGAGAGTTGGGGCATATGTGGAGGCAATGTCCTCGTCGTCTTGTGGGTCCGCCTCAGCAGAGGATTCAGCCATCGACTTAAGCTCCAGTTACTTCACCACCCACCCACCCAGCTAGGGATGGAGGACAGTCAGCTAGAGGTCGCCCTAGAGGGGGAGGTCGATCAGGTGGTGGTCAGGCCCGTTTCTATGCACTTCCAGCCAGACCCGATGCTATTGCTTCAGATGCGGTGATTACAAGTATTGTCTCAGTTTTCCACAGAGATGCCTCTGTGTTATTTGATCTTGGTTCCACTTTTTCATATGTGTCGTCATATTTTGCTCGTTATTTGGATATGCCCCGTGATTCTCTTGTTTCCTCGGTTCGTGTTTCTACTCCGGTGGGCGATACTGTTGTTGTGGACTACGTATATCGGTCGTGTGTGGTGACTATTGGGGGTTTGGAGACCCGAGTGGACCTTTTGTTGCTTTGTATGGTGGACTTTGATGTGATATTATGCATGGATTGGTTATCTCCGTGTCGTGCTATTTCGGATTGTCATGCTAAGACAGTGACGTTGGCTATGCCGGGTGTGCCACAGATTGAGTGGCGAGGTTCGACTAATTTTGTCCCTAGTAGGGTGATCTCATTTTTGAAGAACCAGCGGATGGTTGGGAAAGGTTGTCCTTCTTACTTGGCTTTTGTGAGGGATGTCAGTGCAGAGACTACTAGTATTGATTTAGTCCCGATAGTGAGGGATTTTCCAAATGTGATCCTGCAGACCTGTCGGGCATGCCCCAGACAGGGATATTGATTTTGGTATTGATTTGGTGCCGGGCACTCAGCCTATTTCAATTCCACCCTATCGTATGGCACCGGCAGAGTTGAAGGAGTTGAAGAAGCAGCTTTAGGAACTCCTTAATAAGGGGTTTATTCGGCCTAGTGTGTCGCTTTGGGGTGCGCTAGTTCTATTTGTGAAGAAGAAGGATGGCACAATAAGGATGTGATTGATTACAGGTAGTTGAACAAAGTCACAATCAAGAACAAGTATCCTTTGCCTCGTATTGATGATTTATTTGATTAGCTTTAGGGAGCGAGGGTGATCTCCAAGATTGATATCCGGTCAGGGTACCACCAGTTGAAGATCAGGGACTCAGATATTCGTAAGACAGCTTTCAGGGCCCGATATGGTCATTATGAGTTCCTCGTGATGTCTTTTGGGTTGACCAATGCCCCAGCAGCGTTCATGCATTTGATGAACTGCGTGTTTCGGCCTTATCTCGACTCATTTGTTATTGTATTCATTGATGATATTCTAGTATACTCGCGTAGTCAGGAGGAGCATGCCGAGCATTTGAGAGTTGTATCACAGTGGTTGAGAGAGGAGAAGCCTTATGCAAAGTTCTCCAAGTGCGAGTTTTGGCTCAGTTCAGTGGCTTTCTTGGGGCACGTGGTGTCCAGTGAAGGTATTCAGGTTGATCCGAAGAAGATAGAGGCGGTTCAGAGTAGGCCCAGGCCGTCCTCAGCCACAGAGATTCGCAGCTTTCTTGGTTTGACGGGTTATTACCGTCGGTTCGTTCAGGGATTTTCATCTATAGCATCACCCTTGACTAAATTGACTCAAAAGGGTTCACCTTTCATGCGGTTGGATGAGTGTGAGGCAAGCTTTCAGAAGCTCAAGACTGCCTTGACCAAAGCTCCAGTGTTAGTTTTTCCATCAGCTTCAGGTTCATATAGAGTGTATTATGATGCTTCGAGAGTCGGTATTGGGTGTGTGTTGATGTAGGAAGGTAGAGTGATTGCTTATGCTTCTCGTCAGTTGAAGCCCCATGAGAAGAACTACCCTGTTCATGATTTAGAGTTGGCTGCCATTGTTCACGCGTTGAAGATTTAGAGGCATTATCTTTATGGTGTGTCTTGTGAGGTGTTTACTGATCATCATAGCCTCCAGCACTTGTTCAAGCAGAAGGATCTCAATTTGAGGCAGCGGAGATGGTTGGAGCTGCTAAAGGACTATGATATCACTATCTTGTACCATCCGGGGAAGGCCAATGTAGTGGCCGATGCTTTGAGTAGGAAGGCGGTGAGTATGGGCAGTTTGGCATATATTCCTGTTGGGGAGAGACCTCTTGATGTTGATGTTTAGGCCTTGGCCAATCGGTTTGTGAGGTTGGATATTTCGGAGCCCAGTCGGGTCTTAGCTTGTGTGGTTTCGCGGTCTTCCTTGTTTGATCGCATCAGGGAGCGCTAGTATGACGACCCCCATTTGCTTGTTGATAACTAGGGATTCTAGTTCATTTTATACTCCTTTTAACTTGAGTTTTGATTAAAAATGAATACAATAGTCCCAAAAGGCTTACACGTTGTACTTGTTTGCAGGGTTTGGTCAAGAAAGGGACAAGAGTCAAAAATCAGCTCAAAAAGGAGTGAAACATGCACAAGTACCAAGAACACGTCAAAGCACAGCTGCAACAGACCCACCGCGGCCTTAATCCATTAATGCGGTCCGCGGTGAGGAGATTCAGAGAAGTGCAATTTTGGAAGCTCAAGCACTGCGGCCGCAAACCATTTTGTGCGGACCGCAGTAGCCTCACCGCGGCCGTAATCGATTTTATGCGGTCCGCGGAGCAGAGATTCAGAGAGCTGGGATTTCAACTGTTGGAAGCCACTGCGGCCGCAAACCATTTCATGCGGCCGCGGTACATTTTGTGCGGTCCACGGTGGACAGAATCAGAGATCCAAAAAGTTAAGCCAAAAGCCTCATCGCTACCGTGGTGCATTTTTCGCGGACCGCGGTACCTCCGCAGGGGTATTTTTGTCTAGAAAATTTGGCCTAGTATAAATACTTTCTTTTCACATTTTTAGGGTATCTTTTGTAACCTAACTTTTAGCTGAGCATGTGAACGGCTGTTTTGTTCCATTTTGAGTAATTTGGAGCTACTTTAACTCTGAATCTTCATTATCTTAGTTTGTAATCAAATCATATGGTTGTTCTTCATCTAATTTTATGTTTTCTTCCATTATTATGAGTAGCTAGACCCATTAGCTAGGGTTGTGGCTCAACCCTATTGTGGGTATTTGATGGGTCTTGTGTTTTAATGCTTAGATGTTTATGCGTGGTTGATATTTGGACTAATTTGTGTTGTTTATGTTGGATTAGTGGTTGCAAACACTAATTTGTGCCTATTTGACTTGGGCTCTTCTTGATAAAGAGAGCTTAAGTCTAGGAAATCAGTCCAACAAGGAATTGGGGCGTACTCAAGAGATTGATAGCCCCAATTAAAGGGTTAAATCTAGAGATAGTAATACCCGATTTGAGCCTACATTGCTTGCATAATTTCGACACCCAATTGGTCTTGAGAAAGTCAATTTGGGCAAAGTCACTCGAGCTACCGAGAGGTATAGAGTGAGTAGTGTCGTGCATTGGCTATATCGCGATCCCAAACATAACATCTTTGCCTTAGATATTACCTAGGGGGAAGTCACTTCCCTAGTGCCTCGTTACCTATTAGAAAACCATTCAAGCAATTATTCTTAGCTTAATTTAGCATCTTAGTAGCATAAAAGTAGAAGTAATCAAAAGAACAATTATGATTGGAAGCGTAATTAAGAACATTATGCATTGCTAGTTTAGATAGGAATCCAATTCCCAATTCTAGCCCCCTGTGGATTCGATCCCGAACTTTTCGGGTAAAAGCTGCATCGACCGCTCTCGCCACTCCATAGAGATGCAGGGTTGGCACCGATAACTTGTCCTTAAGGACAGAGTTCAGCACGGCGATGCCAGAGATGTGACTATTGGTGATGATGGGGTATTAAAGATGCAGGACCGGATATGTCTACCCAATGTAGATGGGCTTTGGGAGTTGATTTTGGAGGAGGCCCATAGCTCGCGGTATTCCATCCATCCGGGTTCCGCGAAGATGTATCAGGATTTGAGACAGCATTATTGATGGAGGAGAATGAAGAAGGATATTATGGGATTTGTAGCTTGGTGTCTCAATTGTGAGCAGGTGAAATATGAGCATCAGAGACCAGGTGGCTTGCTTCAGCAGATAGATATTCTAGAGTGGAAGTGGGAGCGGATCACCATGGATTTTGTAGTTGGACTCCCACGGACTTTGAAGAAGTTCGATGCTATTTGGGTGATTGTGGATCGGCTGACCAAGTCCGCGCACTTTATTCCGGTATGTACTACCTATTCTTCAGAGCGGTCAGCAGAGATTTATATCTGAGAGATGTTCGCTTGCATGGTGTCCCAGTTTCCATCATTTCGGACAGAGGTACTCAGTTCACTTTGCAGTTTTGGAGAGCCGTGCAGCAAGAGTTGGGTACTCAGGTTGAGTTGAGCACAACTTTTCACCCTCAGACGGACGGTCACTCCGAGCGCACTATTCAGATATTGGAGGACATGTTACGCGTTTGTGTCATTGACTTTGGGGGTTTATGGGATCAGTTTCTACCGCTCGCATAGTTTGCATATAACAACAGTTATCAGTCGAGTATTTAGATGGCTCCATATGAGGATTTATATGGGAGACGGTGTAGATCTCCAGTTGGTTGGTTTGAGCCGGGCGAGGCTAGGCTTTTGGGTACACTTGGTGCAGGATGCTTTGGACAAAGTGAAGGTGATTCAGGAGCGGCTTCGTACAGCGCAATCGAGACACAAGAGTCATGCTGACAGGAAGGTTCGTGATGTGTCTTACATGGTTGGGGAGAAGGTTCTACTGAAGGTTTCACCCATGAAGGGTGTTATGAGATTTGGAAAGAAGGGTAAATTGAGTCCTCGGTTCATTGGGCCTTTTGAGGTGTTTCGGAGGATTGGGAGGTGGCTTATGAGCTTGCTTTGCCACCTGGCTTGTCGAGCATGCATCCGGTGTTTCATGTTTCTATGCTCCAGAAGTATATTGGCGATCCATCTCATGTTTTGGATTTCAGCACGGTTCAGTTAGACTGTGATTTGACTTATGATGTGGAGCTAGTGGCTATTTTGGAGCGGCAGGTCCGAAATTTGAGATCAAAGGAGACAGCTTCAATAAAAGTGCAGTGGAGGGGTCGGCCCGTGGAGAAGGCTACCTGGGAGACTGAGCGGGAGATGCGGAGCAGATATCCACACCTATTTGAGGCTTCAGGTATGTTTCTTGACTCTTTCGAGGACGAACGTTTGTTTAAGAGGGGGAGGATGTAATGACCCGGCCGGTCGTTTCATGAGTTACCGCTCCGTTTTTCCCCATTTCTACTTCCTTGTGTGTTGTTCGACTGTATTTCATCATGCCGTGATGGTGGTGTTGTGTTCGGAGTGGTCTTAGGGAGGAATGAGACACTTAGTCTCTTAAGTTGGTTATTTAGTTGGTAAAGTCAACCGGAAGGTTACTTGTCGGTAAATGATCTTGGAGTTGGGTTTTTATGGTTCGGATAGCTTCGTAGGTGATTTGGGACTTAGGAGCGTGATCGGAATGTATTTTGGAGGTCCGTGGTAGATTTAAGCATGAATTGGCGAAATTGCAACTTTGGCATTTCCGGTCGGCAGTGGAAATCTTGATATCGGGGTCGGATTGGAATTCTAGAAATTTGAGTAGGTCCATTGTGTCATTTGTGACGTGTGTGCAAAATTTCAGGTCATTCAGATGAGGTTTGATAGGTTTTTACATCGTTTGCGGAATTCGGAAATTTTGGAATCCTTAGGCTTGAATTCGAGGGTGATTTGGTGTTTCAGTGTTGTTTTGAGTGTTCCGAAGGTTGGAATAAGTTTGAATAGTGGTATGTGACTTGTTGTCATGTTTGGTTGAGGTTCCGAGGGCCTCGGGATGGATTTGGGTGGTTAACGGAAGGTTTGGAGTTGAGTTGGAGTTGCAGATTTTGTTGCTTCTGTTGTTTCCGCACCTGCGGAGTGGGGACCGCAGGTGTGATGATCGTAGGCGCGGGAAGTAACCGCAGGAGCGGAGGTTGTCGCAGGAGCGGAGGGATTGACCGCACCTGCGAGCCCGCAGGTGCGAGGCCTAGGGCGCAGGTGCAGAAGCTGGTAACTTAAGTTAAAACTGCAGATGCGGTTATTTTGACCACAGAAGCGGCCCGTTTATGCGTGAAATGGGCTGCAGGTGGGAAAGTGCTGGGCAGAATGTATAAAAAGGCCCCTTCGCGATTTTCAGCCATTATTTCGCCATTTTTGTGCGATTTTGGAGCTCCAAGCCGGGAATTCAAGGAGGAATTGAGGGATTTCAGTGAGGTAAGTTACTTGGGCTTTGTATTTGGTGTTTGTGGTGATTTTTCCACTACCTAATCATGAAATTAGTGGGGAATTTGGGGTGAAGTTGAAGGTTAGTGCTTGAGTTTTGGAGAGCTTTGATTGAGAATTTGAGGGGTCGTTTGAGGTCCAATTTTGGTGATTGATATGTATAGACTCGTGAGGGGATAAGGATTCTAGTGTTGTGATTTTTATCGGATTCCGAGACGTGGGCCCGGGGGTCGGGTTTGGCCAATTTCAGAATTTTTGAGTTAATTTGATTATTTTCGCTTGGTCTTTTTTCCTTTAGCGTGTATTAATGGTGTGATACTGATTTTGGTTAGATTTGGAGCATTTGGAGGCCGAGTCGAGAGGCAAAGGCATCGCGGGTTAGAGTTCGGTCCGGTTTGAGGTAAGTAATGATTGTAAATGTTGTCCTGAGGGTATGAAACCCCGGATTTCACATTGTGGTACTATTTGAGGTGACACACACGCTAGATGACGAGCGTGAGGGGCGTGCACCGTTGGGGATTGTGACTTGGTCCGACCCGTAGCAACTATTAAGTTGCGTATTTGGCTGAAACTACTTGATATCATCTTATGCTAGAAAGTAATGCTATGTTTTGGACCGAATGCCATAGAAGGACATTTTTCCAAGTGTTTTTCTGAAGCTGGGTTTTTACGAGATAATTGATTTCTATATTATTTTGGAAATGTACTATATTTGCTGTAGTGTTATGACGTGGAATTACCTGATTTTCTTGCTGCTCAGTTTTCATTTACTTTTATTACTTACTGAGTTGGCGTACTGACATTACTCCCTGCACCTTGTGTGCAGATCCAGGAGTTGCGGGTCGCGATAGTGAGCGCTGATCGTCCTTTCAGCAGGTCTTTCGGAGCCGGCAAGGTAGCTTCTTGGCATTCGCAGCCCTGCACTTCTCCTTCTTATCTTACTCATACTGTTCTTAGTATCTTTGTTTCCGGACTATGGCAGCCTTTATTGTACTTAGACAGACCTTGTAGTTGCTCGTAACTTGTGAGACCCCCATGTCGGGCTTGTGTTATTTTTCTGCTCTGGTTGTTTAGACCCATGTTATGAGATATTGTCAATTAATAGCTTAAAACTTCCTTTTTTAATTAATAGTTTGATTTGGGATTTGTGTCGGCTGGCCTAGTTTCACGATAGGCGCCATCACGACCGGGTCGGTTTTAGGGTCGTGACAATATTATCAATTATACTTCTCCCTTTCACAAATCCAGACTGATTAGATGAGATTAGGGAAGGCAGAAACTTCTCCAATCTATCATGTAGAATTCTAGACAGCACTTTATTGATGAAATTGCTCAAACTTATTGGTCTTAAGTTTGAGAATGTCTGCACTCTTGGATTCTTTAGCAACAATACCAAGTTTGTATGAGTGATAGGCTTAAACAATGCAGCAACACCATAGAAATGAAGCACCATGTTGTGTATGTCATAGCAAATAATATCCCAACATTCTTGATAAAATAATCAAGTAATCCACCAGGACCATTGGCACAATCCCTACTTAGCTCAAAAATTGCAGCCTTAACCTCTTCGAGGGTTGGAAATCTACACAACTCCAAATTCTTCTCCAAAGTAACAGTAGGTACATTCTCCAGCATAGAGAAATCTGTAGGATCTCCTTTATTAGTGAACTATTTTCGATAAAATTCAACTGCAGTATTGGCCATTTGTTCTTAATATTCTAACCAATTACCATCTCCATTATGGATCCTTTTCAATTGCAGCTTCTTCCTTTTGCCATTGACATGATTGTGAAAGAAGCTAGTGTTTCTATCTCCCTCAGCAAACCATATCATCGCAACTTTTTGTTTCCAGTACTGCTCATGTATACTCAAGTATTTCTTCAGTTCTGCCTGAGCTTTTTGGAGAATAATTCTATTCTTAATTGTAGGTTCCTCCTCAAACAGCATCTCCTTAACTTTAACAATGTCTTCCAGAATTGCTAACTGTTTGAAGATGTCACCAAAGGTGTCCTTGCTCCATTTTAGATAGTGGTGCCTTAACCTTCTTCAGCTTGTGTTTGAACATTAGAAATGGATCTCCCATGAAATCAGCATCCCAACTTTGTCTCACCACCTCCTTAAATGTAGCATGTTTTGTCCAAAAGTTCAAGAATCTGAAAGGCTTGACAAAACTGGTAGTCTGCTCTCTACAAGTCATAAGTAATGGTGCATGATCTGAGCCAGTTCTAATCAAATGTTCCACTTTAATTGAGGGTAGCATATTCTGAAATGGTAAATTCACAAAAATCCTGTCCAATCTCTTGAATATACATTCAGCATTAGGTCTTCCATTCCACCAAGTAAATGGGCTTCCTTTATAGCCTTGATCAAACAGCCCACAAGAATTGACACAGAATGCAAAATCCTCATATTCATGAGGATGAACTGGTAAGCCCCCTATCTTCTCATCTTCATGTAATATCACATTAAAGTCTCCTCCTACTAACCAAGGAAGCTCCATATCACTTTCCATATAGTATAGGTTATCCCATAATTCCAATCTCTCTAAAGATGAACACCTTGCATACACAAAAGTCATCATGATATGCTGACCAATGTCATAGTGAAAGACTTTGACAGTCACCTGTTGATTAGTCTCCACAATCAATTCCCACTCCACCACAACATCAAAGAACAACCATATCTTCCTATTCAAATTTGTAAAGGCAGACTCCATGTTTAGTCTTCTTCTATACCTTTGTATATGCCGTGCCTTTTGAAAATGCTCCATTAATGCAATGACAAAGAAATTATGACCCTTTTTCATATTGATCACCCTACGGAAGGCCTGTTGAGTGTTCACAGACCATATGTTCCAAATTAAGGTCTTGATCATCATTTCGTTTGTGAGGCTGCCTTCCTAGGCATGATCCTTAAAGGTTGAAGTGGTTCTTTGTTCTGGGTCTGCTTCATTGTCTTCTTACCCCCCTTTGTAGTAGTTCTAGGTTATAAATCTGCATCACTTGCCACTTGTTTAAAGTTCCTAGCAACTGACTCATCACCTCCTTCTTCCTCCAGTTGTTGTTGCTCCATTAAATCTCTCTCTCTCTCTCTCTACAGGTTCCACATTATGTGTAACTAGATCATGTAATGTTTGCAAGGGTGTCTTCAATGGAACATTGAGTTGCAGTTGCATAATCTGATCAGTGCCTGGTTCACATGCCATTGGCATTGCCTCTAAATCTCCAGATGTCCTAGGTACAATAACCTGCTCCTCAGCTACCTTAGCATTATGCTCCAAGTTGCTTACAGCTTCCTGTATCATCTTGAATTGAAGTTCATAGACATTGCCCAGATTAGGGTTCACTGTAGCAACTTGCCCAGGATTTACTGTTTCATTATGATCAGAGGTCTTTCCATCAGCTGCCATTTGGTTTGCCCTCACTGTATCCTCTAAGACATTAACATCAACATTGCCAATGTTTTCCTCCTCCAAAATATCCACCAGAACCCCATTAGAACTAGAAAAAACCTGAACAGTTCCCTTAGGGTTTACTGTTCCATTGGATTTCTTCTTCCCAGCTAATTCTACAGTTGATCCATCAATTATTCTATGTTCTTCCTGAGCTCCTGTAGTACCTCCAATTGGTTACATAGGTTGCTGCTCATTATTCTTCTCCAAAACTTCAACCCTAATTTCCTGCAAAGTAGGGTTTACTGTAGACATGTTGTCCACATGTACTGCATGTTTCAGCTGTGTATTGCCCCCTTATTCATCGACTTTTGTACTTGTATTTGCCTCTGAATTGTCCTCTAACCCTTCTATTTCATCACTCCATAATGACCTATCACCTCTAGTTTCTCCAGTTGACATAGGTGATTCAACAAAAGTTTGTGAAGGCACCTCTTGGCAGGAATGATTTAAGGTGACATTGAGAACTTCCTTAGGAGGACCAAACATTCTTTGAACCCAGTTAACAATCCTTTCCTTATTAGCTGCATCCTCAATCCCATTACCCTTAGGATTAGTGATTTCTGAACCTACCGGATTTCCATGTTCCTCAACTTTAATCCCTGTATTACTAGGATTAATGGTTCCTTCCTTAGCCGTTGTAGTAATCCCAGCATCCTTAGGATTGGAGCTGGTATTTTCCTTAGTCTTCACCTGCTCCTTCTCCTGAACCTTCTTAGCATCAATTCCTTGTTGCTTTTGCTGTTGTGCCTTGCTATTATTATCTCCCTTGCCATCAGTAATCCTCAGCGTTGGTGGATCAATTTCCTCTACTTCCAATGCATCAAATTTGTTCCTTGTTGACACTGCCTCAACTTTGTTCTTCCCCTTTCCATTGTCAGTCTCCTTCTCCTTTGTAGTGCCAAATGATATGGCCTCTGTGATCACGTTGATACTTGCTCCTCCTTGCTTGCATCCACTCCTGCCTAGCAGGATTTGCAATTGGTTTACCCAAAACTTACCACTTGAAAGCACCTTAGTTGAAGCAGATGTAGTTCTAACAAGCTCTTTCTCCTTCACTTTGTCATTGCCTTGATCTTCAAATTTCCTAAGCTCGGGATTAATTACCCAACACTCGGCTTCCTTATGGCCTTGTTTCTTGCAAGTTTTGCAATACTTAGGCATATAATCATACATAATCTTGATCCATTTAGACTCTTCTGGCCCAGAATCATCCTCATCTTCTACAATTTTGATCCTTTGAGGGAAATATGAGAGCAAATTCACCTCAACTTTAACCTTAGCACAACTAGGTCTTGTGCTATTCGGAGTAGCCAATTCAACATGTAAAGGTCTCCCAACAGCACTTGCCAACGAGAATACAAATTCCTTACCAAAAAAGTTAGGTGGCAGGTCCTGAAAAGAAATCCAAGCTATAGCAACAGGCATTTCTTCATCGGGTTTCCACCAGGGATTCTACCTTGTATATCGCATCTGCCACATCTCACCTTGTATCTTCAAATAAAATGCTAGCTCTGATAATAAATGAATTTAAAGAAATCTTAATAAGGACATCGTTGTCTCCAATCAATCCAATGGAGCAAGGGCCCTTTAATTCACACTGTATAGGAATAGACTTACATAATTCTTGAATAACAGGCTTACCATATGAAAATTTGCCCAGCACTGCCAACTGCAGTCCTTGTTGAGCAATGGATTGTCGAACTTCCTGCTTTTTCCATTTAATGATGGGCTCTCTATGAAGATATTCAACTTGTTTTAGGGTTGCATGGGTTGGAGTTGGCATGACCGCATTTAATACAGTAGGTTTAACTAATTACGCATAGTTTTGGATTATTTTTGGGCTCGTAGATGTTTGGAGGGGCTGTGGGGATGGTTGGGACGACTGACTAGCCTCAAGAAGGGGCTGGCTAGTGGCCGAAGCAGCCATTAATGGCTTCGTGAGACCTTCGTGCTCAGTCGTCTCCTGTCGCCAATTGCCAGAGCTCCTAAGACGTGAGGTGGGGTTTTTTTGGGTTTAATCACCAAGCCTTAGATTCTAACATACAAGGTTTTTTTTCCTTGCTAAATTTTCCCTTGCTAAAAACCTCAATCCGAAGGTAATGGCCCCCAGTATTCGAGATCGAGCTTGAGAGGGATCGGATACTTTTGATGCGAAGTGAACGCCCATTGACTCCGGTTTGGGACCGGCCTTCAAATCTAAGTTAGCACGTTTTACTATTGCCTCGTTAAAAACCTTGCCAAAAACCCCCATTTTGGGACAAAAATGGTTCAAGGTAAAAAGAGTGCAACCATACTTTCAGACCTAACATCCATATCCATTCTTGGTCGTTTACTTGCAAATTTTAGTCCGATTCATAACATGATTAAAGAATACTTAAGTTTGAACCTTAGTAGTAGTACTGCTTTAAGTGTGTCACATTCCAGTTATTCGGTAACTGCACACCATTTCCTGATTCGAGTTTGTACGAACCTTTGCCGATAATTCAGCCTACTCGAATTGGTCCTTCCCAGTTCGGTCCCAGCTTTTCCTCGTTCAGGTTTCGGGTGTGTAATGTTACTTTTCTCAACACCAAGTCCCTATTTTGGAATTGTTGGAGGTTGGATCTTAGGTTATAATATCTTTCTATCCGTTGTTTCTGTGCAGCCAACCAGACAAGGACAGCCTCCCGCCTTTAGTCCAATAGTTCCAGGCTCATAATCATGGCCTCGCTGTTCGAATCTTCTGTTGCATATTGGAACCTGAGGCTCGGTTCTCCCACTTCGACTGGTATCAAGGCTTCGGCACCGCAAACCAATGAAAATAGGGTGGCCCCGGTACTAGACTTCAAGGTCGTACGGTATGTCCATAGGACTTCGGGCAAGATTTCCTTCCATTTGCCTTTGGCATCGATCAACCTCTTTTTCAGGTTTTAAGGTATGGTCTTGTTCGTAGATTCTGCTTGTCCGTTTCCACTAGAATGTAAGGTGTTGACAGTATTTTCTTAATCTTGTTATCTTCAAAGAACTTATTTACCTTGTTACCGATGATTATCTCCAATATCGCAAACAATTTTGGATGGTATGCCGAATCGGCATATTATGTGGTCCCAAATAAAGTAAATGACTTCTTTTTCCGGGGCTTTCTCGAACGCTTGAGCTTCGATCCATTTGGAGAAATAATCGGTCATGAATAGTATGAATTGAGCCTTACCGGGTGCCCACGATAGGGGACCGATAATGTCCATTCCCCATTTCATAAATGGCCATGGGGATAAGATCTAGTGGAGTAGTTCTTCAGGTCAATGGATCATCGGTGCATGTCTCTGGCAATCGTCGCATTTTTGTACGAAGTCCTTCGCATCCTTCTCCATTTCGGTCCAGTAATAGCCGGACCTGATTAATTTTCGAACCAAAAACTCCGCCCCCGAATGGTTCCTTTAAGTTCCTTCGTAAACTTTTCTCAAGGCATACTCGATATCTCCGGCCCCAGGCACCTGGCTAATGGGCCATCAAATGTTCTTCTGAACAACGTCCCTTTGACCAAACTAAACATGACAGCCTTTGTATACAGGGCCCTCAATTATTTGGGATCTGAAGGTAATTTTTCGTGTTTCAAGTAGTCTATATATTTGTTCCTCCAATCCCAAGTTAAACTCGTCGAATTTACTTTGAGATGGCCTACTTCTATTACTTACTTCATGAGTTGTACTACCGTTCCCGAACTGAATTCGTCGACATTGACCGATGAACCCAAGTTAGCCAAAGTGTCGGCCTCACTATTCTGATCTCGGGGAACGTGTTCCGGGGTCCATTCTCTGAATTGATGCAGTGTTACCTGTAACTTGTCTAAGTATCTTTGTATCCGTTCATCTTTTACTTAGAATGTTCCATTGACTTGATTTACCACGAGGAGGGAGTCACACTTGGCTTCAATCACCTCGGGCCAAGGCTTTTATCCAGTTTGAGACCTGTAATTATGGCCTCATACTCGGCCTCATTGTTGGCCAATTTTACAGTTCTAATAGACTGCCTAACTACATTGCCTATAGGTGGCTTCAACATGATGCCGAGCCCGAAACCCTTTGCATCCGAAGCACCGTACGTAAAGAGGGTCCAAACTCCCGAGGTAGTCCCTGAGGTTAACAGTAATTCCCTTTCGGCTTAGGGTATTAAGTCCAGTGTAAAGTCAGCCACGAAGTCTGCCAAAATCTGAGATTTAATGGCAGTTTGGGGTCGATACTCGATATTGTACCCGCTGATTTTGATGGCCCATTTGGTCAACCGACCTGAGAGCTCGGGTTTGTACATGATATTCCTCAGTGGGTAAGAGGTTACGACACATATGGGGTGGCATTAAAAGTATGGTTTTAACTTTCTAGAGGCACTTAGTAAAGCGAGCGCCAATTTTTCTAGGTGAGGGTACATTGTTTCGGCCTCGCCTAGTGTTCTACTAACATAGTAATTGCGTACCTTCCTCTTCCCGAACTAATACTCCATTTACCGATACCTCGGAAATCGCCAAGTAAAGGTACAGTTGTTCGTCTGCCTTCAGAGTGTGAAGAAGGGGCGGACTTGATAGGTATCGTTTGAGCTCTTCCAAAGCCTATTGGCATTCCAGGATCCAGGAAAAATTAGTCTTCTTCCTTAACAGTGAGAAGAATCGATGGCTTTTGTCCGAGGACCTTGATATGAACCGGCCCAGAGCGGTTATACGCCCGGTTAGCCTCTAAACGGCCTTGACGTTGTCCACCACAAGGATGTCTTCTATGGCTTTGATTTTGTCGAGATTGATCTCGATTCCCCGATTGGATACCATGAACCCAAGGAATTTTCTCGATCTGACCCCCAAATGTGCATTTCTCTGGGTTCAGCTTCATATTGTACTTCTCTAATATGTCGAAGATTTCCTGCAAATGTTCCAAATGGTCCTCTACTCACAGGGACTTAACTAACATGTCGTCAATATAAACTTCCATTGATTTCCCTATCTGTTCTTCCTGCATCCAGTTTACTGGATGCTGATAGGTGGCACCGGCATTCTTTAATCCGAATAGCATTACATTATAACAATAGGTGCCGAATTTAGTGATAAAAGAAAGTCTTTTCTTGGCTGCCCGGATCTATCCGAATTTGGTTGTATCCTGAATAGGCATCGAGAAAGATGAGTATCTCGTGCCCGGCCGCTGCGTCGATCATCCGATCGATGTAAGGCAAAGGAAAAGAATCCTTAGAGCATGCCTTGTTCAAGTCTTTGTAATCTACACATATTCTTAGCTTATTCTCTTTTTTAGGTATTACCTCTATGTTAGCTAACCAGTCTGGGTACTTAACTTCCCGAATGGACACTATTTTAAGGAGTTTAGATACCTCGTTCTTGATGAATGCATGCTTGACCTCGGACTAAGGTCTCATCTTCTGTTTAACTGGGTGGAACTCCGGGTCCAAACTCACTTATGAGTGGTTACCTTTGGTGGGATCCCTGTCATGTAAAGATGGGACCAAGCGAAACAAGCTATGTTAGTTTTAAGAAAATTAATGAGCTTTTTCCTGAGCTCGGGGGCTAACCCCGTGCCCAGGTATACCTTTCGACCTGGCATGTGTTCGACCAATGTGACTTGATCCAACTCTTCGACCGTCGATTTGGTGGCATCGGTATCATCAGGTGCTATGAATGATCTTGGAACTCCGTAATAATCTTCTTTGTCGACTCCTCGTTCCTCCGGTCCGGCCGGGACAGGCATCGGTGGTTGCTATTTAACTTCGGCCTTTCTGGCTGGCTCCGTGTTCCTTAATGTCGTGACGGTGGGCATCGAGAGTACTTCATCGACTACGAACATCACCTTTGCAGCTAGTTGTTCTCCGTATACCGTCTTGATTCCTCCCTGTGTAGGGAATTTTAATGCCTGGTGTAAGGTCGAATGTACCGCCTTCATGTTATGAACCCATGGTCTTTCAAATAGAGCGTTATATCTCATGTCCCCTTCGATCACATACAACTTTGTTTCCATGATGGTCCCGGCGGTATTTACTGGTAGGGTTATCTCCCCTTTAGTGGTTTCGCATGCCATGTTAAATCCGTTCAACACCCGGACTACTGGCACTATTTGGTCTTGTAACCCCAACTGCTCTAGACCCTTGATCTGATGATGTTGGTCGAGCTACCTGGATCAATCAACACACATTTAACTCGAGATTTATTGATAAGTAAGGATATTACCAGTGCATCATTATGAGGTTGTACGATGCTATCGGCATCCTCGTTGCTGAATGAAATGGTTCCGTTTGGGATATAATCTCGAGTGTGTTTCTCCCTTGTGATGGATATTTTAGTGTGTTTTATCATCGGCCCTTTAGGGACATCGATCCCTCCAATAATCATGCTGATGTTATGTTGAGGTTCCTCTTGTTCGGTCTTTTTGTGCGCGTCCCTGTTTCTGAAGTAGTTTTTGGCTCGATAACTCAGGAATTCTCGTAGGTGCCCGTTATTAAACAACCGGGCAATTTCTTCTCTCAATTTCCGGCAACCCTCGATCATGTGTCCATGAATGCCATGATATTTGAACATCAAGTTAGGATCTCTCTGGATAGGGTCGGACTGCAATGGTCGAGGCCACTTAGTGTCCTTGATGCACCCCATTGATGACTTGATATTTGCAGCATCGGCGTTGAAGTCATATTTCGAAAATCTTGGTGCCTCTCTGGCCCAGAGCGGCCTACCGAAACCGTTTTTGCTCGTCAAACTTCGGCTATTGGGCCCTCGATCGCTTCTCTTCTCGTTCCTCGTAGGGTGACGCCTGACCCCATTACCCCTTCGGTCTACGATGTATAGTTGATATCGGTCCCGGATCAATCTTGGTTCATGATCGACGACTCTCTTAGACATGTCGTCGATTTTAACAAGATAAACAAGCCTAGAGGGGGCTCCGAGTTGATCGTCTTCGACTCTAATTTTCGACTGGTACCTGTTGTGGACTTCGGCCCAAGTTACTGTCGGGTATTCTACTAAGTTTTGTTTTAGCTGCTGCGAAGCCAAGGAACTTCGGGGGTTAAGTCCTTGAGTGAACGCCTGAACAGCCCAATCATCTGCAACCGGTGGCAGATCCATCCATTCCATTTGAAATCTTGATACAAACTCCCTGAGCATCTCGTTGTCTCTTTGCTTAACCTTGAAAAAGTTTGATTTCCTGGTCTCGACTTTGATGGCCCCGGCATGAGCCTTCACAAAGGCATATGCAAGCATAGCAAACGAATCAATAGAGTTTGGGGGTAAATTGTGATAACACATCAATCTCCTTTTGATAGAGTTTCTCCAAACTTCTTTAGCAACACCGCCTCGATTTCGTCGTCTTCCAAGTCGTTCCCCTTGATGGCACACGTATAGGAGGTCACATGCTCGTTTGGATCCGTGGTTCCGTTGTACTTTGGAATATCAGGCATACGAAGCCTCTTTGGGATCGGCTTCTGTGCGGTGCTCGGAGGGAAAGGCTTTTGGACAAACTTATTGGAATCCGGTCCTTTTAATATCAGGGGTGCTCCCGAGATTTGGTCGACCCTGGAGTTATATGTCTCTACCTTTTTGTCGTTTGTCTCAATTTTTTTCTCACCTGATTCCACCCGCTTCGTCAATGTTTCAAGCATTTTCATTATCTCGGGGTTGGCCCCGGGCTCAGCTTCATCCGACCTCTCGGTGGTTTGCTCGTTTATTCGAGTATTCTCGCGGGACTATTCGGGCTCGACCCTAATGGGAGGGTGGCCCTGATTTTGTAATTGTGCTATCGCCGCTTGTTGAGCCTGCAGCATTTCAAAGATTAGCCGTAGGTTTATCCCATCACCTTCGCCTGCGGGCGTTTCTCGAACTGTTGGTTAAGGGCCTCTACGAACATTGTTTTCGGGGTTAGTTGGCAGGTGGGCGTCGATAGCAATCTGTGAATTGGCGTCGATTGGATCAGTGACTGGGACTCCGTTGGGATCAGCAGGGGGCACCTCATTGCTAGGCACCAAGTTGTTGTTTTCGCCATGGTGGCCAGACTCGGTCTCAACGTTCAAGTAAGCAGACTGAGAGTTTGGCATTTTTAAGTTGACCTAAAATTGAAACCTTAAAGAACAAGCGTACAATAGAGTGCATTATGGAAATTTGTATCAAACCACCACTGTTATCCTTAGCCGTAAGGTGGGCGCCAAACTATTTACCTTTAAAATGGATAACAATTGAATTTATACGCGGTTTTAAAGATATGTGGATTGATTTAACATAAATAATCAAGAACATTAGATAAATGAGTTAAAGACATAATGAATAATCAAATCAGTTGTAACGTTATGGCCTAGCTTGAATTTGGATTGGGCAATAGTTTCTGCCCTCGATTGGGTCTTGGGTTCAAAGCCAATCAAGAACAAAGAACAAAAATAAAGTAAAGACTTTTAAGCGGCTAGAATGTAGAGAAATAATTTTGTATTGCCTTGGTATGCGTGTTACAATCCGTCCTATCAAAGAAAAACCACCCCTTTATCTAGTAGGAAAGTTTCACCCCTAGTACAATTCTAAAAAAGGTAAAAATCCTCTTTCTCGTCAATTACTGATCCGCTGGCGATGGCGGGCGAGATCCACGCCGTGATATCCAATGGGATGCGGACATCATAGCCTTCTGTTAGTAATGTGCAACCATTGTCATGCTTTTCGAGGTCTCGGAGCTCGTCGCGGGTTCGGAGAAGTATTGTCTTAGCATAGGCGATGATGAGCGCTCCGTTCGGGCCTTTGTACGAGAGGCCTCCAGCTTCGATTCCGATCCATATAGTTATGTCCTTGCTTCGTGTGACCCGCCGAAAAATCGAGATGCTCATTAGCCCGATTTTATCCGTATACAGATATATTTACATCTTTTATTTGCTAGACATTATAAACTATATAATCAGAATTTTAAATAGATAATATATTTGATACAGAGAATTCACCCATACGATAAAACAACTAGAAAATCTTTTTCTTAAGAGGTGTTAATTGCCTAATTGGTTGCTCTCCTTTTTTCTTTTAATCAAAGGTCTATCATTAAGATGGATAAATTAAGCACGACTCCAACCTGTATATGGCAAAAATTATAATTACACGAAGGAGGACATAAACCTTAACCTCCTTAGCATAGCATAGTGTGTAGATTAGTGTAAACCAATTTAATGTGCCTATGTTCAAAAAAGCTTAACTGGGGATTGGAGGAAACCTCTATACAAGTTTTGGATACCTCGAGATATGTTGATATTGCCCCGGATACTATTCTATTAAGTTGTAAATGTTAAACTCAATTCATAATTAGACGGTTGAACAACCTAAATCGGCATTTTATGAAGTATCTAACCATAATTAGGTCATATTAATATTTAATGAGATTAGTGAACCAAATCTTATGTTCGTTATCAGTGATTGGTGACAGGTTCCTTACGTTCATTGCTGCTTAACAAAATAAAGAAAGATAACTTATATTAATTTCTGTAACATAGGAAATTGAAAAGATGCAACATTTTATTTAATTTGCTAGTGAAATTAACGTTCTTTTTTTGTTTGGTTGCTCTCCTAATTTTAAAAACTATTTCACCGGCAGAATATGTTAGCGCGGTAGTTTAGTCCAAATTCTGTATTTATGTTAAAAATTAAAATTAGAATTCAATTACAAAATATTATGTCGCTATCTTATAATTTAGAACCCGTGAAATTTAAATTCTAATTCCACTTCTGGTTGTAGTCCTAACCCCGATTCTCAACATGTGGAGCGAGAGATGAAAAAAAGATAAGTGTAGATTAGAAAAGAGGAACGAAACAATGGAGATGAAGCTAAGATATTCTTTAACAAGAAGTTGAGGCAATGGCGATTTTGATACGAAATATCTATACTACACTATACTATATTAAAAGCACGAAGACCCTATTGGTATACTTTTGGTATACTTTTTCCACAATTCATGATATTATTTTATTTTAGATAATAGTAATCAAATATATAGAATAGTCTTTTTTATGGACTATAATATGTATTTCCTTTCAATATGTTTGTAATATTTTTGAGATGCTCAAATAAGGATTATGAAGTGTTTAACTTTGTGATTGATATTTTTGACTTTAACTCTATGATTCTTTAAGAATGTCCTCTTTAGTATTTTTGAATTGAAAATAATTTAATCTTTCTCGAAAGTTTGTTTCTTCTTTTTATCTATATCAAAATTTAAAAATTTAATACAATTTGATTCTATCTTGAAAAGAACTTTCCTTTTTATTTTTTAGGAATTTCAGTATTTTGTCCCAGATTATTTTTGCAATAATCTTAGATCTATTGAGATTAAACTTATAAAAAAATCAAAGACTATATCTAATATTTATGATTCAAAGTCATTCTCTTGAAACAAATGAAATGTTCCATCAAATAATAATAAATGAGTAAATAATTTGAGTTAAGGCTACGAAATTTATGTGGAGCAGTATTTCTTTTGTTATTCAGTTAGCAAAGTAAATCAATATTCATCACTACTAGGAATATATACTATTTCCTTACATTTTTATTTATAACTCAAGATACAATTTATGAATAATCTTTATGTGATTTGTAATTTTTTTATCCATAAAAACGGGACACACGCGCAATGCGCGTACCATCGACTAGATAACTTTAGTCTGAATTTTCTATATGTAATTAAATATAGACTTTGAAGATTTAAAAGCTTTTCTATTTTTTGAAGCTATTTTTCAATTTCATTTTTCATTCTTTTTATTTTTAATTTCATTCTAGAAGACACAAACGTAGGCAGCTAACTAACATCAGATGGGCTTTTTTGTTTGTCGCAAGCAAAATGCAAGTTGTATTTTAATCCCTTTTTATTTGATGTGCAAGTCTAAATTAAACTAACCATAAGAGATGATTTGGTACAACTTCCAGAAGAAATAGTTGTCAAACATATTGCTAATAGTATTACTGAAGACTGCTTAATAAGAAAAATATTTTCGTTATTAGATAAAAATGCAAGTTGCTACAAATACATGACAGAAAGAGCTATTTTAGCAAGCAGAAATGAATATGTTGATCAACTAAATGAGATGTTAATTTCCAAGTTTCCTGGTGAAAGTAAGACGTTTATTAGTTTCGACTCTGCAGAAGATGATACAAACAACTATTACCAGGAAGAGTACCTAAATACTTTAACACCAAATCGCTTTCCACCACACAGGTACGTTGTCATATTGGTTTTTGGGAATTTTTCTACAAATTCAACAGACATGCTCTCTCTTTTGGTTCGAATTGCCATCTGCTCTCCGTGCTTTCTTACATTTCAAATTGTTTCTTGGCTAAGTAAAATTAATGCATTACATTTGCCAAAATTATTTAAGCTATTTAACTATTATTTAAATTTCTTCATTAGTTTTAACTTTCTCCAATTTCCTTTAGTAAACTTTAAATTTGATACTTTCTGATTATTAATACCATTGTATATACTTTAAGACAGTAGCAAACCTATGCATATTATATAAAACAGGTATATATATTGCAGATCTTCTTTTATCCATCGTTGAGGTATATATATATATATATATATATATATATATATATATATATATATATATATATATATAATTAATTTATAATGGTATACAGGTTGGTTTTGAAGAAAAATGCACCAATCATGCTACTAAGAAATTTGGATCCTTCAAACGGATTATGCAATGGTACAAGAATGATATGCAGAAGTTTTGACAACAACATTATACATGCAGAAATAATGATGGGGCAAAATGCTTTCAAGCATGTGTTTATTCCAAGAATTCAACTTTCGACGCCAGAAAATGAAGGATACCCATTTAAATTCATCAGAAAATAATTTTCAGTACGTTTATGTTTTTCAATGACAATAAACAAAGCACAGGGTCAAACAATACCCAACGTTGGATTGTACTTGCCACAACATATTTTTTCACATGGACAACTATATCTCGCACTATCAAGAGGTATATCGATGTCAACAACAAAAGTTTTGGTCATGACAGAGCAACTGAAGAGACGAAGGGGCACATATACCAAGAACATTGTCTACAAAGAGATATTAGGTAAGATACAACAACATAACATGTTATTAACTCATATAACATATTATCTATAATTACAAATGTTATACATATCACGACCTTAACTAATTAAGTGTTTATATTTGCAGGTTCAGAAGATATTAACCATATTTAAATTCATCTATTACATTAGTGTAATGACACTCATGCTCTCATTTCAGTTTCATGTTGAATCTATTTTGACGTCAATTGCTATTATACATAGTTTATTCACGTGACATATAATTTTCTTGCAAACAAACGCGGGTTACACATGCAACGCACGTACACCAAAATTAGTGAATATATATGTGTGAAAAGTCACACAGTATTTTTTTAACAAATATTAAGTTGTAATCTCAAAGGAGTTAAATAAATCAAGTTCAAATCATGGATCTATCTTTGAGTTTATACCTCTTTTAATAGAACGTAGTCACTACGAATTCCTATTTTTTCTGAAGCGACATCTTTGAACCACCTTGGCATGTGATTCTTTTGGTGATTTTGAATTTTTGTTTCCACAAAAAATTACTTTTCCCGACGACTTTCAAGCGTCGCCGCAAATAAGTTTCACCAATTGGACATCTCTCATCATAGTGTTATCAAACTCAACAACAACAATAATAACATACCCAGTAAAATTCACTAGTGGGGTCTAGAGAGGGTAGATTAAATAAATAAATAAAAATCTTGATTGCTTTTGTAGGTTAAGTGGCAACTTTAATCGCCATGAAAAGTCTAATTTTTTCTTGAAGTTTATTTAATTTAATTTTTGCGCTAAAATCAAATATTTCCCTTAGTTTGTCTTTTTTGCCCTAGTTCCCTAACAGTTCCACTACTAAAATAGACATATAGCCTGTTTGGCGAAGCTTTTTTTTTTGGCAAAAATGGAGGTGTTTGGCCAAGCTTTTGGAATGAAAAAAAATACTTTTGAGGAGAAGCAGAAACAGTTTTGGAGAAGCAGAAAAAAGTAGGTACTCTTCAAAAAGCACTTTTTTGAGAAGCACTTTTGAGAAAAATACACTTGGAAGCAGTTTTCAAAAGCTTGGCCAAACACTAATTACTGCTCAAAGTGTTTTTCTAATTAATTAGCCAAACACAAACTACTTCTCACCAAAAATACTTTTTTTAAAAGTACTTTTGAGAAAAACACTTCTCAAAATAAGCTGATTTTAGAAACTTGGTCAAACGGGCTAATAGTCTTAATCCTCAACATGTGGATCGAGAGAAGGAAAATGAAAGGTGGAGTCTATAAATGTATTAAATTTTTTTATTAAATATCTATAAATATTTAATTATGACCTTAATTATTACCATATGCATATTGAAGTCGGTATAAAATTCATAAACTTTAAATTCAAATTTCTCCTCGGATTATAAGTCATTATCAGTGGAGAAGAGAGAGAAGCATCATAGACAAGAACAAAAAGGACAACAACAAGTGAGGTTTGTTCTTTAATAACCAGCAAAAATCCAACAGGTAGCAGTGGCCAAAGAGTAAATAGTAGTGATATATATGGGGCCTCTTATAATATTCCATCTGCATTTTCCACCTGAGTTGCTAACATCTTCCATGTGATTTCCTCATATACAGACATAAAATCTACGTGGCATATGATGTATGTATCAACTACTAATATTCTGATCATGTCTATTATTATTATTATTATTATTATTATTATTATTATTATTATTCCACATGCTCACATCTTACTTCGCCATATATAAAATATTTATTTCCTTTCAGTGGGGTAAGGTATGTTTCACCTCCGCGTTTGCGTAGAGTTACCTCAACTCCCCAGCCCAGCCTATCTAACGCTACGCGTTCGCGTTTGACTGGTCGCATTCGTGAAGGGCAAACCCCTCAATGCTCCGCGTTCGCGCCCCCGAGAAAAGAGCAGCTTATCCTTAGCACTCCCAAGAAGTTCGATGAAAGGAAAGCTACATTGAATGTGCCAAGATTATATGTACCAAAGGCATATCATATTTATTTCCTTTCGTTGTCTCGGTCTTGTGCTGAATAACTTTGTCTACCAAAGTTTAGGTAAACAGGAAAAAAATGATAAAACATATTTTGACTCTTTTGAATTTGGACCATAATTTCTAGTGATTTTCACTCACTTTATTTGTCGTTAGACGATACCTCGGATGTATATCGCAGTGTGTTTAAATTTGTACGACAAGTGCGTAAATAGTGTGACTTACACAACATCAATATGAATCTACCATCTCTTAAGACATACATTCATTGCGCCAAACAATCGAGTTTCAGTATGCCTGAGATTACCACAACAATAATGTTTATAAATTAAATTATTTCGTTAATTGGATTTCACTTAACTGTCTACTGTTCCATTGTATAACTGAATGATATTTAGAAGTCTTCCTCTTAGAATTTAGAAACATAGTGGTTTTGTCATTGACTTCAGATCCTTTTTTCTAGTTAAAATATCATGGTATAGCCAGTTTTCACACTGGTCAATGAAAAATAGCCAGTGTTTATCAAGTCAATGAAAAATAGCCACTATTTTGCTGCAACAGGGACCGGTCCAGTATAATATACGGGAGTTCTGGTGCATTTGTGTACGAACTCCAGCATATTATGCTGGACCGGTATACTTTGCTAACTCCTGTAAAATTTGCGGGAGACTGGAGCACCAGTGCTCCAAACTCCAGTATATTATACTGGACAATTATACTTGCTGGAACTCCCGTAAAATTTGCGGGAGTTCCAGCATAATTATGCTTGAACTCCCGTAAAATTTGCGGGAGTTCCAGCATAGTTATCTTGGAACTCCCGCAAGCATACTTATGCTGGAACTCCCGTAAAATTTGCGGGCGTATTTTTTCGGATTTTGAACAGTGTTTTCGCTCAGATTTAAAATGGGCTAAATTTCGATGACTTTTAAAATTTGGCTATTTTTCAACGACCAGTGGTAAATCTGATTATTTTTGAATTTCTCCCTTTTTTCTATCACTTTCTGCCCATTGCTATTTTTGTTGTCAATAAGGACAGCACAACCCAAAGCAATGCACAATAGCCAGTCTGGTATAATACCAACAAAAATATAGCCTGTTGTGACCAAATGTGTGTTAGAAAAGTTGGTGCTCATTTTTCTGTTTACCATAACAACCTTTTTTTTTTAAATAACTGTAGTGTCCGTATCACTAATTAATTTTATGAGATATTTATAGTATTTCCCACCAGCATGGATATTGGGTAACAGGGGTGGAGCTAAAAATTTGAGTTTATAGGTTCTATATTTTTTTCTTTGGTTTCCCACCCGGTATCCGGTACCAGCATTGGAGCCCAGACTATATCCGAATTCGCGCCGCGTAGGGCCCATTCGGGGGGAAGCGCTCCCTACCAAGGATTTTCCATACCCAGAGCTCGAACTCAAGACCTCTGGTTAAGGGAAGGGCAGTCCCATCCACTACGCCACATCCTTTGGTTATATATTTCTATATTTAAAAAAAGACAACTTATTGGATTCTAGATAAGTTATCTACACATATTAAATTAATTTTTTAACACAAATACCGGATTTGGAATAAAACTATAGAGTTCGGCAGAACCCATACGCAAGCTTGCAGTGGCGTATCTGGGACTATAGCTACGGGTTCATTGAACTCGTAACTTCCGAGGCGCATCATACTGTAAAAATTTACTAAAATTGTAAAAAATTGTGAATATGAACCCATAATTTTGAAAATATGATGGGTTCAATGCTAGAAATCTTAAATATTGAACCTATAAAATTTAAATCATGAATCCGCTCCTGCAGGTTTGTGGCTCCACCTCTATCAACTTTGTCCATCAAAACTTTTAAATAAATAAAAAGAAATCACCTAATATATTTGCATCCACCAAAATTTTAGATAAGTTGGTGCTCATTTTTCTGTTGCCATAACAACTTTTCACAAACGAAAAATACTAATGGAAGTGGAAAACCACTCTGGCAAATTACAGACCTATTAATTAACAGCAAAAGACAAAATTGCTTTTTTTACTTGCACATCCTACACCCTATAAAAAAATCCTTTAGGCCAATTATACAGATTCCAACCTTTCATGAAATGCCTCATTCCACTAAAAAAGACATCTCTCTGGTCTTTTCATAATTTGGTTTTTGTGTGTGAGAGAGAGCATGTAACTTTGTCTTCTCTTGCAAAGAAATCAACCTATTTTTACATTTAAACATTTAGGCTAGCTGTCAATGTAGTGAGATAAATTAAAGAAGATGGGTCCAAAAGTAAACGGAGCCATAAAGTAACGTTAAAGTTGTCTCTATGTTACCTATAGATCACGGGTTCGAACCGCGGAACAAGCCACTAATACTTGCATTAGGTTAGGTTATCTATATCACATCCTTGGGGTATGACCATCCCCGAATCCTGTGTGAATTCGAAAGATTTTGCGCATCAGGTTGCCCTTTTTTTTGCCTAAGCCTTTCATGAGCAGTGTTATTCGGCACATGTATAATTGGAGGTAGCCAGTGGAATAATCAAGATCCGGACAAGTTAACTCGGACACCACCATTTTAAAAAAAGAAAAAGAAGATATCAACCTATTTGTTTTGGATCACCCTTTCTGCACTACAAACCAGAACTTGCTCTTTATCCATCTGGCTTATCCAGCAAAATCTTTTTCATCTCTTGATCAAAATTAACCTAATGGTATTATAAATATCTGATATCTATGATTTATTTCCTTTTAGTTCCACCAACTTTAGAATGGTACAAGACTACAAGTTAATGCATACTAGCACTCAACCCCTATTCATAGCAAAATCACTATAACAGTACAGAGAAGGAGATATAGTGCAGCTCAGTGCACAAGGCATCTCGTGTTCTCGCAAGTTCAAGAAAGGGCCGCACCCTAAGAGTAATGACGTAGACACCCTAACCTAATGCAAGCATTATTTCATAGCAAAATCACTATAACAGTACAGAGAAGGAAATATAGTGCAACCCGGTGCACAAGACATTCTGCATTCACGTAGAGTCGAGGAAGGGCCGCACCCCAAGGGGTGTGATGTAGACAGCCTAACCTAATGCAAGCATTATTTCATAGCAAAATCACTATAACAGTACAGACAAGGAAATATAGTGCAACCCGGTGCACAAGACATTCTGCGTTCACGCAGAGTCGAGGAAGGGCCGCACCCCAAGGGGTGTGATGTAGACAGCCTAACCTAATGCAAGCATTATTTCATAGCAAAATACTATTAACAGTACAGAGAAGAAAATACAGTATAAGAAAGAAATGGCAAATTTATTTCATTATTTCATATTCTATGTCTCCAACTACAAAAAAAGTGAATTGTTCTAATAACCATTATTTATGACTATATCCATAAATGAATAATACAACAAAGAAACAAACCTTTTCTGAGAATTTCACATATTGAGCAGATGACCTGTATCTCTATACCCCAAACTCCAAGTAATGTAAGATGCCCTTGACATCACTCTCTTGCTTACCATCTTAGATTCCAATTTCTAATAAGATATTGCCCGTTCCGATTCACTCACTGACTCTAAATTCTGAATTCGCTTCTGCCTGCACTGTACAAGAAAATGCAAACCAGCATAGAGCACAATCTGCTCCAAGCAAATGAGACCTGCTAAAACCAGACTTGACTCTCTGCAGACATTTACAATACAAGGAATGACAAAGACAACCAACACCTTTGATTGAGCTATGTGCAATTCTGTAACCAACTTTTGAACCTGCATTTTCTACAAAACAGCATTGCCAATATTCCCCTGATCAAGTTTGTACTTAATCTTCCTGGATAGACTCTGCTCACAAAATAAACACAAGGAAATTATATCAATCAAGAATGGAACTTGAAGTGCTAGTCTTGTACTACTTTAAGCACATTCTATAAAGGGCAGCCCAGTGCACTAAGCTCCCGCCATGCGCGAGGTCCGGGGAAGGGCCGGACCACAAGGGTCTGTTGTACGTAGCCCTACCTTGCATTTCTGCTAGAGGCTGTTTTCACGGCTCGAACCCGTGACCTCCTGGCCACACGGCAACAACTTTACCAGTTACGCCAAGGTTCCCTTTTATGTAAGCACATTATATAGATGATGCATAATGCTGACAAAAACAAAGAACTAAGAATGTTTAAGTTCTTGAAATCTCTATATAGCACTCAAATAGAACCCCAAAAAAGACAAATCTTGGAGCATTCTGCCTGCACCTTGTGCAAATATAGTACTAACTATGCTTAACATGAATTTTTCAGCTTTAATTAACAAATGGACAGAAACCCAAAAACCATATTAGAAAACCATACAGATTTAAAGCAGAACTAAAATGACCAATATTTGATTAACCATCCAATTGGTAATTGGATTGCTCTCAAGAACTAAAGTTCAAATCTTGTAAATAACTACTACTACGCCTAAATGCATTCTGCTCTATTTAGACCATTCTGATTTTAATAGTACTCAATAATTTCTCCTTCTTAGTCATAGTATCTTGCAAAGAAATAGTCAATTCATGAACTCGTAGAAGGGAATACACGACGTGAATCCAGATTAGTCAGGATAGTGGATTCTTAAAATCGAACACAACAACAAGTACGCCTCAATCTCAAGCAAGTTGGGATCAGATATATGGATACTCATTGATCACATTACTCCATTCTGATTTTAATAGTACTCAATAATTTCTCCCTCTTAATCATAGAATCTTGAGAAACAAATAGTCAATTCATGAACTCTAGCAGGGAGTACACGGCGCAAATTCAGATTAATCAGGATAGTCGATTCTAAATATCGAATACAACAACAAGAAGTATGCCACAGTCCCAAACAAGTCGGGATCAACTATATCAATTCTCATTGACCACGTTACTCTATTCTGATTATACTCAATAATTTATCCCTGTTAATCATAGAATCTTGAGAAGCAAACGGTCAATTCATACACGAATTCCGATTAGTCAAACCAGTGGATTCCGAATACTGAATGATTAAACCAAAAAACAATACTAGTAAAAACAAACCAATCAAGAAAAAGTAAGACTTTAGACACGCGTCATGGATATATTGAGTTTGGTTGGTGTAAACACCAAGTGCGAGTAAGTTTTTACCTTAGCTTCAAGATCTGTAAGTTGAACAGCAGTACATTCCTTTGGACTATCAAATGCAGACAATGAAAACTGCTTAGAGACAACACCAACATCAAAATAAATAACACCAGAACTTGAAGCTGAAACATAGATTCTCTTCACTTGAAACCATAAAAACAAATCTTTAGCTGAAATCCCAGAAACTGAATCGATCTGACCATCACTAACTCTTCCTGATACATTCCTTTCATAGTGTAATTCATTTTCCTTTTTATCAAATACTGCATTACAAGCTTGATCTAAATGGACAACAAAATTCCCAGAGTTATCTAATGTAAAATTCCTCACACCCTTTGGTAGTAAACCCTCTGGTAATCCATGGGATTTAAGAACTTCATATATTGATGATTCTGCTGAGACTAAAACCAATATAGAAAATAAAAGAAAAGTGGATATGAAAAAGGATTTTTCAAGATTATGATGAAACAACATCTTGGTGTTAGTGCATAGGGGAAAAAGAGTTTTGGGGTTTGAGAAAATTAAGGTTTTTGGGTTGTTTAAAAAGTGAGATTTTAAGGGGAAAAAAAGAGGAAAATGATGGTGGAGAAGAATAAGAAGATGAAATGAGGAACAAAGGAGAAGCTTAGAGGCAAGTGTTGCCAGCAGGAGTACAGAAAGGATTAGGAGAATTATCAATTATTGGTGGTCATTGTGTGGGGTCCATTCAAGTGGAGGTATTTTTCCCATGTGGTGAAGTACACCACAGCTAATAGAGTTTTTTTTTTTTTTTTTTTTTGGTTCCCCACTTGTAGCTTGTTTTGGAATTTGGATGGTTGTTATTTAGTGTATCGTATTGTTATTCTAAATCTAATGCTTATTTTGATTGTTATTTGAATTTTATTGTATCGTATCGTTAAATTCGTCGTTATGTAATGACGAAAAATGTCACTTTATCTAACGACGGATTTGGTGTGTGGTGGTGTCGTTACCTTGCTTTTTCCTCTCATCTTGCCCTTTTTTATTATTAAATAATCATATTTTATCATTTATCATACTTTTTTATAAAATAATTCTATAATTTTCTTAGTAATATTGTAAGTTTATTCTTCATGTTGTTGGTGCATGACATCATCAAATAACGGCAAATGATACAATCTATCCAAACGTTGTATTCATCAAATAATACAATACAATACAATATAATATAATACGATACATTATGAAACGACATATAACAACCATCCAAACAAGTTGTCAGGAGTCGTTGGTTGTATAAGAATAGTGCTGAATAACGTGTATTAGTAATATAGAGATTAGTAATGCAAGCATTAATTATGCAGAGTAGTGTATTAAAAATTAAAATGCATGCAAAAAAATTTTAAAAATTAGTTGTTTACAAAAATACCCTCCATATTCTTTAGTTTTAAGGGACTTTAAGGATAATTTTATTTTTAACCATGCTAAGCATTAATAGTCTCGGTATTTGATAATAGCATGGTTTTTTATGTATTAGTTATACATAAGATAATACCAAATAGGTTGTATAACTAATACTTGTATTAATAATACATGTATTAAAACTCCACATTCACATCAATGTATATTACCCCATTCTTCTTTAAGCACACTTACATCAAGAGCCACCACTTATCAATGAATTTTTTTTTCCACAAGAATCCAACCTTTTTTTTTTTCCAATTCAAGTAGCTCTTACTTTTTCAAAACAGTGCACATTTCTCCTTATTTTATTAGTTCCACTCAAAAGCCAAACCAACCACCCCACACTTTAACTTTTACATAGTTCATAATAATTCACGTGCTCATGAGAGGTTACAATGGTTCAAATAGAGGGTTAATTCGAACAAATGGGTAAGGCTTGTAATGTGGTTGCCAAAGAAACAGGATTACAAGCTCAAAGGGTTAACTACGATACATAATAATTAGGCGGGTAAAATATACATATCTGGCTCAACAAGAAAACGCCTATATCCCTTCCAAGACTGAATAAAACTACTATTTCACTTTGCAAACACACGGGGCAAGTTCTAGGCATCAAATGCAATGCACAGAATAACACCAAATCTTACACACACATGGCACATAACTCACTCAGGATTGGATTCATCAAGACACCCTAGTCAGAGCAGTTAAGCAAATTTAAGATCATACAATTTAAGGTACTTATACAAGAATCAAAATCCGAGCCTAAGCGTCACAGCCAAAGTACTCACTATTCTCAAGGCATAACAAAGTCAAGAGATATTGCTTCATTTCAAAACAAAACACAATGGCTCCTATTCCCAAAAAAAAACTAACTACACCCGGTTCAAATAAAACCCTTGGAAAAGAACCGTGGTTTAAAGAAAAACCAAGAGGTAATTGCTACACTACCTAACAAAACAAAAAATCTTTTTGGTATTTTCTTTAGACTTACTTCCCTCAAGAAAACTGTCTAGAAGATCCGTCATCAGGAAAAGTCCAATCTTTTAAAAAAAAAAACACACAGCTAAAGTAGCATGAAAAATCACTCAGACAATCTCCTCACCCCACACTTAAAATTGTGCATTGTCCCCAATGCACACCCATACATACAAGAGGGTAAAAGAAACTCCCTGGTAGGCCAAAGGCCGAAGCACTAGCAGTTCATGGGGTACTCAGACTTCTCCCAAGCTTGGTCCTTCGTGTGGGTACCTCACACTTAGTTCCAACCATTTGGTTTGCTGATGCATCCTTCCAATACCTTTGCTTTCCATGCTCCTAGAAAATAAAAAACTGACACTACAAAAATAATACAATTAAAAAAAATAAAAATTAAAAAATAAATAAAAGAAAGCAATAAAGCTGGGTTGCCTCCCAACAAGCGCTTGATTTAACGTCGCGGCACGACGTGAGTCACTTTCTGCCTCCACTTTGAACTTATGAATCGGACCCCAAGTTTTGATTCTGCTCTATGATCATGCTCCTGGGGTGGTGGAACGAATCCAACTTGCCCAATAAAATAATGTAGTATTCTGCACTTCTTGGCCTTTATATGAGGTGTGTAATCCCGACTTTCTGGCAAGAAGAATTCCAGAATGTAAGCACTTTGTTCCTCATTCCTTGACTCCTCAAATGGCTCGGACGACTCTATTTCCATATCATCATCTAAACACAATGTGGAAAAATGCTTGGAGTGAGGACCAATGCCCTCAACTACATGAACATTGGAACAGTCTACATTCTCAACACTAATGACAATAGAGTCAACAAAATATGTATCCTCAATATCCTTGGTTGACTCTAGTATCTCTTCTACAACATCGACATCCTCAAAATCTAGTGCGACTGATTGTTGGTGTTCTACTCTAGCATCCTCCTCTAGCTCATCAATTTCTGTATCTAATTCACGCTCTTCTTGGATACTATTCATAATATTGGCTTGTTGAGCATTAAAAACTTCAACCAGTTGACTCATGTGAACTTTCAAGTTGTGAATAGTTTCCTCCTGCCTTTCTATCCGCAATAGTAATTTACTCTGTTGTTCCAAAATGCACTTTAACATATCTTCGAGCTTCTTTAGGTCAGCTTCCCTAGGTTCTTTGTTCCTATTAACTTCACCAGAAAAAGAAGAACCATCAAAGTAAGGGGTTGGGGGAAGGTAAGAAATATAAGCACAACCGTGAAAGTGACCATCTTGACCACCACACATATCACACACATTCCACACATAAGATTGAGTTGGTGCACAAAACTCGCTCTCAGGAATATTTTGATAATTTTGCCCTGGGTGGTTTCCTTCACAATATGCATAAGGAGGATCAAAAGTAGAATTACCAACAACAAAATTCTCATAATTCCATGATGTCATGTTTCTCAAATAAACAAATAAAACTAAAATAAAAAAATAAAAAAAATCAAATAATAAAATAAAAGTTCAAACTTGAAACCTAGCAATATGTACACCTACAACTACACCGTTAGTTCCCCGGCAACGGCGCCAAAATTTGATCACGCCCAACTATGCCTTATAAAAAGGACAATGCGGTCGTTGCAAATATAATCCGGTTTACAAGTCCGGAGTCGAATCCCACAGAGAACTAAGGTTTAGCTACAGCTGTTCACTATCACCAAGAAGACAAGCTTGAACAATTCCTAACTTATAGATATTAAGATTCTTGTGTTTAACTACTTAACTAACAAATTAAGATAGTAAATTAACAACTAACGATTCTGAGGGTTAGAGAAAAGATTAAGGAGGTCTAGAGTTATGATTTCCCCAATTGTCGGAATCCTTCCCGCTATGTCTTCTATAATTTCGCCTAAGTATTCTCTACCGATCATGAGCACTCTTATTACCGTAAATCTCTCCCGAGTAATTACGACAATTTACTAGACGCACTCTCCCGAGCTACGCTAGCTGGCTTTTAATACAGCTCACTTCAGATCGCACCCAAGGCTTCGTTATCCCTAATCCCACCTTTAAACCCTCGGTTATTGATCCCTCATATACTCTGGGAGTGGTGTTGTTCAACAATTACCTAAATATGCACTCTCTCCCGAGTTATGCATACTAAATATGCACAGCTAATTGAGAGCTCTTCAACCAACCACAATATAAACGTAGTTGAACAAATAGAGAAAAGCTATGGCTCAATTATATAAAAACATAACAAGAATTTATCCTGCAAAAGGTTCTATCAAAACTCTAGATAACAAATTAGCTATTCATAATAGTATGTAAAACTACAATACTAAAAGTCATAACCAACAATGAAAAATAGGAAGAGGAAGGAAAAACTCGTAGAAGAATTCTCCGCCTTGCTCCCAATGTGTTCTTGCCTCTAAGGGTGTTGTCTAACCCTTTAAATTAGTGTCTCCTCGCCTCCTTAGGTCTAATTTGTGTCCAAAATATGTCCCCTTCTTGTTCTTGGTCGGTCTCCTTTGTTTAATATAGGGTTTAGGACTTAAAATCCCATGTTTTGCACTTTAGTCCCTGAAATTTTCGCTCCTGCCGCGGTTTTGCCGCGGTCGCGGTGGAACCGCGGCCAAACTGCCCTCTGATTCTTCAGTTGTCCGCGAGTACACTCTGCCGCGGTTCTGCCGCGGGTCGCGGCAAAAACCGCGGTTTTTCACCCTGTTCCGTTTGGAATTTGGAAAAACGTAAAACATGAAAGTTGTAGCCCTTTGAGTTAGCTTTCCAACCATATATTGTAGAGCCCAAATGAAGTTTCTGAGCAAAAAGTTATGTCTATTTTACTAGACAGTGCGCAATATCGCTCCTCAAGCCTTCGTCGTACTTAATTATCAAATTTACGACCCGAACACGATCCCGGCTTAATTCCTTGAGCTTTTACTCAGACTTCAAAGCTTCAAATCACTTAAATTCATTCCATAACATCTATATAGCTCGGAATCACACCTACAAGGCATAAAACACACAATTAGTGCAAAACACTAGCGATTAAAGCGCAAACTAAATTAAAGTGCAGTAAATTCGAGTGTAATAAGCGACTAAAATATGCAATTATAGCCTATCATCAATTACCAAATCAATTTTTTTTAAAACGTTTTTCATTATCATGACTATCTTAAGTTAATAAAAAAACACCACTAGCTTAACTTATTTTTGATGAATTTGTTGTGTTTCATTTTGGGCTTCATTTGAAGTTCGAATGTAAGCCAGCTTTACAAGGGGAGAAATTCAAAAATAGCCAGATTTACCACTGGTCGTTGAAAAATAGTCAAGTTTCAAAAGTCATCGAAATTTAGCCACTTTAAATCTGAGCGAAAACACTGTTCAAAATCCGGAAAAATACGCCCGCAAATTTTACGGGAGTCCAGCAAGTATAATTGTCCAGTATAATATACTGGAGTTTGGAGCACTGGTGCTCTAGTCTCCCGCAAATTTTACAGGAGTTAGCAAAGTATACCGGTCCAGCATAATATGCTGGAGTTCGTACACAAACGCACCAGAACTCCCGTATATTATACTGGACCGGTCCCTGTTGCAGCAAAATAGTGGCTATTTTTCATTGACTTGATAAACGCTGGCTATTTTTCATTGACCAGTGTGAAAACTGGCTATACCATGATATTTTAACCTTTACAAGCGATATTGAAAAATAGTCAAAATTTCAAAAATAATTAAAATTTAGCCACTTTTCATGTAAAGATAAATTTGAACGAAAACATTATTCAAGAATCCGAAAAATATTCCAGCATAATATATTAGAGTTCGAATTTTTTACATGTGAACTTCCAGCATAATATATTGGAGTTCCAGCATAATATACTGGTCCAGCATAATATGCTGGAAGTTCATACACATGTGCTACAATCTCCAGTATATTATGCTGGAACTTTCGTGTTGCAGTAAAATAGTGGCTATTTTTCAATGACTTTGCGAATACTGACTTTTTTTTAATAACTTTGCAAATGATGACTATTTTTCAATTACCAGTCAGAAAACTAACTAGCCGTACTATTTTTCCGTTCAAAATGACGCATACTTCAAAATTGAATAATTTAAACTATGTCTAAAATGATCTGCAATAAGTATATGTCAATAGACTAAGGACTTATCCATAAACTTCTTTTTCTTTTTTCCGATTTTTTTTTTTTAAATAGATGTATTTGTCCATAAAAATTTATAAGTTTTGAAATATTATTCAAAAACGAGTTTTTCAAAAATCAGACCACTTCTTCAAGTTTTTCGGAAAAAAAATATCCCCCTCACAAAATTACAAATTTTTTTAAGTGAAATACATGTCCAAACATAATTTTAAATTTCAAATATTTTTTTTAAACTTAACTCTAAATACTAGTATTTCTTTTTTTTTTTTAAAATTATAGTTTTTATGTCCAAACGCGTACTAACTTCCTCAAATATATAAGAGTTGAATGACCATCAAAGATTGTGGTGAGTAGAAGTGAATTCCTCACCCTTAATTAGAGGTAGGATGCAAATTTTAGGTACTAAACAATTATGGTAGGGGACATTTACTTCTTTAAAGATATTACATGATATGAATTCAAATTAATCAAAATTCCAATACATGAGTTACGATATATTCATAAACTAAAATTTGGCATAGTAAGTTCTGACCTACTACTATCGATACAGTAGAGGATAAAGTCGTAATTTCACCCTGGACAATGAAATATCTGCAAACACGTGTAGAATTCTGTGTGGAAGATGAGCTGGCACGAGGGAGCGTGTAATCGACGCGCAAGCGAGTGGGCGCTAAGGGACCCGATAAGATATGCAGCTGATATGCATGAAAATTGAGCGATAAGTACGAGAGGGCGAAAATGACATAAGAAAACAGTGACTTTTAAGGGAGCGTGGACCGGCAGACTTGTGGAAGCTGCGGTTGGATAAGCACAAAAAGCAAATATTTTTTTTCTAAATTAGTATTTGCCATAAAATTTTCAATTGTCACATAAAGAAGAATTTTGAATTTTTTCAAAAATTTAAAAAACTTTAAAAAGTTATTTTTTAAAAATTTTACTTGTATCACTCACAAAATTTAAAAACAACCAAAAATTATATTTATGTCAAAACGCAACTCTAATTTTCAAATAACATTTTCACTTAAAAAAATATATTTTTTTTGTTTTTTGAAATTTTACAATTCTTATATCCAAACGCCCACTGCATTGAATCATGAAGAGTGACATATGTGCATGAACAAGGTAAATGAGAATAGAAGGAAAATAAGGGGAAAAGAGACACCACCTTTGCTTGGAAAGAAGAGAAAAAATAATACAACAACAACAATGACATATGGTCTAATGATAATAATATATACGCAAATCTTATTCCTACCTTGTGAAAGTAGAGAGGTTATTCCGGATAGACCTGCCGCTTAATAAAAGTAAAATCACATCAGCTAGGACAAAGAACTACAAAAAAAGGAAAAATTATAAGGAAATAATTAAAAAGCGAAGAACAAGGGCATTTTGTGCACTATCCCCACTCCCCCCCCCCCCCCCCCCCCCCCCCCCCCCCCCCCCCCCCCCCCCCCCCCCCCCCCCGCTATACACAAGAGTTCGGGGAAAGACTGAATAACAATAGATCTTATGTACGTAGTCTTATCTTGTATTTTTATAAAAGGCTATTTTCATAGCTTGAATTAGTGGCTTTTTGGTTACATTACAACAACTTTCGTCGTTACGCTAAGCAGAGGCGGATCTATGATTTAAACTCTATGAATTCAACCTTTAAGGTTCTTAGTATTTAACCTATTATATTTTTAAAGTTATGGGTTCAGACCCACTATATCTTGCAATTTTAGTGAATTTTTACACTAAACAAATAAATCCGGTACTATAACACTGCATACGCATCTAACGTTAATACTCCCCTCTAATGACAAAAAAGAACAAGTGGCAGAAAAAGATTTGTTTTTCTCATTTTATTAAAACAGAAGATTTTTATTTAAATAGAGAAATATAATAAGTGAGAATTCATACACTAAAGTGTTGTAATTTTTGTTGAGAAAGATTCTTGGTGTGCATGTATAACTTTTTTTCCCTTGAATTAGACACGTGAAATTGTTATCGTTGAGGGTGGTGATGATAGGCTGGAATTCATAATATTTGTCAATTATGAGAAAGTACTGCCACTACATGTAAAATTGGATGTTGAAACTAAAAACCTACAAAATATAAAAATATATATTTTTAAAAAGAAACAAAAAAAAATCTTCTCTCATCTCATAGTAGAAAGGTATATTTGGCCCTTTGCCGAATTATTAGTTGTGCTGATAGTTATAAGTGGATCACACATGATGGTAAGAAATGGACCCCAATTAGAAATGTTGAAAGAAGTAGCATCATCGTATTTTAGGTTACGTATTAAGCTTGATCGCTAACCTGAATTATGAACCCTAAACCCTAAGCGTACTTAGTAATTTTAGTTCAACTTTTATATTTTTCTTAAGAAATTCATTGTATACACACAAAATATTAATTAAAAACTTTGTAACTTAAAATATGAGACTAAATTTCCGATCACATAAACTTCAAATCATAGTTCTACCTCTGATCGTATATCGAAAAAGGTGGGTGCAGAAATACTAAGAAAAATCTAAAAATGTATAGCTGTAGGATGTGAAGGCAATACATATTGTTTAGGTAATAGGAGAATATGAAAATGAAGGCATGTGAAGGGTGGGGAAGAGTATAGCTGGAATGATGCTTATCATGTTTTTTGTGTTTGCCTCTAAATATACATTTGAATATTTGATAAATACTAATATTTATAAACATGCGTTGCACATTAATATAATATTCATCTAAATGCCGAAAATTATTGTTACATTAGCATAATACGTGATTTCAAAATGAAAGAATATCATCAAACTTACATTAATGATCAATTTTAGTCATGTTAAGTAGATACTTATGTATTGTGGTTTAAATGTATTTAATGTGATGATATCTTAGGGAACACTTTTTTATAGACAATGTTTTTCTGTATATGTTTCCTTCTAATGCTTTGGTTACTCTGCCATAACCAGAACTCTTGTTGTCGATATTGATATCTTCCTTGAAAGTGCAACATATAGTTATTCTTGTATATATTATGGTGAATATAGTTCAATATTTAGGATGATTGTCCTTGTGCTTTATTTATTATAACTATAAAATATAAACATACTGGAAAAAAATTTCAAACAAATTTAAAACGAAAATTGGAAGACGAAAGTTGAATTCAGGGATAAACACATACTTAAAAGCACATTGACTCGTACCATAAGTTCTGCATGTGTGACATTATTATCAAAACTTCTATATAACATATGTGTACTATTATATAAGCTATTTAGTGGATCTAAGTTTTCAGTAGCATGACAGGGCATATTTTCTTCAAAATCAACCTATATGCAATGGAAGATCAATTTTAACTTATTCTACTATATATATATGGTGACACTATCATAAGTAAGAAATAATGAATTTGACAACAAACATGTGCAGTAGAAGGCCATTTGGTGTTAAAGTATTTAAGTATTCTTCTTGGTAGTTATTGTTGGTATCATCTTCTATTGAGTCAAAACTGAAAAATATTCTGTTTTTACCATAAAACTTAGTAATCAACCTTTTATTTAGTTGATCAACATATTCATTTCTGTTAGCTAAGATAGCTCTTTAATTTCTATCATGTAATTTGCACAAATTGCATTTTAATCTAATGATAAAAATATTTTCCTAATTAAATGCACTACTATTACTATTGGGGTTGATAACCAAGTGTTCTAGAAGAACCAAATCATCTTTTATTGGATGCTCTTCTTCGTTTCCTACACGAAGCAAGAAGTCACTGAATGTTGGATTTGTTCTTACTTTAATATTTTTTGTCATTTGAATATTTTTCATTTGAGGTCATAAGTATAATTTTGGCAAGCTAGCTTTTACATTTTCTGCTTTGGTCAACTTGGAACTACTAATCGTACTTGATAAAAATCACCTCCCATACTATTACTACTTTTTCACCAAACGGTTCATCGATATCCAATATATCTCTAAAACTCTAGGCGATTGTTTCAATCATTTGACACTTAACCAAAAGCGTTTCATCCCATATTATCACTTTTGCTTTCCTTATAAATTTAGCACTATTGCTCTGATTATATATTTGTGATGGTTATTTCAGTTATTTGAAGAGGTATATCAAATCTGAAGTGAGTTGTACGACTTCATAATAAAGTCGTTGTTGGTACACCACTTATTCTTATTGCTAACAATATCATGCCTCTTGATCTGACATTTGCAAGTAATGCATGACATAGGATATTATATCGATTCCACTGGAGGCATTTACAAAGGATAATTCCGCTATACCAGACTCATTTTTTTATAATATAGTCTTGAAAACTTATTCTTGTTCAGGATTTAGCTTTGATTGTGCTTCCTCAAATACTTGTATGACCTTCTTAATATTATACTAATCTCTTTTACTTTGTGATCTATTTTTTTTTAAATCTCTAACACTCTTTTTACGGAATAAATTTATGTACCTAAATTTTTTTTAACATGAAAAATAATTTTACTTCATATGTTGATTTAAAAAATAATTTAATTTGATTCTTTTTCTAAATAATTAATTGAATGATTAATTATTTGGTTTTAACATAAAATATAATTTATTTATTTTTTATTTAGATTCTTAATATTAGTTTATCTCATGTTTGAATATTTAACCGTGATTATAATTTTATTCACCATAAATGTTATTTTCAAAGAGTAAAAAGATCGATAATATTCCACTTTTAGATCTTTATGTTTGCAAAATCATTAGTTATATTGGCTCTTATCAATCTTTTTCTTTCATTCTCACACATTTATATTCTTAAAAAAATTCTTAATTGTTCTTTGATAATTGGGTATATTTTACACGAAAAATTAATAATAATAAAATATTATTTGAGTAGGAAAGTAGTTGAAATATAATATAATAATATATTATCTTGGAAATTCTTTTCTCAATTTCAATGCTTTATGCGGTCCGTTTAGCATTACTTTATTTTTTTGGTATTGAATATTATAGAGTGGTAACGTATTATCAATATGGAGGATTCTTATGAATTTGATTTTATTAATCTTCCTACATATTTTTAATAAGAATTCAATAGACAATATTGTATTAATTTTAAAATCTTAAATATTAAAAAAATTAACATAGAAATTATTGTAGTCCAAAAAAATAACTTATTACTGCTATGTCCTTTCCCTATGAGTTCTTCTCTTTAATAATCGGCTTTTATAATAATATATGCTCTCATATTTCTAAATGAATTTGGATAATATAATATATTTTTAAATTAAATTAGCAATAGAAATTTTTTAAGAAGTATATCCTAAAAGTAGTAAGATTACAAGGCTAATATATATATGCCTGGAAATAGTTATAATAATAAGATTCCTAAAGGCAATCATGTATGATTCCTAATGTGTAGTATTATGTCCTAAAACTAATAGGATTGTGAGGCTAATGTCTAGAATTCCGAGTATATCCTTGTATTTTGAGTTATTATGCTTAATATTAAAAGGTTATTTTTGTAATCCGACATTTTATTCATGCTTTTATAATAATATAGATAGATAGATGATTTGTATCCTCATATACTACTGTCAATATCATTTTAATACAAATAGACGCAAGCAAACTTTTTTTGACAAATAGTGTCGTCCTATTTTCACAATTCGTCTTTTTCATGACAAATATGATTCGTGTCTTCATACTTATCGTAGACACTAAAATTTTAACAGAACAAAATAAATCCTAAATTCAAGACGACTCTTGAAATATTAGGAATCTACTAGGGTTACTTGGTGGCTACTCCACCCAAATCCTAATTCATGCCTATAAATAAGACTACATATGTCCTTGAAAGAGGCCAGAGGGTCTCAACAATTTTATAAACTCTCGGAATATGCACAAAGAGATATGAGATCTCCGAAATTCGATGAAACTCTTGAAATATTCATTAAGAGATCAAAGACATATCAAATATGTCTTGCTTAAAGTCCTGCGTTCGGGAAATATGCCGCTAAGGCTCCTGAATCACGTAGAATAAATCGAAGGGAATAATCAAAAGATAAACAGAGTTGTAACCTACAATGTTTATCAATAAAATTCTTTTTTCTTTATCGTTGTTTGTGATTGCAGTTTTATTTTTCTGCACAGAATATGTTGCAAACACTTATGTCAATATCATTTGAATATAAGCAGTTGTACGCAATTTTTATTTGACAAATATTGTCGTCCTATCGTCACGAATTGCCTTGTAAGTCAATTTGAGTTTAGGACGGGTGAATCTAAATCTATTTTTTCTATTCAAAATTGATATTTAACTCGTATTGTTTTCAAGTGTTATCGGGCTATAAACACCCATATTTTTCTTTTTGTGGAAAATTCTTCTTTATCTCAATTTATTATATTTGTTTTAATTTTAGATAATTTTGACACATAAAATATTATGTGCAAAAGAGCAACGTGTACACTTGTAAAAGAGCAACAAGTAACTTGCAGAAATTTGAACCTAGTACTTTCGACAAAAATAAAGTATTACGACAGTAGAAATATTTGCATTTCATGCATTATTGAGGAGTCAGGAATATGTGGTTCTTTTGGATTCAAAGAACAAAAATATGTGAAAGAAAATATAGTGACCAAAATATATATAGCGTTTTTTTGAAAGACGCTATACATTAACGGGCGTTTGGCCAGTTAAGTATAGCGTCTTTTAAAAAGATGTTATATTTGAATTAATTTATGGGAAACTATAACGTCTTTCGTTAAGATGTTATATATATAGCGTCTTAACAAAAGACGCTATACATATAAATATACATCGTCTCCTTCCCTTCCCCCAAAACCGAATCGTCCCCCCCACCCACCCCCCCACCCCCCCCCAAATTAAAAAATACAAACGGTCCCCCACCCCCTCCATTTTTAAACCAAAAAAGCTTGAGTGGAGCCCACCCGTCCAACAAAAAGTAAAGATTCTCGGTCCCACGTGCTAGCTAAGGCGTTATCTCGGACATTGTTGCTTGTCTCGGCTCCAAATCACAAAATCTTCGAATTTCTAAAAACCTTAAATCGAGGTATTTCGTCTTAGTTTTTGTTAAAACTTGTATAAAAAATGCATATTAGTTATTTTTTATGTGTTCTAAGTTATTTTGTGATTGTTTTGCGATTTAACTAATTTGTTATTTTTTATCCGGATTATAGTATTAGTGTGCTAAAAAAATTCGTAAAATAGAGAAATTGTTAAAAAAAATGTTAATTAGTTAATGTAATTTCGTGATTGTTTTGTGATTAAATTAATTTGTTATTTTTATCCGGTTTAGATTATTAATTTGCTAAAAGACTAGTAAACTAGATAAATTTTTACTTTAGTTCCCTGTAGCGGTATCTTGTGGCCTAATGTATCGCTCATATTTGTAATGCAGTGACCTTTTAGCGTAGTAAAATGTAGTGCCTTTAGCGTTGTATCCTTGTAGTTATAGAATTAATCATTTAAGTATCTCTTATTCCCAAAAAACACGTCAAAAAGCTGATAGTTGAAACACAAACTATCTCCAATTATAGTCAACAAACGTAAGAACATAAAAATTCAGGATACATTAGTGCTACTGGGGCTTAAATATTGTGTCTGGAACCAAAATATGAATATTTAATAATTAAATCTTCTATAGTTATGAAAATTAATTATTTAATTTTAGTAAAGTAAAAAGTAAGTCAGTAACAAATAAACTAACATATTAAATAATAAAACTAACATATTAAATAATAAAACTAACATATACAATAATAAATGGGTTTTCAATGTCTTTGCCTTATGCTTCTTACGTTTTGATGATCTAACAAACTTATTGTGAAGAACCAGATAGTGAACCTGACCCACGTGGTATACATTTCAAATGAATAATGTCCAGTCTGATCTCCAGCAAATGAATGAACAACCACAAGGATGAACACAACAGGGACCTGGTGACCTGGTCCCTTAGGGTTCTCTAACAGAAGTATAAGTCAACTGTACAGCTGGAACGTAAGAGCAGAAAGTGACTGTCTCGCAACTGTTACAAAGAGAGGAACACAACAGGGACCTGGTCCCTTGGTGTTCTCTGACAGAAGTACAAGTCATCTAAACAGGTGGAACGCAACTGCACAAAAGTGACTGTGCAGCAGACAGTGCAACAGTCACTTCTCATTGGGAAGAAGCGTGTACCAAGAGTTGACATCACCATCCATTATGATATCTTTTGTAGTATAACAACCTGGTGCAAGGCACAAAATACACTCATGCATTCAGTGATATTCTCTCAAGCATTAAAGTGTTCATCCGGCATTGAAGTCACTGGTGTGTCAAGAATAAGAAGACAACTCCAATAAAGGATCTGTTCCACAAAGAGTCTATGTGTATCCGTAGTTGAGTTGTAATCTTGTTATTTGTTCTTCATTGTATCTTGTATATTGCTTTCTTAGAAGCTTTGTCTTAGGAAAACCAAAAAATCCGTAAACTTCCGAGTTTATGTTGTGACTAGGTTTAGTCATAAGTTTAAATTCTTTGTAACTAGAAGAGTCGCAAAGTGGCTTGTGGTGAGAGCATCACAAGTTAGTCAAAGTTTTTGTAGTAGAGTTATTACAAAGTGGCTTGTAATAGTGAGATTTCAAGTTAGTGAAGTTAAAAGCCTACAAGTGTAGGTCGTGGTTTTTTGATCCCCTTGTGTGGGATTGTTCCACTTAAAAAAATCTCTTGTCTTCTTTACTTACAGCTTTATTAGCATTCTCAGCATAACCTCGTAGAGGATCAGGTACTCTACTGTTTGATGGACTCATACAAACTAACAATTGGTATCAGAGCAGGTTCTTTCTAAAAGGTTAACACCTAGAAAGGATCTCAATGGCTGTTCCACCTAACTTTGAGGAAGGACAATCAACCTACAGACCCCCTAGATTCAATGGTCAGTATTACGGCTGGTGGAAGACTGTATGCATGATTTCATAATGGTAGAAGATTTAGAGCTGTGGGACGTCATTTGTGATGGTCCACATGTTCCTATGAATAAGCGTGGAGAAACTGGACCAATGGTGCCGAAAAATAGAAAAGAGTACAGTGATATTCACAGAAAAGCTGTAGAAAAGAACTTTCGTGCCAAGAAAATCTTGGTATGTGGTATTGGACCTGATGAGTACAATAGAATCTCAACATGTGATTCTACTAAGGAAATATTGGAAGCTTTGCAAACGGCACATGAAGGAACCACTCAGGTTAAACGGTCCAAGATTGACTTGCTCACCACCGAGTATGAGCTCTTCAGGATGAAGGATGATGAGTTTATACAAGACATGCACACTAGATTCACATCTATTATAAATGAGCTTCATTCACTTGGAGATGTCACTCCCAGAAACAAGCTTGTAAGGAAGGTTCTCAGTGTTCTACCTGGCGCTTGGGAGAGTAAAGTGAATGCTATCACCAAAGCTAAAGATTTACAAACTCTAACCATGGATGAGCTGATTGAAATCTGAAGACATACGAGATGAAAAGACAGAGAGACAGTGAAAGAAGAGAGCCGAAGAAGGAGAAGAACCCGGTGCTCAAGGCTGAAAACAATGACTCAAGTGAAGAAGATAGTGATATGGCCTATCTTACTAAAAGATTTCAAAAGATGGTTCGAAGGAATGATGGTATACCAAAAAGGGGCAGTTCAAGTAAGGCAAGGAACAATGATCTCTGTCACAGGTGCGGAAAGCCAGGGCATTTCATCAAAGACTATCCACTTGTGAAGCAGGAGCAATACAAACAAAATCCTGACAAAGAAGCAAAAAGGAACCTGGTTCCAGACAAACGATTGAGTCGAAAAACTGCAGCTGACAACATTATGAAGCAGGCTCTTGCCGCTTGGGGAGACTCTTCCAATGAATCAGAAAGGGAACCAGATGCAGAAAACAGTTCCATGATGGCAGTGGAAACTGAAGCAACGAAGTATGACTCACTGTTCGCGTTGATGGCTCAGTCTGATGATGATGATGAAGATGGTGAGGTAAGTTTCAGGGATGTTCGGAGAAATCTGAAATCCTACTCTTCTAAGAAGTTAAGGTCATTAGCAAATGTTCTGATTGATGCTTATTATAATCTTGATAATGACAAGGAGGTCCTGACCCTAGAACTAGGAGAAGCTGAACAATCTAGAGATGATCTGGTGGTCTGTGTGGTGGATTTAAATGAGATCATAGCTAATCTTGAAAAAGAAAAGAAAGCTCTAACTGAAAAAATAAGTAGTGTAGAAAATGAGAGAGATGACTTGATGGTAGTGGTTGTCGACTTCAAGGAAACCATAGAAAACCTAAGCAAAGAAAAGAATGCCCTAGAAGAGAAAATTGCTGATACTGAGCAAGAGAGGGATGGCCTTTTAGTGATAATTACTGATCTAGAGGAAACCGTTGATGGACTCAATAAAGAACATAGGAATGTAAATCTTGGGAAAGGGAAGGAAGCAACTAGTGAGACACACATCAAGCTTGAAAAAGAATTAACTGATGTGAAAACTAGTCTATGTGGTGAACTTGAGAAGAATCAGCAACTTCAAGCTGAATTGGAGAAAGTAAGAATTGATCTTGAGAAATCTCTGAAGTGGACCTGGTCCTAAGATTCTGTCACTGCCATGTATTTTAACAATAGTGGAAACAGGCAGGGCATCGGGTTCAAAAGGGAGAAAACTCCTTACAACCCTCACAGCAAGTATGTCACTGTCCCTGATTACTGGCTGTGTACCCACTGTGGGAACAATGGGCACTTTAAAGAAAATTGTCAGGCCAGGGTTTAGTCTGTTCAGAAAAACAAAGTGTTTACTGACAAAGTGACTACTAACAAGGGACCAGGTACCACTCGCAAGATTCGAATGTTGCCTGCATGGACCAGAAAAGCCCTTATCCATCCTTTCTATCATAACAAGGGACCCAAACTAGTTTGGGTTCCTAAATCTAACCCATAATTTGCATGTGCAGGGAACAGTGAGAGGAAGCGGACTGCAATGAATCATGGATAGTTGATGCTCAAAGCATATGACTGGAAGCATCATGTATTTCTTCTCACTGAAAGCCCCGCAGGAAGGGAATGTATCCCTTAAACAAAAAAAAAGTAAAGGGTACATTCCCGGTGTTTGTAAAGTTGGAAAGGTTCTCTAACACTCAATTGGAAACATGTACTATGTGAATGGGCTGAAGTATAGTCTCCTGAGTGTTTCTCAAATCTATGATATAGAAAACAAAGTAGAGTTCTTATCAAAAGTGTGCACGGTTACTAATCTGGTAACTGGCCAAATCGTCTTAGTGGCCAAAGGAGACAAGAACATATACTTTGTTGACTATTAATCTCCATAAGCTGGTGGTATGAGATGCCTGAAGTTAGCCGATGATGTCGCAGAACCTTGGCATAAAAGATTGGTGCATGCAAGCTTCTCACCTCCAAATAAATTGATTCAGAAGGACCTGGTCCGTGGTCTGCCAAACTCAAAGATTCACCTGGACTCTGGTTCACAGAACAAAGGAGGAGACTCTCGAGGTTTTAATGGTCCTTGTCAAGAAAATTCAAGTGAAGATCAAATTGAAGGGAGAGTTCATGTGCTATTCAACGAGACATATTCATCTAACAAAGGAGGAAACAGTGATGATCAATATAATGTACCGTCTCCGATCTCTGGGAAATATCTGAGGTTTCAATTGGGAAGGCTGATATGGTGAGTAAAATGAAGGAGACAGGTGAGAGACAATGCAACATCCTCTTCCACGTCTCACAAGGAACCTGGTACCTCAATTACTACCACTAAAGCTGAAGAAAGAATGGAGATGTAGTGCAAGGCACTCCACAAGTAATAGAACAAGGAGTGCAGGGAAATCCAATTAACCTACCAATTTCCTCTACCAATCAAACCTCAGTCCCAAACTGTAAACACAAAAGCTCCCATCTGCCTGATAATATAATCACTCCCCTTCATTCTGGATTTAGACAAGAATCAAAAATCAAAAAAGAAGAAATTCCCTAGTCCCTTCTGTATTTTCACTCCAGAATAGAATCCAAAATCAAGTCCCAAGGAATCCTACTTGAAGGCTGCCAAAAGAAGTTTGAGATACCTTAAGGGAACACAGGACCTGGTCCTGTATTACCCCTCAGGTGACTGTTTTAACCTTATTGGGTATGCTGATGTTAACTATGCAGGTTATCTTGTGGACAGGAAAGCACTTCTGGAATCGTTCACTTGCCATGATCATGTCCCATCTCTTGGAGCATAAGGAAGCAAAATTCAATTGCTGCGTCAACAACTGAAGCAGCATATGTAGTGGCAGCATCCTGCTGTGCTCAAATCCTATGAATTAAGCAGCAACTGGAAGATTTTGGGGTATTCTCTGATGGTATACCTTCTCTATCCAGTTCAAAACAAGAGGACCAAGCATATTGAGGTGAAGCCTTATCTTCTGAGGGTCAATATGTAGAAAGGGTTGATCTGTGGAAATTCCTGTAGCACAAAAGACCAAATTCCAGACATCTTCACCAAAGCCTTGGGTAGGAAACATTTTGGAAGAAACAAGGTGAAGCTGGGGTTATTAAAATCTAATGGAGAACCTGATTCTCCTTCAGTTGGCTATGAAAAAATACCTTCAGGTAAAATTAGCTAAAGTGTTTTCTGGCCAAGCCTAACTCACATCGATACCGTTGCAGCTAAACACGCATGACGATCATAGAAGCTAAAGGTACAGTTATGAACTGCGAAAGAAGAGCTGCTAAAATCTTTTTCAAAAAATTTGTTCGGGCATCGGGTTCCTGTACCTCAGGTTAGTAGTAATGTGTTTGTTCTGCATGCCTTCTCAAAAAATGTTAACAAAATTAACTCAACTGCCACATCATCCGACTTTTCAAAGTCTGCATGTCATGTCTTGTCTTTCAAATCCCTTCATCTCTTCTGCACGATAACGTTTTCCCACAAACCCACCGCCGTTTTCAGAACTATTCCGAACTCATTTCTCTCTCTTCTCATCATTAGCCCTTCTTCCAATAAAACTTTCTTTCTCCTTCACAGCAAGTCATGAACCTTCATCTCTTATGTATATCTGTGATCCTCTCTTCATCTCTCTCTCACTCTACTCACCTACCAAATACTCCCATAATGGCAATCGAACGATCGCTTCCTTCTCCCACTATTAACACCACTCCCACTTCCCTATCATCCTTAAAATCATCCCCAGAAATTTACTATTCCACTCCTTTCAATACCATTGTATCCACACCTGGTTCCTCCTCTTTTCCTATGGCTTTTCCTTTTTTGACAAACCCTGTTTCCCTTCCATATATTGAAAACCCTATGTCTCACCACTCCTCTGATCTCATCAAAGAGCACTCAGGAGGTTTTACCTCTCAAGTGTCAGAATTCCCTAAGGACAATCCCGATCAGTATCTGAACTCTTCGATGTTGGACTTGGTGACTCTCATAGAGTCACCAGAAAAGGAAGCAACACATAACATCATGGCTATCGCTGCTGAAAGCTTGATGAATGAAGAAGCATATCTCTCATCTGAGTATCAGGGGGAAGAAACTCCATTCCTAGGCGATGTAAGAACCATAGTACTTCTCGAGTCTTTGGCTCACAAGACACTCCTAGAAAAACCTGCTGAAGAACCCGATTCTCTTCCAGGTAAACCCACTTCTGCATCTCCTACTCACCCCAAGCTCTTAGAATCCTCCCCCAAAGTACCCACTATCAAGTCGCAACAGAAAGAGGGCTTCGAGTCTATAGTACAGAAAAGTAGGAGGAGTGTCAAGACAAGGAAAAAAAGGTTGATGAATCAAGGGGAATTTGCTACTGACAAGAGAGTTCTAGCAAGCGGGGTTGACAAAAATGCTCTAAAGGAATCCGATTCCTTAATGAAACAATCTACAAAATCTCAAAAGTCTGTGGATGAAGCTTCCAATGAAGCTATTGATAAACAAAATGATACATTCGTAAAGGGCAGCAGCAAGTCTAAGAGGAGTCCGGTTGAGAAAGCCATATCTGAAGATGATACTGTGGAGACAGTAAGTTGGAAAGGAAAGTCTGTTGAAAGTTCTAGAAAACAAAAACAGGAAACTATGAGGGAACCCGGTCCTCTGAGGACCATGCCCAGTGTCAGTGGTCTGGGACAGGAGAGATTAAGAACTCAAAAGGTCTTGTAGGGTCGTACATTTGACCTAGCAATTTCAGAGATGACAGGTATGAGACAAATTCTGGAGATCGTTGAGTTTCAGCAATGGGAGCACTTGTTTCAGGAAAGCATGCCTCTGGTGTACGAAGATGCGGTGCAAAACTTCTACGCATCTCTCTTCACTGTTGAGAGGGATCACATTTGTGCGCTAGTAAATGGAGTAGACATTGTACTCGATGCTTCAGCTTTGGGGAAGGTTCTCAGAATCCCATGTCAAGGGATGTCCTCAGTCAAAGGTGTCTGTGGTGTCAAATTTAGGAGAGCCATCATGAAAGAGCAAGCTATTCAGCAGGGGGAACAGGTGCATAAGAAGGTATTACTTGCTGAGTATCAGCTTCTCTTTGAATTGGTCAATAAGGTACTCTTACCTCGTTCTGAGAGGCGGTCTATTGCTACAAAGTCGGATATAGTCTTAATGGAAACACTTGATAAGTTTGTCCCAATCAATCTGCTAGCAATCATGATAGACCATATGCAAAAGATGGCAAACTTTAAAGGTGGGAATCATGGGTTACCATATGGCTTTCTCCTCACTCAGGTGTTCAGATTCTACAAGGTCCCCTTGGGGAATCCCAGAGTGGGAACACGCAAGCAAACCTTCTCTAAGACCACTTTAGAAGAATGTGAATGTGTAGAAAGAGTTGGTGGAAGTATCTCGATCATTTCTCAGTTGATCAACGCTCAAAATGTAGCTTCTAAAGAAATCAGAAGGTTGAGGGCCCAAAATGCCATACTGGAGACTCAGCTCAGTCAATTAAAGGACCTGATTCTGTTAATGAAGAAGTTGCCCGACTGACAAAGGAAAATGATAAACTTCGGGCACAATTACTTGAAGAACAACTATTTGCAAATGCAATGCTCGACTAGACCTGGTTCTCAAAACCATTGCTGCCTCTTCTTCCAAGCCTCCTTCTTCTAGTGTCCCCTAGAATCCTCTTCGTGTCCAGCTATTTCTACTCTAACATTTTGTGGTTGTTGTTTTCTTTTTGTTTGCGCTTTTTTTGTGATGGCATGCTGGAATTCACCATTATTGCTCCTGTCTTGCTCAGTCCATTGTTAATATTAATGAAATAGATCCTCTTTTTGCATGTACAATGTTGTTTTCCTCTGGCTTCTCTTTTCTGTCATGTTGTGTGCACATATGTGGCATGAGTTAGCTGTGTTAGACTTCTTTATGCTGGTTATCTGCTTGTATTTCTTTTTGATGATGCCAAAAGGGGAAAAAATAAAGGGGAATAAAGCGGGATGGGGATCTGAGATTAAGAGGGAATCAAAAGCTAACGGTCAGGGGGATGGGGATCTGAGATTAAGGGGGAATCAAAAGCTAACGGTCAGGGGGGACTTGAGAAGTTTCTGGTAGCTTATCTGGTTGTTTTTGCTCTAAACAAATACTATCAATGCCTAAGTTTGTCATCATCAAAAGGGGATGGTTTTCAATGTCTTTGCCTTATGCTTCTTATGTTTTGATGATCTAACAAACTTATTGTGAAGAACCAGATAGAGAACCTGACCCCCGTGGTATACATTTCAAATGAATAATGTCCAGTCTGATCTCCAGCAAATGAATGAACAACCACAAGGAGGAACACAACAGGGACCTGGTGACCTGGTCCCTTAGGGTTCTCTGACAGAAGTACAAGTCAACTGTACAGCTGGAACGTAACAGCAGAAAGTTATTGTCTCGCAACTGTTACAAAGAGAGGAACACAATAGGGACCTGGTCCCTTGGTGTTNTAACGAAGCTACTGCAACTCTCGGAATTCCATTCCTACCCCCGGATCAAAATCTCACCTATCAACCGGAAATCGCCAAAATATCAACTTCGCCAATTCAAGCCTAATTCTACTCCGGACCTCCAAAGCCAATTCCGATCACGCTCCTAATTCATAAATCACCTCCCGAAACTAACCGAACCATCGGAACTCACATCCGAGCCCTTTAACACATAGGTCAACACCCGATTGACTTTTCCAACTTAAACCTTCTTAAAAGAGACTAAGTGTCTCAAACTTCACCAAAACCAATCGGAATCCAATCCGACCAACCCGATACCTCAAAACACGGATAAACAAGGCATAAAGAAGTAGAAATGGGGAAAACGGAGCGGTAACTCATGAGACGACTGGTCGGGTCGTCACATGTAGTGACCTTTTAGCGTAGTAAAATGTAGTGCTCTTTAGCGTAGTATCCTTGTAGTTATAGAAATTAGATAATTTAAGTATCTCTTATTCTCAAAAATACGTCAAAAAGCTGATAGTTCAAACACAAACTATCTTTAATTATAGTCAACAAACGTAAGAACATAAGAATTCAGGATACATTGGTGCTACCGGGCCTCAAATATCGTGTCCGGAATCAAAATGTGAATATTTAATAATTAAATCTTGTATAGTTATGAAAATTAATTATTTAATTTTAGTATAGAGAAAAATAAGTCAATAACAAACAAACATATTAAATAATAAAACTAACATATTAAATAATAAAACCAACATATACAATAATAAACTAACATATAAAATAACAGACTTGTTGAGTGAAAAATTGGAAAAAATTTCTCATCATGAGCATAAGAATTCAGGATAAAATTGGTGCTAATGGGCCTCAAATATTGTGTCCGGAACCAAAATATGAATATTTAATAATTCCGAAATCATGTATAGTAAAAAAATATGTGAATAACTAACAAACATATAAAATAATAAAACTAACATATAAAATAATAAAACTAACATAAAAATAATAAAACTAACATAATAAACTAACGTATAAAATATAAAATTATAATATTGAAAATGTATCAACCTAATTAATAATATAGTAAAAATATCGAATAAAATTTAATATTCAAGTTATTGCAATATATTTAAGCAACGGAAAAGAAAATAATGTAATTAATTTTATTCAATTTACAGTAGTCGTCATGGAGGTTTCGCCTTTGCATCCTGGACCTGCCTCCCTAGAGCTACTACAGCTACAGGCCGATCATAGGTCTTCCTGCATATGGGAGGGGCAGTTATTGGCCCAGACTTTACGTTCTAGGAGAATAGACGATATGTGGGACTTTCTTAAGGACCGCCAGCTCCATCCCCGTATAGTCAGACACCTGCAGGATACAGGTTTTTATATGATCATTGAGATCGGCCGGCTGCAGTTGGATTGGTCGTTGATCACGGCTTGTATAGAGCGGTGGCGACCAGAGATGCACACATTCCATTTGCCCATTGGCGAGGCCACTATCACGCTGCAGGACGTGGAGGTTCTGTATGAGCTGCCGGTTAATGGACTTCCTGTTGCTTTGCCGCAAGCCATGAGAGATTATACGGAAGATCAGTACCTGGACACGTTGCAGCGGCTCACCGGTTTCCGTCCAGAGGATGAGGGTGTATTGGTTGGGGCTAGTCGTCTTGCGTTGACGCCCATCCGGCTGCATTTGGAGGCCATGCTGATGACATTACTCATGATACACCGGAGCTTCATATTAACTGGTACACGAGGTCGCTGTTGCTACTTATGTTTGGAGGCATATTATTCCCTAACACTTCGAAAAACCTAGTCAGCTTGAGATTTCTTCATCATCTTGAGCGGCTAGATGATTTACATTAGTACAGCTGGGGTGCTGCTATTCTTGGTTACTTGTACCGGCAGATGTGCTCGGCAGATGCATGGGAACCCAGCGAGACGTTGCGGGATTTATGCTACTGCTGCAGGTAAAAACATAGTCAAATACTCTCTTCATTATAACGTACATCATAAAAATTTACCTTAAATTTTACGTCCAAATTGTATATTAGGTTTGGGCCTGGGAGCAGTTCCTGCAGTTTTAGCCACCTCTACCACCCATAGCTCAGGATGCACCACCTCCACCGTTTCTCCCTTTGGCTAGGAGGTGGGTTGATAGGCGGGGATACGGACGCGAGTACGAGGCTCGACATAATCTCCCCTATTGCAGAGATTTGTTGGATTTGCTGGAGGACACACAGGTAATTATATACTTAAGTTAACTTGGCCTGGATTTATATGTGTTGCGTATACTCACGGTTCCTATTTTTATGTAATAGTTCATTTGGAGGCCATATAGCTAAACCGGGTGACTTATCTGGAGCTCTTCCATCCCTTTGACGTGTCTCGATATTGTCGAGCATCATGTCACCGAGCGAGTCCTTCGCCAGTTTTGTCGACCGTAGCTTGTACCTCCACCGCCCGCTTGGGTTAGGACACATTACCAGCGGGATGATCGTTCGATGGTTGACCAGGCATACGAGGCATGGCTAGAGGCGCAGATCGAGACTTGGGACCAGCGGCGTGACCTGATTCTGCCGCCCCTCCACCCGAGCTTATGGCTGGTGCGCATGAGTATATCGGCTGGTACCGCAGAATTACCCGACTTATCGTCGGGAATCCCGTTCATCGCGCTGGCGGTCGGTTCGTTCCATACGCCGGGAGGCATGAGGCGCTGGTATGTTATTTGGTATACTTAGTTATAACATTAACATTACCGTTTCGCAATTAATATTTTACATGTTGTGCGGGTTATTGGACCACATATGTTTCACCAGTTGGGACTGCAGATGCAGCAGCATACCAGCGAGGGAGCGACCGCTTTGCACAACTATGGCTGACAAGTTATAGATTTGGCTGCCCGGACATTACAGCGAGCCTGGGATGATGAGCGCTTAGGACATAAGGTTGATTTTATGGCGCCAGAGCAGTACCATGTGGGCCAGCAGTGCAGCCTGAACGTAGTCGACGTGGTAAGGGTGTGCTAGAGGTGGGGGTGTGCCACGGGGTATGGGTGTCCCATGAGGTCGTGGGGGTCGGCGAGGAGGTGGTCCCCAACAAGGGGGTGTTGAGGAACCCATTGAGGATGTTGGAGTTGATCAGCCGGGTGACCACCCTGATCTTAGTGATATCTCGTCATTTAACTTGGGGCTTACTCCAAGAACTTCGCAGGTGACCCCGTCAGCTCCATTGTCGATCGCGGGAACGACCTTTACCTCACATGACTGGGATGCGTTGTTTGCTGACCCTCCAGAGGCATTGACGGTTGCTGATGCTCGTCCGGTACAGGATGTGGATAGTGGACACCGACTTAGTTATGGCTCACCACCGAGGAATGCTGAGGATCTTCCACGGGATTTGGTTAGTTTGTATTACTATTACTTATATTTTGTGTTTATCTCATTGATTATTCATAAATATCTAAAGCATATTTTTTTTTGAAGCCATCGCCCTCGCCCTTCGTGGAGGCCACTAGGTGCGACACTCACATGCCTGAAAGACTCTGACACATTTGTATTCAGGGTTCCTGTCACGACCCTAAACCCGAACCCGGTCGTGATGGCGCCTCTCGTGAAGACGAGGCTAGCCAACTAATCCAACTTATCTTTTCAGAATAGTTAACATTAATAAGCAGCTTTAATATGATTAAGTAACCACACTCTATTAAAAGATCTCTTTAATAAGTGCAGAATAAAACCCCAAACACAGCCCAAACCGGGGTGTCACAAGTCACGAGCATCTATCAGAGTATAAATACAACTACAAGACCTAAAATATACAAAGCCGGAATAATGAACCAAAAGAGAGAAAAATGGTGCTGCGAACGCAGGCAGTCACTCACTACTCCTATATCTCTGCTTCTTATCAGCCAAAACCCGCTACCGGGTGAACAAATACCTGCATCTGCACGCGAGGTGCAGGGAGTAAAGTGAGTACTCCAACTCAGTGAGTAATAAGGGTAAATAACAACTGAGCAGTAAGAAATCACGTAAAGCAAACCATCATGCTATATAGGGACAGTGAAAAACCCTTTGAGAGAAAGCAGTGAAGCTGTAAAAACTTTAGAAATATCTTAGCTCAGTTTAAAACCTCTTTTGAAAATGACTTTTTCAACAATTATGCAATTGAATGCAAAACAAATAGTGCAGATAAGCACAGAAGTTCGCCTCTCAGGCACCACACTCGGTTATCAGATAATACCAGAGCAACAGGTAAATATTGCAAGAAGTAGCACAAACAACATATAATGGCAGACAATGAAATAAGGTAAACACATCAAACAGTACCGGTACCGCTGCGGCGTGCAGCCCGCTCCACATATCGCTGCGGCGTGCAGCCCGCTCCGTTTATCGTCGACGGCGCTCACTGTGGGTGTGCAGACTCCGGGAGGGGCCCCTTACGGCCCAAGCACAATATCAAGCCATCTTGTGGCATCAAACTAGGCCCTCAGCCTCATATCAATAACAGTATAACACTGCTGCGGCGCGCAGCCCGATTCATAAGTATCCTCACAATACAGGCCCTCGGCCTTACTCAGTCAACAAAATCACATAAGCCACTCGGGCAACAATAAAACAGTGTTTCTCAGCCCAAAACATCATTTAAATATCATTTGAGCATTAAAACTGAGTGAACGTGGTTGAGTTTTGAAAACAGTAGGAAATAACATGTCTGAGTTCAAATATATATAATTAAATCAGTGAGGAATTATCAACAACAATCCCCGAAAGGTTCAAATAGTTGGCACAAAGCCCAAATATGACATTCAGCCCAAATAATGATGATAGCAAACTGATTTCAATCAAATACGTGGTAAAATCATTAATCGGGATGGACTAAGTCATAATCCCCAACGGTGCTCTACCCCACGCTCGCTATTCGGCGTGCAAGTCACCTCAACATAGCACTATGATGTGCAATCCGGGGTTTCAAACCTTAGAATATCATTTACAATCATTACTCACCTCGAACCGACGAAATCTCTAGCTCGCGACGCCTTTGCCCCTCAATTCGGCCTCCACACGCGTCGAATCTATCCAAAACCACAACGAATCCGTCACAATATGCCAAGGGAACAAAACCCAATCAAAAATAATCAAAAAACAACAAAATTCCCGAATTTAGCAAAACCCGAGCCCGAGGCCCACTTCTCGAAACTCAAAAACTTCCATACCAACGGATTCCTTATCTCGCCACGAGTCTATACATATCAAAATCACAAGAATCGGAGTCCATTTGACCCCTCAAATCCCTAGTTTAAGCTCTCTTAGGTTCAAGCCCTAAACCACCATTTTTGACCTTTAATTTCTTAAGTTTTTCAGCTTTAACCCATGTATTTACACCATAAAATCATGTTTTTTAAGTCCAAGAGTTCATACCTGATCAAAGCCCTTCAAACCCCTCTTCAAAATCGCCCAAAAACTCTCCAAGTCCGAAGTTAGAAATGAGAAACCCTCAAAAATTCGCGAAGAGGACCAATTAAATATTCTGCCCAGACATTACCGCATCTGCGGTCATATTGTCGCTTCTGCGATTTCCGCTTTTGCGGTCACTATCCGCTTCTGCGGAAATTCACTAAAGGGACCAACCGCTTCTGCGGTCCATTACCGCATCTGCGGTTTTCGCTTCTGCGGTCCCAGCTCCGCTTCTGCGGAAAATTCCCTAAGGCCCAACTTCGCTTCTGCGATACATATCCCGCATCTGCGGCTTCGCAGATGCGGCCACTCGTCTGCTCCTGCGGAAACAGGTGCCCAGGCCTAAACTCGCTTATGCGGCCTCTCTTTCGCACATGCGACCTCGCTTCTGCGGTCCAAATTCTGCAGAAGCGGGAATACCGGAAGCAGCAATACTTTCCCCTTTTCACAAGTTCAAAACTCCCTGTTAACCATCCGAACTCACCCTGAGGCCCCCGGGACATCATCCAAAAGCACCAACGCATCCTAAAACATCATTCAAACTTGGTTGCACTCTCAAAACACCAAAACTAACATCAAAATACCAAATTTACAACGGATTCAAGCCTAAGTTCTTCTAAAACTTCCGAAACACGCATTTGATCAAAAACCCAACCAAATCACCTCCGAATAACCTGAAAATTTGCACACACATCCCAAATCACCTAACGAAGCTACAGCAACCCTCGGAATTCCATTCTGACCCTCAGATCAAAATCTCACCTATCAACCGGAATTCGCCAAAATACTAACTTCGCCAATTCAAGCCTAATTCTACACCGGACCTCCAAAATCACTTCCGATCACACTCCTAAGTCACAAATCATCCCCCGAAGCTAACCGAATCATCGGAATCCACATCCGAGCCCTCTAACTCATAGGTCAACATCCGATTGACTTTTCCAAAACAAGCCTTCCTTAAAGAGACTAAGTGTCTCATTTCCTTCCAAAAATCAACCCAATTCAACTCGTTCACACAAGACACTGATAATGAAGCATAACGAAGCAGGAAATGGGGGAAACGGGGCGGTAACTCACGTGACGACGGGTCGGGTCGTCACATCCTCCCCAACTTAAACAAACGCTCGTCCTCGAGCATACCCAGAGTTGTCCTAGAAGCCAACCAATAGCTGAATGACCTTACCAAGCATATACCCGGGGTGATCCCGCGTCACCCTATCTCGCATAGGTCCGATTACACAACATAGCTGGAATTTCACAATCCACCTAGTCCATAAACCATAGAACCACATTGCATTTTGCGAAATCATACACAAGATCAGAACCTCACATCTATACTCAGAATAAGCCCGAACCAGCTGTAATAACCCATACCTGCAACCTCAGGTGCAATCATATGATATACTACATAACCCAAACACTCGAAACGATAACGTCTATTCACAGTAGTTGCCCACAACACCCGAATACCGGTAGAAAATCTCTTATCAACTAGGGTCTTATTCCAACACTTTCATATACTGCCAACGATAAATGAAACACGCAATAAACCGTAACCATTTTCTCAGATCAACCATTCATGAAGCCACTTCCCTTTTGACTAATACCACAACAGATTCCGAGCCGAACCTCGATATTATCCTTCCAACAAGCTGAAATCAAATTCGTTCGTATTCATTAGTGACCCCAACAATCACCTCGAATCCAACACACCACTCTGGTGATATGACACCTCAATACAGGCCTAAGCCACAACTTGCATAATACGCGCACCAATAAGAAACGGTCTGAACATACTCAAATCATGAAAAATGACTCCAATGAGAGAGCTGTACCTCAAGCTCATCAGTACCATCACAACACAAGGCTGAGACCCCGTCTCACATCAGAGAAATAGAACACCTTAATCTACCCCAAAAGGTCATATCTCCACGTGGCCTCGCTACAATGTGCGATCCTATCCAAACACTGTTACACATGAAACACCTCAAGTCACTATGCTCAAAATCGACATCCACGCACAATTTGATGTCTGGAACCAAAGCAATTCATTACACCCACGGTGAAACAAACAACATACGCCACGCAACCCGATAGGTCATAACCAATACTCCATTTACCGAGCAACACCCAATTACTCTTCCCGCTCGACTCTCACTATGAATCCCCAATAGAACCGCACCACATGTGCCCATAACCAACAAATCATAACGTCTCACAACACCGAAAATCAACTTATAGATCTCCCAGATCACTAGTAAGCTCAACAACGGTCGGATCAACCTATCCCTTAACAATACAATTCGGGGCCAACCAAGCCGACCCAAGTTAGAACACGCATCCACATTGGCTTGCCAATGAACTCATTATCAAGGAAGCCTGAAGCTGCTCCTTCCACTACTACAACTCCTACCGAAGCCATACGATACGGTGCCCGGCACCATATCAATACTGAAATCCACAACCTCGCCCGGCGACATGCCCGGCCACAAGAAACGCATCCGAAAGTCCCTCAACACCGGAACTGAATCAATGGTAGAAACCTCTGCATTGACATCCATCACGAAGGCCCAATTAGGAAAAGCAATCCTTCCCAGCCGTCCGCTGGGTCTTTGAAATATAAACCACTCTACAAGAACATAATCCAATGCACCTCGCCACTCAACCCGTGTCATTTCCGGCGTAGCCCGTAGCACAATAGTTCAGCATCACCTATCACTAAGACAACTAGTCTGAATTTCAACATCACATCCAAAATCTAACATACCAGCAAATAAAGATCCACTCGAGCCTCCAAATCCCGATTGCCGCTAAACGGTGCCGAATACACACGATCCACAACCACGACATAGCCTATGCATGAGAACTCCCAGTCTCCAACTCCATATGGCACACGAATAATCATACCTGATCCCAATTTTTGTCGTCCGAACGCATACCACACCTTAAATACCCCATCACTCCACGATAGATACTTTAAAATTTCCTGTGCTGCCAAGCAAACCCGAATACCACCAGTTGATCCAATAAGAAAATGCCGCAATACTACCGAAGTATCATCAGTTTAATCACATTACCTTTTTTTTTCCTGAAACATATACTCCCGTCAAATCACTTCCAATTAGCAGTACCATTTCCTTGATTATCTGAGGCTGCCCGTTGCCTAAGAGTTTTATGAACTTCCTTTCATAACTGAACCGTAACTCATCTAGCCAAGAACTTCCATTGATCCCATTTAGAAGAAAAATCATTACACATCCCATGCCACTGACATTCGTAGAAAATGCACCTCTCCAACCACGGTCGAAATCAACAAGAACTCTCCCAATTCCGTTTGCACAAGTTAAACTGCCAAGACTGAATCCTTCTAACTAGACCAAGCTAAGCAAGCCATCAAAACCCAAGAGCAGTGCTGTAGAATACCGTAAAAACTCATTACCTCGAACACATACAAAGAATTAATCATATCCTTTCCACACCGATTCGGTCTACTATCAAGCTACTTCATCTATCTAAGTTTCCTTCTGATTCATTTTCAACTTGGTATCTCCTCTTGCTGTAGCACCACAATTCCTCAACCCAGGCTCACCACACGAGACCCAAGCATAAGACCACACCGTCTAAGACCCATAAGCCACTGAACCCTCTCTCAAATATTCCTAGAAACACCACATTCCAAAATACTTTACTTTGATGAACTTCCTGCGAATCTAAATCTGTTACCTTTACTTTCCAAATACTGATACATAGAATCCCATAATTAACACAAAAATACCAAAAGCATTGACCTTTTCTAATGAAAACACAATCTCTAACCACATACACAACCTTAAGACACCTGATTGTTACATGTAGAATCTTGAACACATTAAAACCATTCTCGAGAGTCATTTACTTCTTATTTAAACTGCAATTCACCTGATCAAACGAACATAACCACCCGTGCCTCATTAGCACTCTGACACCGCAGGATATGAGCTCATCCCAATACAAACAAACATCTTCCTGCTCCATGCACCGACCATTCTTTGCCATCAACAGCTTAAGACATCCTGTGATTCTCACACATCTACGAAGCACCATATAACCTTTGTCAAAATTTTGCTTCACTCATGCCATCCTCGGCTCAATTTCTGCAACTAGAACTGATTCGCCAGCATGCCTCAAACCGGAACCAACATAGCATATAACCGTACAATTAGCTAATCAATAGCAAACTCCCCAACTTGGCTCGAAGCCATAGATCAAAACACTCCCAAAAACTCATAACGCACATACTCCATTGCTGCCTAAATACTATAGTGAGATTAAACTCAATCCCTCATAAGCTTGTGGAAACACAAATCATCTAGAATTTTTTTTTTAACTCTTCTGCAAATCTCGCATTCACTCACACAACAGTTAAGCCCACTCTCTAGGAGATCCAATTTAGATGTCAACACATTTTCTTCACTTGTAAATGAGATATTCTAATAGATAACATAAGGATCACACAACTTTAGAACACTCCGCAGGAGATGACCCCCTTCTTTGCCTCCAACTACCATTTCTATATACCTTCCACCGTCCTAAACTGTACGCAGTCGCTTAGTCTTCCTGAGTATGAACTCATACCGCAACATAATTTTTTTTTTTACTTCACTCTCAACTGGAAACATGAAAAGATTCTTCACGCGCCCATAACTCGTCTATACCTCGAATCGCAATGGAATTCAAACACCTAATAGTTCTCTATCATCCAGTAGGCCTTCCTCATCACCTCCAAGTCATATAGATGCACCTTGCAGCACTAACATACTCACCACGTAGCTAACCAGCCGTCACTCCCACTAATAGGGGCAATGCCGAACATATAAGTTCGAAACACTTGCTCACACAATCAGCACCTCGGTGCTCAAGCCATAGGAAAAGATCCGCAAGTGCTCCAGACTGGCCCAACATAAACTCACAGAGATTACATCTCGCCCCTCGATCGGGGAATTACAAGCCATCAAGGCACATCTGATACTGAGCGCTCATGCGCGCATACAAACGCGTGGAAGGAATTTTAAGAGTTTCTTTTCAAGCTGAATCAAGGACGCACGAAAAGAATTCAAGAATGTGAAGTTTTCCTAAAGGTTCTGCAGCCCCTCGAGGATAAATACAGACATCTCCGTACCGATCCGCGAGACTCTACTTATCTGCACTTAACTCGTGAGACCTAGTAACCTAGGCTCTGATACCAACTTGTCACGACCCTAAACCCGGACCCGGTCGTGATGGAGCCTCTCGTGAAGACGAGGCCAGCCAACTAATCCAACTTATCTTTTTAGAATAGTTAACATTAATAAGCAGCTTTAATATGATTAAGTAACCACAGTCTATCAAAATATCTCTTTAATAAGTGCAGAATAAAACCCAAACACAGCCAAACCGGGGTGTCACAAGTCACGAGCATCTATCAGAATATAAATACAACTACAAGACCTAAAATATACAAAGCCGGAATAATGAACCAAAAGAGAGAAAAATGGTGCTGCGAACGCAGGCAGTCACCTCGCTACTCCTATAGCTCTGCTTCTGATCAGCCAAAACCTGCTACTGGGTGAACAAATACCTGAATCTGCACACGAGGTGCAGGGAGTAAAGTGAGTACTCCAACTCAGTGAGTAATAAGGGTAAATAACAACTGAGCAGTAAGAAATCACGTAAAGCAAACCATCATGCTATATAGGGACAGTGAAAAACCCTTTGAGGGAGAGCAGTGAAGTTGTAAAAGCTTTAGAAATATCTTAGCTTAGTTTAAAAACTCTTTTGAAAATGACTTTTTCAACAATTATGCAATTGAATGCAAAACAAATAGTGCAGGTAAGCACAGAAGTTCGCCTCTCGGACACCACACTCGGTTATCAGATAATACCAGAGCAATAGGTAAATATTGCAAGAAGTAGCACATACAGCATATAATGGCAGACAATGAAATAAGGTAAACACATCAAATAGTACCGGTACCGCTGCGGCGTGCAGCCCACTCCACATATCGCTGCGGCGTGCCGCCCGCTCCGTTTATCATCGACGGCGCTCACTGGGGGTATGCAGACTCCGGGAGGGGCCCCTTATGGCCCAAGCGCAATATCAAGCCATCTTGTGGAATCAAACTAGGCCCTCAGCCTCATATCAATATCAGTATAACACTGCTGCAGCGCGCAGCCCGATCCATAAGTATCCTCACAATACAGGCCCTCGGCCTTACTCAGTCAACAAAATCACATAAGCCACTCTGGCAACAATAAAACAGTGTTTCTCAGCCTAAAACATCATTTAAATATCATTTGAGTATTAAAACTGAGTGAACGTGGCTGAGTTTTGAGAAAAGTAGGAAATAACATGACTGAGTCCAAATATATATAATTAAATCAGTGAGGAATTATCAACGACAATCCCCGAAGGGTTCAAATATTTGGCATTCAGCCCAAATATGGCATTCAGCCCAAATAATGATGATAGCAAACTGATTTCAATCAAATACGCGGTAAAATCATTAATCGGGATGGACTAAGTCATAATCCCCAACAGTGCTCTACCCCACGCTCGCTATTCGGCGTGCAAGTCACCACAACATAGCACTATGATGTGCAATCTGGGGTTTCAAACCCTCAGAATATCATTTACAGTCATTACTCACCTCAAGCCGGCCAAAGTCCTAGCTCGCTATGCCCTTGCCTTTCGAATTGACCTCCTCGAGTACCGAATCTGATCAAAACCACAACGAATACGTCACAATATGCTAATGGAACAATACCCAATCGAAAACAATCGAAAAATAGCGAAAATCTCGAAATTAGCAAAACCCGAGCCCCGGGCCCACTTCTCAAAAATTAGAAAATTTAACATCAACGGATTTCTTATCTCGCCACGAATCCATACATATAAAAATTACCAAAATCGGAGTCCAAATGGCCCCTCAAATCCCCATTTTAACTCTCTTAAGTTTCAAACCCTAACCTTCATTCTTAACTCTTGATTCCTAAATTTTTCAGTCTAAATTCCTGTATTTGCACCATAAAATTGTGTTTTAAATTCAAGAATCCTTACCTTATCGAAGCCCCTTGAGAACCCTCTTCAAAATCGCCCACAATACCCCAAGTCCGAAGTGAAAATGTCTAAGTCCTTCAAAATTCGCGAAGATGGAATTAAATGCCTCTGACCAGTCACCTCCGCTTCTGCGGTCCAATTTCCACTTATGCGGAACCGCTTCTGCATTTATAACTTCCGCTTCTACAAATTCACTAAAAGCACTTGGCCGCTTCTGCGGTCCCCTCAGCCGCATCTGCGGCTCCGCAGGTACGGCTCCCTGTCTGCATCTGCGGTCCAGCCTAACATCCCCCTTTTCGCTTCTGCGGCTTCCACGCCGCACATGCGGTACGGCACCTGCGACTCCTTTTCCGCAGGTGCGGAAATACCTGAAGCAGCACAGGTTCTGCAACATTACAAGTCCAAAACTCCTCGATCGCCATCCGAAATCACCCCGAGGCCCCCGGGACCTCAACAAAATACCAACACCTCCTATAACATCATTCAAACTTGTTCCAATCATTAAAACACCTCAAACAACACTAAAACCATCATTTCTCATCAAATTCAAGCCTAAGTTCTTCAAAAACTTCCGAAATACTCATTCGATCAAAAACCCAACCAAAACACCTCCGAATAACCTGAAATTTTGTACACACATCCCAAATCACCTAACGAAGCTACTGAAACTCCCAAAATTCCATTCCGACCCTTGGATCAAAATCTCACCTATCAACCGGAATTCGCCAAAATACTAACTTCGCCAATTCAAGCCTAATTCTACACCGGACCTCCAAAAGCACTTCCGATCACACTCCTAAGTCACAAATCATCCCCCGAAGCTAACCAAATTATTGGAATCCACATCCGAGCCTCCTAACATATAAGTCAACATCTGATTGGCTTTTCCAAAACAAGCCTTCCTTAAAGAGACTAAGTGTCTCATTTCCTTCCAAAAATCAACCCAATTCAACTCGTTCACACAAGATACTAATAATGAAGCATAATAAAGCAGGAAATGGGGAAAACACAGAGGTTCTCACGAGACGACGGGTCGGGTCGTCACAAGCAGGTTATTGGATAAACTGCAAAAAATCAGTGAAAGAGTAGATGCACATGAGTCAGCTATTAGGAATATTGAAGTGCAGATGGGCCAGATTTCGATGTCTTTGAATACTCGTCCTCATGGGACACTACCTGCAGACACTCAAATAAATCCAAAAGATCAAGGCCCAAAGCAGCTGATGGCAGTGAGTCTACGTAATGGCAGAGACTTAGACTTGGAGCAAGAGAGGGCTCGAGAAAGCAGACAGGCTGAGACACTTGTACCAGTGCCCATTGAGCTAGATGAGTCAACGAAACTGACAGAGGTGACAGTACAGCCTGCCCAGGAAGAACATAACACACAGACTGAGGCTGAGAGAGAAGTTGAGATAGCCCAGGAACCGTAGTTGAGGTGGTAGCTGATAAAAAAAATACCCAAATCATTTGGAAGAAGAGACCCCGCGCACCATTCCCACAGAGGCTGGCCAAGTACCAAAAAGAGGAACAATATAAGAAATTCTTGGAGATGCTGAAACAAATCCAGGTAAATATTCCATTGGTTGATGCTTTGAAGGAGATGCCTGGTCATGCAAAAATGATGAAGGACTTGGTGTCCCGAAAATTCGATTTCCAAGACTTGTCCACGGTGACTCTTACTCAGACCTGCAGTGCGGTGGTGACTAGACCAATTGCTGAGAAGCTGTCTGACCCGGGGAGTTTCACAATTCCCTGCACCATTTGAAACTTTGCTTTCGCCAAAGCNACCCGAATACCGGTAGAAAACCTCTTATCAACTAAGGTCTTATTCCAACACTTTCATATACTGCCAACGATAAATGAAACACGCAATAAACTGTAACCATTTCTCAGATCAACCATTCATCAAAGCCACTTCCCTTTTGACTTATACCACAGCAGATTCCGAGCCGAACCTCGATATTATCCTTCCAACAAGCTGAAATCAAATTCGTTCGTATTCATTAGTGACCCCAACGATCACCTCGAATCCAACACACCACTCTGGTGATATGACACCTCAATACAGGCCTAAGCCACAACTTGCATAATACGCGCACCAATAAGAAATGGTCTGAACATACTCAAATCATGAAAAATGACTCAAACGAAAGAGCTGTACCTCAAGCTCATCAGTACCATCACAACACAAGGCTGAGACCCCGTCTCACATCATAGAAATAGAACACCTGAATCTACCCCGAAAGGTCATATCTCCACGTGGCCTCGCTACAATGCGTGATCCTATCCAAACACTGTTACACATGAAACACCTCAAGTCACTATGCTCAAAATCGACAGCCACGCACAATTTGATGTCTGGAATCAAAGCAATTCATTACACCCACGGTGAAACAAACAACATACGCCACGCAACCCGATAGGTCATAACCAATACTCCATTTACCTAGCAACACCCAATTACTCTTCCCGCTCGACTCTCACTATGAATCCGCAATTGAACCGCACCACATGTGCCCATAACCAACAAATCATAACATCTCACAACACCGAAAAGCAACTCATAGCTCTCCTCAGATCACTAACAAGCTCAATAACGATCGAATCAACCTATCCCTCAACAATTCAATTCGGGGCCAACCAAGCCAACTCAAGCTAAATACGATCCACAACCACGACATAGCCTGTACATGAGAACTCCCAGTCTCCAACTCCATATAGCACACAAATCATCATACCTGATCCCAATTTTTGCCGTCCGAACGCATACCACACCTTAAATACCCCATCACTCCACGATAGATACTTTAAAATTTCCTGTGCCACCAAGCAAACCCGAATACCATCAGTTGATCCAACAAGAAAATGCCGCAATACTACCGAAGTATCATCAGTTTAATCACATTACCCTTTTTCTGAGACATATACTCTCGTCAAATCGCTTCCAATTAGCAGCACCATTTCCTTGATTATCTGAGGCTACCCGTTGCCTAAGAGTTTTATGAACTTCCTTTCAGAACTGAACTGAAACCTCGTACACACCAATCACGATCCTCCACAACATACCGCATATACCATACCATCCAAGGATAGCAGGAAAACTTTTATCTCCCTTCCAAGCCACAGACATCTACGCACTCAACTAGTCAAGAACTTTCATTGATCCCATCTAGAAGAAAAATCATTACACACATTCCATGTCTCTCATATTCCTAGAAAATGTACCTCTTCAACCACAGTAGAAATCAACAAGAACTCTCTCAATTCTGTTTGCATAAATTAAACTGCCAGGGCGGAATCCTTCGAACTCGACCAAGCTAAGCAAGCCATCAAAACCCAAGAGCACTGCTGCGAAATACTTGTAAGGGCTCATTACCCCGAACACATACGAAGAATTAATCATATCCTTACCATACCGATTCGGTCTACTAACAAGCTATTCCATCTGTCTAATTTCCCTTCTGATTCATCATCAACTTGATATTTCCCCCTTGCTGTAGCGCCATAGTTCCTCAACCCAGGCTCACTACACGAGACCCAAGCACAAGACCACACCGTCTAAGACCCATAAGCCACTGAATCCTCTCTCAAATATTCCCAGAAACACCACATTCCAAAATACTTTACTCTGAAGAACTTCATGCGAATCTAAATCCGTTACCTTTACTTTCTAGATACTGATACATAGAATCCCATAATTAACATAAAAATACCACAGGTCTTGACCTTCTCCAATGAAAACACAGTCTCTAGCCACATTCACAACCTTAAGACACCTGATTGTTACATGCAGAATCTTGAACACATTAAAATTATTCTCGAGAGTCATTTACTTCTTATTCAAACTGCAATTCACCTGATCAAACGAACATAACCACCCGTGCCTCAATAGCACTCTGACAGCGCAGGATATGACCTCATCTCAATACAAACAGACATCTTCCTGCTCCATGCACCGAGCATCCTTTACCCACAACAGCTTAAGACATCCTGTGATTCTCACACATCTACGAAGCACCATATAACCTTTGTCAAAATTTTGCTTCACTCGTGCTATCCTCGGCTCAATTTCCGCAACCAGAACTGATTCGCCAGCATGCCTCAAACCGGAACCAACATAGCACATAACCGTACAATTAGCTAATCAATAGTAAACTTCCCAACTTGGCTCGAAGCCATAGATCAGAATACCTTCAACAACTCATAACACTTATACCCTATTGATGCCACAATACCATAGTGAGATTAGACTCAAATCCTTCGTAAGCTTGTGAAAACACAGATCATCTAATACTGTAAATCTTCTGCAAATCTCGCATTCATCCCCGTAACAGTGAAGCCCACTCTCTTAAGCAATCCGAAATCTCAAATTTCAACACGTACCCTTCAATTACACCTGAGACCTTCTAACATACACATAAGGATCATACCACTTAATAACACCCCGCAGGAGATAACCCACCTGCTTTGCCTCAATTTAACATTTCCGTATACCTTCCATCGTCATACACATTACACAGCCTCTTAGTGTTCCTGAGTCTGGACTCATACCGCCACATGAAATGTACTTCACTCCCCAACTAGGAGACACGAAACGATTCTTCACGTGCCCATAACTCGGGCTACACATCAAATCATAATAGGAATCGAACACTTAACAGTTCATCTATTATTCAGCAGACTTCTTCGTCACTACCAAGTCATATAGATACATCTCGCAGTACTAACGTACTCATCACCTAGATATCCAACCGCCATTCCCGCTAATAGGGACTATACCGAGCATATAAGCTCAAAACACTTGCTCACACAATCAGCACCTCGGTGCTCAAGCCATAGGCAAAGATCCGGCCTTAAGTCCTCCAGACTGGCCCAACATAAACTCACAGAGATTACATCTCGCCCCTCGATCGAGGAATCACAAGCCATCAAGGCACATCTGATACTGAGCACTCATGCGTGCGTACGAACACGTGGAAGGAATTTCAAGAGTTTCTTTTCAAGCTGAATCAAGGACGTACGATAAGAATTCAAGAATGTGAAGTTTTCCTAAAGGTTCTGTAGCCTCTCGAGGATAAATACAGACGTCTCCGTACCGATCCGCGAGACTCTACTAAACCTGCTCATGACTCGTGAGACCTAGTAACCTAGGCTCTGATACCAACTTGTCACGACCCAAACCCCGCACTGGTCGTGATGGCGCCTCTCGTGAGGACAAGGCCAGCCAACTAACCCAACTCGTCTCTTTCAAAATAGTTAAGCATAAATGATTAGCAAAAATATGACTTAATAATATTAATTAACGAAATTACAACTCAACACAGCCCAAACCGGGGTGTCACAAGTCACGAGCATCTATTAGAGTATAAATACAACTACAAGACCTAAAATATACAAAGCCGGAACAATGAACCAAAAGAGAGAAAAATGGTGCTGCGAACGCAGGCAGTCACCTTGCTACTCCTATAGCTCTGCCACTGATCAGCCAAAACCCGCTACCGGGTGAACAAATACCTGCATCTGCACGCGAGGTGCAGGGAGTAAAGTGAGTACTCCAACTCAGTGAGTAATAAGGGTAAATAACAACTGAGCAATAAGAAATCACGTAAAGCAAACCATCATGCTATATAGGGACAGTGAAAAACCCTTTGAGAGAAAAGCAATGAAGCTGTAAAAACTTTAGAAATATCTTAGCTCAGTTTAAAACCTCTTTTGGAAATGACTTTTCAACAATTATGCAATTGAATGCAAAACAAATAGTGCAGATAAGCACAGAAGTCCGCCTCTCGGGCACCAGACTCAGTAATCAGATAATACCAGAGCAATAGGTAAATATTACAAGAAGTAGCACAAACAGCATATAATGACAGACAATGAAATAAGGTAAACACATTAAACAGTACCGGTACCGCTGCGGCGTGCAGCCCGCTCCACATATCGCTGCGGCGTGCAACCCGCTCCGTTTATCATCGACGGCGCTCACTGGGGGTGTGCAGACTCCGGGAGGGCCCCCTTATGGCCCAAGCGCAATATCAAGCCATCTCGTGGCATCAAACTAGGCCCTCAGCCTCATATCAATAACAGTATAACACTGCTGCGGCGCGCAGCCCGATCCATAAGTATCCTCACAATACAGGCCCTCGGCCTTAGTCAGTCAACAAAATCACATAAGCCACTCGGGCAATAATAAAACAGTGTATCTCAGCCCAAAACATTATTTAATTATCATTTGAGTATTAAAACTGAGTGAACGTGGCTGAGTTTTGAAAACAGTAGGAAATAACATGACTGAGTTCAAATATATATAATTAAATGAGGAATTATCAACAACAATCCCCGAAGGGTTCAAATAGTTGGCACGAAGCCCAAATATGGCATTCAGCCCAAATAATGATGATAGCAAACTGATTTCAATCAAATACGTGGTAAAATCATTAATCGGGATGGACTAAGTCATAATCCCCAACGGTGCTCTACCCCACGCTCGCTATTCGGCGTGCAAGTCACCTCAACATAGCACTATGATGTGCAATCCGGGGTTTCCAGCCCTCAGAATATCATTTACAATCATTACTCACCTCGAACCGGCGAAATCTCTAGCTCGCGATGACTTTGCCCCTCAATTCGACCTCCACGCGCGTCGAATCTATCCAAAACCACAACGAATCCGTCACAATATGCCAAGGGAACAAAATCGAATAAAAAATAATCGAAAAATAACAAAATTCCCGAATTTAGCAAAACCCAAGCCCCGGGCCCACTTCTCGAAACTCAGAAACTTCCACACCAACGGATTCCTTATCTCGCCACAAGTCTATACATATCAAAATCACAAGAATCGGAGTCCATTTGACCCCTCAAATCCCTAGTTTAAGCTCTCTTAGGTTCAAGCCCTAAACCATCATTTTTGACCTTTAATTTCTTAAGTTTTCAGCTCTAATCCATGTATTTACACCATAGAATCATGTTTTTAAGTCCAAGAGTTCATACCTGATCAAAGCCCTTGAAACCCTCTTCAAAATCGCCCAAAAACTCTCCAAGTCCGAGTTAAAATGTGAAACCCTTCAAAAATTCGCGAAGATGAAATTAAATAAATCTGCCCAGTCATCTCGCTTCTGCGGTCCCGTTTCCGCTTATGCGGGACCGCTTCTGCGGTCACTACACCGCTTCTGCGGTTTCCTCTTTAAAATCCCCGGCCGCTTCAGCAGCTCCAATTTCGCACCAGCGGAACCGCTTCTGTGGTCCACACTTCCGCTTCTGCGGAAACTGCCTAAGTCCCTTTTCGCTTCTGCGAGTTCCACCTCCGCTTCTGCGTGACCGCACCTGCGGTCCCATAACCGCAGGTGCGAAAATACCAGATACCAGCAGACTTAGCAACATGCAAAAATCCAAAACTCTCCATTTAACCGTCCGAACTTACCTCGAGGCTCCCGGGACCTCAACCAAAAATACCAATGCATCCTACAACGTTATTCAAACTTGTTCCAATCATAAAAACACACTCAACAACACTAAAATTATCAATTCTCATTGAATCAAGCCTAAGTTCTTCCAAAACTTTCGAAACACGCATTCGATCAAAAACCCAACCAAATCACCTCCGAATCATCTGAAATTTTGCACACACATCCCAAACGCCTAACGAAGCTACTGCAACTCTCGGAATTCCATTCCGACCCTCGGATCAAAATCTCACCTATCAACCAGAAATCGCCAAAATACTAACTTCGCTAATTCAAGCCTAATTCTACACCGGACCTCCAAAATCACTTCTTCCTAAGTCACAAATCACTCCCGAAGCTAACCGAAACACAGGAAATAACATCCGAGCCCTCGAACTCATAAGTCAACATCCGGTTGACTTTTCCAAACCAAACCTTCCTTAAAGAGACTAAGTGCCTCATTTCCTACCAAAACCAACCCAAATCAACTCTAACACACCAAATACCGATAATGAAACATGAAGAAGCATAAAATGGGGGAAACGGGGCGGTAACTCACGTGACGACGGGTCGGGTCGTCACATCTAAGCTTGTTAAAGCTTATAATAGAGTGAATGGGAAATGGGGGGAAAATTAAATATTTGAATTTCCCTCTTTGACAAAGGCACATTGTACCATATCGAAGGAGGAAAAGAGTTTTGATGGGTATATATATAATTGCTCTTCTTCTAGCTCTTAACGAGTTGAGAAGAAGGCAAGCCTCGCGCCGTTGTTATCGTCGCTCGGCTTCGGGATTTGGAATTAGCCGTTTTTGTAATGGTAAATTAATTTTCCTACGCTTTTGATTTTCCCGTTTTGTTTTACATAAATAGCCATTTATGTAATCGCCGTTTTACGCGAGCAGTCATCCTGAAGAGTTGCACCTCTTCGTTTGAACCCAACCTATTGGCTATAAATACCAGGCCATTTCCTCAGATTTTCCTTACGAAATTCTGAATTCTTCTTCTTTCTTCTGTAATATATTAACTGCAAAAAAGTAACAGTAAGTGTGATTTGCTACCGTTCATTGTGTTCGTTGAAACACTGGGGTTTGAAGTACCGCTACAGCACTGTGTAATCTGTTCTATTCTGGGAGGAAATAATCCGCAACCTCGGGTACTAGGAGGGCATTAAGTTCCTTAAAGAAACACTGTGAATTCAGTGGGCTCTTCTGCATTTTTGTTATTTTATTTTCAGAATTACTTTACAAATACAGTTACTAACAATTTTAACTCATAATTCATAGCTCTCGCTCTAGTTTACATTGTAAATATTTTTGTCAGCTTGTTACTGTCAAATAATCTCCAAAGTATTACCCCATCCCCATCCCCCAAATTTCACTATAATAAATAAATTAGTACTAATGGGAAAAAAAGTTTCGACATACATAAAAGATATTTCACTTTAACCAATTGCACAAGAAAAAGAATTTCCTGCCTTTGCATCCTCAAAATTTAGGAAACAGTTTGATACTCAACAGTCTTAGAGAAGGTGAAAGACTATAGAAAGAATTAAGAAGATACGATACGAAGAGGATGGTGGAGTCTTTTCCAAGTACTATAACAAAGTGGAATCGATCCTAAAATAAAAATAAAAAAATAAAAAATAAAATAAAATATATAATATGAAACAGTGGTTCCCATGTATCTTTTGAGAGCTTCTGCCAATTAAGTATGACTAGTAACAATTAAGTGTGACCCTGCCCCTTCTTTTTTCTCCCACAAGTCCACAGCACAAGTACCATTATATTAAACAAGTTAAATAATTAACTTGAAATATTAATTAGTGAACAAAGTCTTTTGAAACGTTTCTAAAACTTGTGCATTTTAGTTAAACTAATTAGTATAAAATGAAATTCTAAATAATGTTTTGGGGAATTCAACACTCAGCAAAACTCATACGAACTTGACTAAAGCATATTCTACAACAACAACAATAAACTCAGTGCAATTCCATACGTAGGAGATGATGGGTGATGTGTATGCAGAGCTTATTACCTTATGAAAAAAGAGAGATTGTTTCCGATAGACCCTCGACTCAAGAACTCTAAAGCATATTCTACAACTGTTTGATATTTAAAATCTCTGGTCTTATGAAATTTAAGTAGGCGTTTGGACATAAGAATTGTAAAATTTGAAAAATGATGAAATTTTTTTCAAGTGAAAATGGTATTTGAAATTTAGAGTTGTGTTTGGACATAAATTTCAGTTTGGGTTGTTTTTGAAGTTTTGTGAGTGATTTGAGTGAAAATTTTGAAAAACAGCTTTTTGCAGTTTTTCAAAAATTCGAAAATTTCCAAAATGCATCTTCAAGTTAAAATTGAATATATTATGAACAAACGCTGATTTCGAAAAAAAATGAAATTTTTTTGGAAAAATCTTCCATCAAATTTTATGTCCAAACGGGCATTAAGACTTCTTAGTAGGCATTTTTTATATGGTCAAAATTATAATAAGATGGTGGAAAAATGGCAAGCACAATTTTTTCCTAGCTTTGAATTTGTGGCGTCGCATTTCTTTGGTGTAATTTCAATATACTATTCGTCAAGAACATCAAGGGGTGCTAAGTCATTGTCAATGGACTATAAGATGGACTTGTACCTAATTATTGATGTGGTAAAATATTACTATTCACTATTAGTTAAATAGTAAGAAAACAGTGTTCACTGTTCTTTTAGCTTTGAGAAGAAAAATTTATCCGTTTAAAGACGTTTCTTTTTCTCCTTTTTTTGTGTACAAAGCTGTCTTTAGAACCACCCAATCATTGGTAATAAACTGTCAACTTCAAGAGAGAACGCGAACAACTTTATAAACAGTTTTCACTTCTTTTTGCATAGTTTACCCCCACCAAATGAGACACCAAATAAACAAAATGCACCCAAAAAAATATAAGAAGTGCACCCAATCATCGAGCTGCTTTTGCTTTGATTCCATTTAAGCTTGAAATTTCTTAATCTCAACACTTCAAATTCAAATATTGGGCCAAGATTTTGTGGACTCCAATTATGTAAATGGACTGGTTTGGGTTGAGACTTGAGTGGACTTCATTTTAGATGCCTTCTTCGGAGCCCATCAATCCAAAATTAGCCCAGGAATATTATGTAAAATTTTCATGTGGCGCGCAGTTTTGCGCCACCCATTGAATTTTTGTTCAGTTTTAAAAAATAATTTAACTAATACCCAATTTTTGGGTAAATTCAAATACATATACTTTTTTTTCCGTTGTTGCTTTCTTCTTCTTTGTGCTTAAGGTTTCTTCTTCTTCTTCTTCTTCTTCTTCTTAGTTGCAAAATAGATTTCCTAATTTGTTGTTGTTTTGATAATTTATGATTGAGGTTTGTTTTGTATGATATTTAAAAGTTATGTTTAAAAGTTATGTTTCAAATTTGAGCTCATTTGGAGTAGATTTGGGCATTGAATCGTATGTTGGGTTGTTGAAATTCGAAACACGTTTATATTTCAAAACTTAAGATTCGAAATCTGAAGTTGCATTGAAGAGATTGAATGATTTAAGATTCGAATTTCTGAATTTGCATTTGAAAGATAGAAGAACTTCAAATTTGATTTCTAAAGTTGTATTGAAGAAATTGAACTATTTCAGATCCGAAAGTATACACTTTGTAAAATCTTGTGCAATGCGGATAAAACTTCAATCGTGGCCTCAAAAGTGGATATATATGAAAATACCCCGAATATTACTGATCTTAGCCTGCTTGAAATTTGACATTTCATTCATTTGATGGACCGCTATGTCGTTGATTATGCAATGCCTCCTAAACCAAACGTTCATTGGTCTAAAGGCCAAAGAGCATTCCTTCTTCCTCCAATATTGATACTTTTGTCCTTCAATCTAACATATTGATTATTTGATTATGCTTGTATGAGAATTCCCTAAACTCTTTAAAGGATACGAAAATGATACGCTTACGTTTCCAAATAGATTAAGAAAGAGTCTAATAATGGGGATAATCCACCATGTAGCCTGATTGAATCATATATTTTTTTTTTTCTTATGATAAAAAACGAAAAGGTTCTTTCCTCCTCCTCTTTTTTCCCTTAAAAAGGGTGAAGTATAATTTCAGCCCTAAGAGCCAAAAATTACTGTAAATAGAAGGTTCATTTTCTCAACGTGATGTATATAATGAATTTTTTTTTAATACAAGATAGATCATTATACGAGAGAAAAAATGAGCCATTTCTTTGCTTTATAATAAAATATTTCTTCTCAATATTCCTTTGAAGTTTCAGAAAGCAAATCCTATTCCTACTCTTTAAAATGAATAACTAAAAATAGTGATCCGTTAAAAGGACTTATTATTGATTTTCTAACTTCAACCTTTGTGTTATGAATAGAATTGTACTTAGAGTGAATGTCTATCTTTTAGATGGTTTGTGATTTTGTGGCTAAGTCATTTTCCCCCTATAAATAGAGGGGTCTTACTCCCATTGTAATTCATCCCAAAATTCAATAAGAATTACCTCTATTTTCCTTGCAATATTATTTTTTTCTTTATTGTTTTATTTCACGTTATCAGCACGAGACTCTACCGTCTCAAGAAGCTATTTGAGAAGATTAAGGTATAACTTTTCTCCTCTTTTAATTATGACTGATATTACGAAAAGAAAGTTCGCTGCCCTTGAAATTTCGGACAAGAACTATATGACATGGGTGTTGGATGCTGAAATCCATTTAGATGCAATGAGTCTTGGAGACGCCATTAAAGATAAAAATAAAGCATCTACCCAAAATTGTGCTAAGGCCTTGATTTTCTTGCACCATCATCTTGATGAAGGGTTGAAAATAGAATATCTCACAGTCAAAGATCCACTTATTTTCTGCAATGGCTTAAAGAAAAGATATGATAACTTAAAGCTGGTCACTCTTCCATAAGCACGATATGATTGGGCTCATCTGAGGCTCCAAGTCTTTAAGTCTGTTTCTGAATATAATTCTGCGATGTTCAGAATTACTTCTAAATTGAAACTTTGTGGAGATAGTATCACTGATTATGATATGCTTGAAAAAATATTCACAACGTTTCATGCTTCCAATATGGTCTTGAAACAGCAGTACTGAGAGAAAGGTTTCAAGAAGTATTCTGAGTTGATTTCTCTTCTCCTTGTGGTTGAACGAAACAATGACTTGCTCATGAGAAATCACGATAATCGACCCACTAGTCTACATCATTGCCTGAGGTGGATGAGGTGTATTCCCACTATGCTAAGTGTGGAAAAGGCCGTGGCCCTATTCGTGGTCGTTGCCGTGGCCGTGGACAAGGAAGAAATTTTTCTAGTGTTATCATCCCCCAAAGAAAAATAACCACCAAAAGTGCAAAGGGAAAGATGAGAAGCCAAAGGCAAATATTTGTCGTACACCAAGATAATTGGTTGAGCTTTATCAAGCATCTCTAAAGAATAAAGGCCTTGAAGCTAATTTTGTCTATGACAATGAATTTGACATCACCTACTTGGATGTGGCAGACCTCTTTGAGCACCCTGATGGAATAATAGACCACTTGATCGATGATGGATCCGTGATTAAAGATGATTGAGTAGTTTAATTTTCATTTTTCCTATTCGTAATGACTAGTGAATAAACATCATGTAATCATAATTTTTTACATGAGTAGTAGTCATTAGTATCAATTAGTATTATTTATTTTATGGAATAGTGTTAGTTCGTTTTGATCAAATATTGTTCTACTATTCATTTTAAATAATATTTCAGTAAGGGCATATTATTTATGTATATTAAATGCATTTTTTATACAAATATAAGATTGAGGCCAATGTATATCGAACATGTAAGTAGAAATGTACGTAGCTCCACCTCTAAGATCGTGGAGATTATAAAGGATTTATGTGGTTAGTGACAACTTGTCCTTGTTTATACTTACGAGTTGCGTCAGAAACTATGCGCATTGATTTTTCAATTCAACTATTGTTGTAATTTGGAAATTCGTAGGTTACAAAAACATGCATTGTTACAATTGTTTCCTCAAAGCATTGTTCGTAAATCCAATTCCCTCTGTGTTTTTTTTACTATGCAATTAAGGAATTCAATGTAAAGTATAATTACATTATTTTTAGCTACATAATTGCCTGTATTATAATCAGAGTTTGCTCGAAATTGCATTAAAAGGTCATTATTGAATCATTGATTTAACTTTATTTCTTTTCCCTTTTATCTGAAAATATTAATATTTATTCGTATATTTCTTTTGTATGTCAAACAATGGGAAGCAAATATGGATATCTCACAAAACAAACTTGGATCAAAGTTCAATTGTAAAAATATTTATTTAGTTGATTCATGTACTACGCATATAATATTCAAAGAGAAGAAATATTTCTCTCATTTAAGTATGTGTAAGACAGATGTTACTACAATTCCTAGTACTAGTAATCTAATTGAAGGCTTTGGAAGAGCTACTATAACTCTGCCTAAGAGAACAATACTTATTATAGAGAATCCAATGTTCTCCTCCAAGTCCAAGAGGAACTTGTTAAGTTTTAAAGATATCCGCCGAAATGGATATCATATTGAGACAATAGATGAGAATACTCTTGAATATCTCATCATTGCCAAGAATGTCTCTGGCCAAAAAGGGTTATTGAGAAATTTCCGTCTTTATCTTGTGGCCTGTATTGGACAAGAATTAGTGCAATTGAGGCACATTCTATTGTAAACCAAAATGTTACTGATTCCAATACTTTTGTACTTTGGCATGATCGATTGGGACATCCTGGATCAATTATGATGAGACGAGTTATAGAGAACTCAAATGGGCATCCATTAAAGAATTTAAAGATTCTTTTAAATGATGAATTTTCTTGCACTTCTTGTTATCAAGGAAAGTTAATTATCAGACCATCATCAACAAAGGTTGGGATTGAGTCCCCTGCGCGTTTGGAACGTATACAAGGGGACATTTGTGGACCTATTCACCCACCTAGTAAATCGTTTAGATATTTTATGGTCTTAATAGATGCATCTTCTAGATAGTCTCATGTGTGCCTATTATCATTTCTCAACCTCGCGTTTGCAAAATTAATGGCACAAATAATCCGATTACGGGCACAATTTCCCGATAATCCAATTAAGTCTATTCGACTTGATGCTGTTGCTGAGTTTTTATCCGAAATATTTAATGATTATTGCTTATCAATTGGGATAAAAATAGAACATCATGTAGCTCATGTTCACACTCAAAATGGCCTTGCAGAGTCTTTAATTAAACGTCTGCAATTGATAGCAAAACCGTTACTCATGAAAACGAGGTTGCCCACTTCTGTTTGGGGTCATGCCATTTTGCATGTAGCAATGCTAGTTCGTCTCAGACCGACAAATTATCATAAATATTCCCCGTTGCAATTAGTTTTGGGTCATGAACCTAATATATCCCATTTAAGAATTTTTAGATGCGCAATATATGTGCCTGTAGCACTGCCATATCGCACCAAAATGGGTCCTCAAAGAAGGTTAAGAATATATGTTGGGGTTTGAATATTCGCTACTTCGAAACATTAAAGGGGAATTTGTTCACTGCACGATTTGCAGACTGTCGATTCAATGAGACACTTTTCAAAAATTAGGGGGGAGAAATTGGTGAAATCAAATGGAAAATTTTATGAAAAAATCCATCATTGTCTCATCTTGATCCACGTGCCTCTATTTGTGAAAAAGAGATGCAAAAGATCATTCACTTGCAGAAAATAGCAAATCAAATGCCAGGCGCATTTACGGATCTGAAAAGGATAACAAAATCACAAATCCCTGCAGAGAATGTTCCAATCAGTATTGATGTCCCTATTGGACAATCTTCTAGTATCATAGCTAATGAGTCAAAAGCACGCCTAAAGCCTGGCAGACCATTAGGTTCTAAGGATCGAAATCTTATAAAAAGAAAAACAAATGCTCCAGATGACACTACGAAAGAGCCTCATAAAGAAATCCACGATTTAACCAATCCTGCGATTCATGAGAAAATCAATGAGCCAGAGACTCAAGAAAATAAGGAACTATCAATAAACCCAATTGATATTGACACAAATTTGAATCGAGTGGATATAGTGGTGGATTATATCTTTGCATATAATGTTGCATCTAGCATTATGCAAGATAGTGAGGGTCTTGAACCTCAATCTGTTGGAGAATGTCAACAAAAATGTTATTGGCCAAAATGGCAAGAAGCAATCCAATCAGAGTTGAATTCACTTGCAAAACGTGAAGTTTTTGGGCCTGTAGTTCAAACGCCTAACGGTGTCAAGCCTGTTGGCTATAAATGGGTCTTTGTACGTAAGAGAAATGAGAAAAGTGAGGTACAAAAATATAACGCACGCGGTGTTGCACAAGAATTTTCACAAAGGCCTGGTGTTAATTATGAAGAAACGTATTTTCCTGTTATAAATGCAATAACATTTCGTTATCTCATTACTTTTGTTGTCCATGAAAAGCTTGACATGAATTTAATGGATGTGGTTATAGCCTACCTTTACGGCTCAGTTGATAATGAGATATACATGAAAATTCCATAGGGGTTCAAAATGCCTGACGCACATAATTCAAATTCTGGGAAAATGTTTTCAATCAAATTGCAAAGATCTTTGTATGTTCTAAAGCAATCAGGAGGAATGTGGTATAACCGTCTTAGTGAGTATTTATTAAATGAAGGTTATATAAATGATGCCATTTGCCCATGTATTTTTATAAAGAAGACAACATCATAAATCTTTGTACTTGCTGTATATGTTGATGATATAAACCTTATTGGAACTCCAATAGAACTCCAAAAGGTAATTGATTATTTAAAGAAGAAATTCGAGATGAAATATCTCAGAAACACAAAATTATGTCTCGGTTTGCAAATTGAATATTTGGCAAACAGGATTTTTGTTCATCAATCTGCCTACACAGAAAAGGTATTGAAATGATTTTACATGGATGGAGCACATCCATTAAGTACTCTAATGATGGTTCAATCACTTTATGTGAATAAGGATCCGTTCCGACCTCAAGAAAGGAATGAAGAGCTACTTGGTCCTAAAGTACCATATCTTAGTGCAATTGGTGCACTAATGTATCTTGCTAATACAACAAGGCCTGTCATATTTTTTTCAGTTAATGTCTTAGCAAGATATAGCTCTGCTCCTACAAGGAGACATTGGCATGGAATCAAACGCATCTTGCGGTACCTAAAGGCACTACCGATATGGGCTTATTTTATGGCAATAATTGCAGTCCCGATCTTGTTAGTTATTGATAAGTAGGGATTTTAACCTATTATTTGCTCTCTTTTACTTGTGATTTAGGCCAAAAATGTTTGAAGGTATTCCCAGAAACTAATGAAATGTGCTTACCTGCAGGAATTGTTCAAAATGAGACAAAAGAAGCAAACCAACTCACAAAGGAGTTAAAAGTTGAACAAAACAAAGACTAGACAAAGAATCCTGAAATGTGGACCACACCAATATTGTGCGGCCGCAAAAGCCATGTTGCGGCCGCGATCATAATTACGCGGACGCGATGACTGAGATTCAGAGAGCTGGCAACTTGAACAAAGGAATAGCATGGACCGCACCAATATTGTGCGGCCGTGGAAGTCCCTTGTGCGGCCGTGATTCAAATTGTGTGGTCCGCAAGATGAAGAATAAGAGAGTTGATTTCAAGCCAAACTCAAGCAAGTGCGGACTGCGTCACTTTTATGCGGCCGCATAATCTGGAGCGCGGCCGCACTTGGAATTATGCGGTCCGTGAAAATCCAGCTCAACCCAGATCCAAAAGAGAAAAATGCGGACCGCAACAGAATTATGCGGCCGCGAAAGCAAGAGTGTGGCCGCACTCAGAATTAAGCGGCCGCACAACCTCCATAGGGGAAATTTTGTTAGATATTTTCAGCTTAGTATAAATAGAACTTTTTATCATTTTTAGGTGATGTTATGTTTTGTAGGAGCACGTGAGACGGCTGAGCTTTCTGTTTTCGGAAATTTTGTACTAGATTCATCTCTTAATATTAGATTTTCATTCTATAAATTAATATAATGGATTTTATCTTCATTTCATCTTTAATTTCTGTTATTTCCATGAGTAGATAAACCTATAGCTAGGGTTGTGACCCAACCCTAGTGTGGCTATTCAATGGGTATTTGATTTTAGGGCTTGAATGTGAATGGGTTAGTGATATTTAGCCTAGATTCATGCCTTTATGACTTAGTCTCTACTTGAGGAAGAGGGACTAAGTCTAGGACAACTAGACTAACAAGGAATTGGGGTGAACTCAAGAAATTGATAGCCCCAATTAAAGGGTTAAACCTAGAGATAGTAATACCCGATTTGAGCTAATATCACTAGATTTGTATGATACCCATTTGGCTTGAGAAAGCCAAATTGAGAAAAATCACTCAAACTACCGAGAGGTATAAAGTGAGTACCCGGGTGTGATAGCTATATTACGATCCCAACTAATCTAGCTTGCCCTAGATTTTGCTACCCGTTAGATATCCACCTAGGTGGAAGTCGCAACCCTAGTCTCTTTAAACATTTGAAAAACAACAACAAAAATATTGTCCTTAGTTTCAATCATTGCAATCTTTAGAGTAAAGTTAGAAGTAGAAATCAAACCCATATTTGTGGAAGTGTAATTAGACTCAAAGCCCGCATCTAGCTTAGATATAAACCTAATTCCAATCATTAACTCCATGTGGATTCGATCCCGACCTTGTTGGGTTAAAACAACATCGACCACCCTCGCTACTCAACAGGAGTGCAGGCTTGGACCCGATCAATTTTTGGTGCCGTTGCCGGGAGTTAGATGGTCTTAGCTATATATCTAAGTATTTGTGTGTTTTATTTTTCTTTCCTTCCGTTTTTCTAGTTTTGTGTGTGAATTGCTTTTAGGTACCAAATGGCTCTTAAAAACGAAGCTCTCGGAAATATACCATTGGGGGAGAAGGTAGATGACGAACATGTGGATGAGGTTCATCTTGAACCTCAAGTACCAAGGAGAGGCCGCCAGGATAATGACAACATCCCAAACCCTCCCCCGCCTCCTCCAAGCGCAGCACACCGGGTGTTGCCCAACGAAGGCAATGCGAGTACAGTAGTCCCGCCCCGTATTAGGGCGGGCAACTTTCATATAACCAATGTATGCTTACACTGTTGGAACAGAGGGGTTTCTTCATCGGAGCTCCACACCAAAATGCCTATAAGCATCTCAAAGGTTTTGTTGACACGTGCTGGGGGAGCAAGCAGACTAATGTCTCCGAGGATGCATTGAGGTTAAGGGTTTTCCCATTTTCTCTAAGGGGGAAGGCTTTGGATTGGCTAGAGAGGTTACCCAACCATTCCTTACACACTTGGGATAAGTTAGCCGAGAAGTTCATCGCAAAGTTCTTTTCTCCAGGATATATGGCAACGCTAAGAGATGAGATCATTGCTTTTAAACAAGAGCCAAATGAACCGTTACATGAGATTTGGGAGAGGTACCGAATAATGGTCAAAGAGGCCATGATCCAACAAAACTTTTATAGGGGGGTCAATACAACTAATCAGTGTGTGGTGAATCAACTCGTCGGGGGTAATTTCATGAACACGCTGTATTCCGAAGCTTGTGAAATATTGGATGAGATGGCGGATACCTCTTCGGCTTGGTAAAGTAAAGCTAATTCTCCTCAAGGTGACCCAAATGTTATTCACCTACACAAGGAGCTACATGATCATGGACAAGCTATAGCGGAATTGACAACCACAATGAATCAATTGGCCAAGGCTCAACTTCAACAAGTTCAAGGGCCAAAACAATTGAATGCCATGGAAGGAGTGAACATGATGGTCAATAAGAAAAGGCTACGAGGTCAACAAGTTCAAAACAATCCGGATCAATTTGATGAAAGTGGTAGTGGGTACAATCAAGATGATTCATATGATGATCAAAGTGAAGAGGTTCAATATGTCAACAATTATCAAGGTCAACGGAGCAATGCTCCGAATCAACAACAGTGGAGATCACAGGGAAACCAAGGAAATTGGGGCAATCAAGGTCAACAAGGAAATTGGAATAGTGGCAACAACAACAATCAAGGTAATTGGGGGAACAACAACAATCAAAATTGGGGTAATCAAGGAAATCAAGGCAATTGGGGTGGCAAAAAAATAGTAATTGGGGAGGCAATAACAATCAAGAGGGTTGGAACAACAATAATCAAGGAAATCGGGGGTCGGGCTTTCAAAGGCTCCGATGTATCAACAACCAAACAACCCGCCTCAATATCTGTCACAAGGTCCTAGTTCTTCCAACAATGAGATGGGACGGATTGAAAACCTGTTCAAGCAGATGATGGAGAAAAATGCCAACTCTGATGCCCAAATAGCCTCCCACAACACTTCTATCCGCAACTTGGAAGTCCAATTTGGCCAAATTTCTCAAGCTTTGAATACTCACCATAAGGGGGCACTACCAAGTGATACAGTAGTCAACCCAAAGGGTGGGAACAATACGGGGCATGCTATGGCGGTGACTACAAGAAGTGGGAGAGGTGGAGTTGCTAGTACCTTAAACTTAAGAAAGATTGTGAATGATGATGTGGTGATGCAAGATGATGATGAGCCAAGCAATGATGTTCAAGTAAATGATGAAGTGAGGATAGACATTGATGAAAATGTGGAGGAGACACAAGATGATGTGAACCCGTCTAGGGAACATGTGATAGACATACCGGATCCGGTAGTGCCCAAAGCCAAGGCTCATTTGCCAAGGGCTCCTCCACCGTATCCTCAAAGGGTTGCAAAGCAAAACAATAAGAATCAATTCAAGAAATTCATTGATATGATGAAAAGTTTGTCCATAAATATGCCATTGGCTGAAGCCTTAGAACAAATGCCGGGATATGCCAAGTTCATGAAGGACTTGGTAACAAAGAAGAAATCAATGAACTGTGAAACGATCAAAATGTCACATCAAGTGAGTGCCATTGTGCACTTCATGGCTCCAAAGTTAGAAGACCCCGGTGCCTTTACAATCCCATACACTATTGGTAGTGCCGATTTCGCCAAAGCTTTGTGTGACTTGGGGGCAAGCATTAACTTGATTCCATATTCTGTGTTCAAGACATTGGGGATCGGGAAACCAAGACCCACATCCATGAGGTTGCAAATGGAGGACTGGGAAATAAAGAGGCCATTGGGGATAATTGATGATGTGCTAGTTCGGGTCCACAAGTTCATACTTCCCGCAGTGAGGTTGACTACGAGGTGCCAATCATATTGGGGAGACCTTTACTAGCTATAGGGAAGGCCTTCGTTAATGTGGAGGCTAGGGAGCTCACCTTCTAGGTGGACGATTAAAAAGTTGTGTTCCATGTTTACAAGTCAATGAGGCAGCCTAATAGCAACGAAGTGTGTTCGTTTGTGGATCTTGTGACTGAAGTAATTATTGATGACACAAGTGTTGTGATTAATGTTGAAGACCCATTAGGAGCTGTGTTATTGAATCATGATGAGGATGAGAAGGAAGGCTTGGTAGAATATGTCAATGCTTTGCAAGGAATGGGATCATATATATATGAGCCCCGAAAACTTTCCTTGGACCTTGAGAACCGGAAGACTCCACCAACAAAGCCCTCAATCGAGGAGCCTCCCACATTGGAGTTGAAGCCCTTGCCTTCACACCTCAGGTATGAGTTCTTAGGCCCTTGTTCCACTTTACTTGTTATTCTTTCCTCGTGCTTAACTAACGTGCAGGTAGATCCTTGCGGTGCTCCAAAGAAGGAAGAAGGCAATAGGTTGGAGATTGGCGGATATTCGGGGTATAAGCCCCGCCTTTTGCATGCACAAAATCATATTGGAGGAGGATGCCAAACCCTCCGTGGAACATCAAAGAAGGTTGAATGAGGCCATGCAAGAGGTAGTCAAGAAAGAGATCATCAAGTGGTTGGATGCTGGGATTGTCTACCCCATTTCTGATAGTTCATGGACTTCACCAGTGCAATGTGTCCCAAAGAAGGGGGGCATGACTGTGATTACAAATGACAAAAATGAGTTGATCCCTACAAGAATTGTCACCGGTTGGAGAGTATGCATGGATTATAGGAAGCTCAACAAAGTGACTCGGAAAGACCATTTTCCGCTTCCATTTCTTGATCAGATGTTGGATAGGCTAGCTAGACGTGCTTATTATTGCTTCTTGGATGGGTATTCCGGATATAACCAGATTCTTATTGCACCTGAAGACCAAGAAAAGACCACCTTCACTTGTCCGTATGGCACATTTGCATTCTCGAGGATGCTGTTTGGTTTATGTAATGCACCGGCTACTTTTCATCGGTGTATGATGGCAATATCACGGATATGGTGGAGGACTTCCTCGAGGTTTTCATGGATGATTTCTCTATTGTGGGGGATTCTTTTGAAGCGTGTTCGGATAATCCTGATAACGTATTGGCACGTTGTGAAGAGACCAACTTGGTGCTTAATTGGGAAAAGTGTCACTTTATGGTCGAGGAAGGCATTGTCCTCGGCCACAAGATCTCCAAGAATGGTATCGAAGTCGATAAAGAAAAAATTGAAGTGATATCAAAACTCTCTCCTCCTACTTCCATCAAAGGAGTGAGGAGCTTTCTAGGTCACGCGGGGTTTTACTGTCGGTTCATCAAGGATTTCTCAAAAGTGGTGAACCCCTTGGGCAAGTTGTTGGAAAAAGATGCCAAATTTGTGTTCAATGATGATTGTATGAAGGCATTTGAGCTACTCATGTATAGGTTGAATACCACTCCCATCATTACCGCACCAAATTAGAGCTTACCATTTGAGCTCATGTGCGATGCTAGTGACGTGGCGGTAGGAGCGGTATTAGGGCAAAGAATCAACAAGATATTCCATCCGGTCTATTATGCTAGTAAGACCATGAACGACGCCCAAGTCAACTATACGGTTACCGAGAAAGAACTCTTAGCCGTTGTCTTTTATATAAGTTCCGGCAGTACCTCATGGGTACCAAAGTGATTGTTCACACCGATCATGCGGCACTTCGTTATTCGATGAGCAAAAAGGACTCAAAGGCTAGATTGATCCGGTGAGTACTTCTTCTACAAGAATTTGATCTTGAAATCATAGACCGAAAAGGGAGTGAGAACCAAGTGGCGGACCACTTGTCCCAATTGGAAGAGGAGGGGAGGCCCCATGATGGCCTTGAGATCAATGATATGAACAACTCCTTTCCATGTCTTTGACCAGGATGCCTTGGTTCGCCGATGTGGCTAACTATCTTGTAAGCGAAATTGTCCCGAATGAGTCCTCTTCAAACCAAAGAAAGAAGCTCAAATGGGACTGCTTGGATTATTATTGGGACGAGCCATATCTTTTCAAAATTTGCACTGATGGTGTTATCCGAAGATGTGTTCTAGAAGAAGAGCAATTGGATATTCTTGATGCTTTCCATTCTTCGCCCTATGGTGGTCACCATGGTGGGGCAAGAACTACTACAAAGGTCCTAAGTTGTGGATTCTATTGGCCTACTTTGTACAAAGATGCTAGCGAGCTCGTTAAGCGTTGTGACGATTGCCAAAGGGCCGATGGGATTTCCAAGAAGAATGAGATGCATCTCACCACCATCCCTGAGATTGATATTTTTGATGTGTGGGGCATCAACTTTATGGGTCCATTTGTGAGTTCGTATGGGAACACCTATATTCTTGTTGCTTTGGATTACGTTTCCAAATGGGTTGAAGCTATAGCTTTGCCCAACAATGAAGCACGAAGTGTGGTGGCTTTCTTGAAGAAAAACATACACAAGGTTCGGCACCCCAAGGGCCATCATTACTGATGGGGGTTCTCATTTTTGCAACAAAGCTTTCGACACTTTACTCTCCAAGTATGGTGTCAATCACAAGGTTTCAACTCCTTATCACCCCCAGACAGGTGGACAGGTTGAAGTCTCCAATAGGGAGATCAAGAGTATTCTCTCCAAGACTATCAATGCAAACCAGACTGATTGGTCAAGGAAACCTGACGATGCTCTATGGGCCTATAGAATAGCTTACAAGACTCCAATTGGTATGTCTCCTTAGCGGTTGGTATTTGGGAAAGCATGTCACCTCCCGGTGGAATTAGAGCATAAGTCCATGTGGGCGTTGAAGAAATTGAACCTTGAATGGGATGTAGCTACCAATCTTCGGATGGAGCAATTGAATGAACTTGATGATTTTCGGTTCCATGCTTACTTCAGTTCATCCTTGTATAAGGACAAGATGAAGTACCTACATGATAAGTATATCCGAAACAGAGAATTCAAAGAGTGAACTTATTCTCTTATTCAACTGTCGGTTATGGATGTTTTCGGGAAAGCTAAAGTCAAAGTGGAGTGGCCCTTTTAAAGTGGTATAATGACTCCTTTTGGTGCTCTAGATTTGAAAAACAAGAATGGTGAGATCTTTAGAGTCAATGGGTACCGGGTGACGCACTACCTTGGTACGGTTGATGATGGCCACATTGTAGCATTGATCCATTTCAAATGAATGATGCTAACATGCGTCGTGCCGCAACGTTAAATCAGGCGCTTCTTGGGAGGCAACCCATGTGTTTTTTTGCTCTTTTGATTTTCTTTTTAGATTAGACATTGTTTGGACTAACTGGTTATGAAGTGTATGCAAGAAATTGGGTGTGCAGTGCAGGAAATTGACAAGGACGAAAACTGGCCAAATGGTGAAATTGTGCGGACCGCGCCAGAATGCGAACCGCACAAGCCCTTCGCGGCCGCACAATTCAGTGTGCGGTCGCACCACTGGAATAGGGAAAATGCCAGCTCTATAAAGTTTGGCCTGGCAAAATCTCTTAAGGATTCGCGGTCGCGTTCAAAATTATGCGAACTGCACAGATTGTGCAGCCGCAGCCATTTTTATGTGGACCGTGCCACAGCTGAGTGAGGAAAAGGTAAAGAGTGCGGACCGCACCAAAATTATGCGGCCGCACTCAAGAAAGTCAGTGGGTACCCACAGTCAAGGTATAAATAGGACGTTTTGAAACTATTCACACTTTACACATTCTAACCTTTCAAGCTACACTAAAGAACAATGCATTTTCTGTCGACGCCCCCTTTTTTTTTCTTCGCGGAATCGGGTTCACGATTTTTGGGAAGACAACTCTTTTCCCACTTGGGAATTGGGTTTTTTGAGAGTTTGGAGAGCCGCCACCTAATGATTATAGTGCATTAGGACACATTTAGAAGAATTAAAGATGCAGACCAGAGTTTTGGGTAAGGGCTTGAAATTATCTCGAGGGGAAGGTGTTAGACACCCCTCAAGATCCACTAGTGTGGTTCCCGACCATGGTATAATTGTGACTTTAGATGTAAATGTAAATAGACAAGTACAAGAAGCACAAAAGGTTAAAAGAAGTGCTGAATTTTAAAGAAGCAATTTTTGTAAAAACGTGCAAGTAGAGGAAAAGGTCAAGTATTTAGTGCAAATAATCCGAAAGATCATGCGAGAAGCAAAAATTGAAAATGCAATAGCTTTAAAGATTCAGAAAATTTTGTTAAACTAATAAAGAAGGAGAAAGGGGTCCTAGGTTTATACATTACATGGATCATTCGCACAACACTGGTACTCAGTTGTACGCGGAGTGTTATCGTGTAATCATCATCTCCATGTCTACCCTTCCCACCCCTTTAAGGTATTAAAGCGCGGAACGATATCGTTTACTTATCGCATGCTACTACCCGTCCCAATCCTATTAGTCCCCGGGTATTAGGACTTCTAATCTTAAAGGGGAAGAAAGGGATGAGGGCCTTTGTGGAGTTTAAAGGATAAAATTCTAGCTTGACATTCAAAACAAGTATCAAGTAAAAGGGGAGGACAAGCAAGCATACAAGGCTCAAATTAACCCCAGAAGTCAAACAATCATTTAGTTTAGCATGCCTTGACAAATACTGATTTGGTCTTAGATTAAGTTAAGCAGCGAGCGGACTGGTTCAACACATGTATTTAAACAGATGGTCTGCATTAGGCAACTCGGATACAGTTGTTAGGGACTGACCCAATTCATTAATTAGCCAACCTTTGTTTATGAGTTGAAATAAAAACCTAGGCGTAGGATCTATTAATTTCAGAAAGAAAAAAAAAGATGCAAAGAGTTACCAGTAGTTTCAGAAAAGATGCAAGTTGATTTTAGAAAAAGAATTATCAGTTTAAACAAAGAGAAAAGATGCAAACTGACTTTAGAAAAGAGTTACCAGTTGTTTCAGAAAAGATGTAGACTGATTAAAAGGTTTACGAGTTTCGGGGTAATGCAGATTGGTTATAGGAAAAAGGTTTACCAATTTTAGCGGGTTTCAGAAGTAGAAAATTACCAGTTTTAGTAAAGACACTAGTTCCAGCAATCGATACTGCTTAAGAACGAATGACGCTATTAAAGACGAGGTTTCTTATAGGCATGCTTTCTATACGTTTACCGATTTTAACACCCTTTCATGACATTAATAGGAGTCTTATACACATGATGTCTATATGCAACTTTATTATTTAGCCTATAAACGGTTTGCCTTATGACATTTGTATATGCAGAAATGCAAGAGCCTATAGACATGATCTCTATATGTGTCATTACAGAACATGAATGTTAAATCCTATAGACATGCTTTCTAGGTGATTTTGCGGTAAAGTTAAGCGTTAAATCCTATAGGCATGGTCTCTATGTGATTGAATTAGTATTAAAGACCCTATAGGCAGGATTTCTAGTTTGAATAAAAATCCTAACTCATGATTTCTACCCCTTGGATGCAAGTAAAGACCCCTCCCACACCCTTTTACTATACTCCCCGAGTTTCATACAAAATTACTACAATCCAATGAATCAAACTGGAAATTAAAAGATACATCAAAACTAACAGCTAGATCCGAGTAGCCTAATTCAACCTTAATGTTTAATAACATGCGACTGAGCCACTTCCGGGATCCAGATTTCCAAAGCCTTCTCTTTATCCAATGTCTTTCAAAGTTCCAAGGAATCTCAGGGATTCCAGGCATTGCTTACACCCAGGATACTATCAGAATTAGAATAGTGCAGTGTGGAAGAGCCAGCTCCCATGCATCCAAGTTCAGAGGGAGCTCAGGTGTCCCAAAGCATGGCTTGCAAGAGAGGGGCAGAACTTATAGCTAAGAGTAAGTACAAAGTGAAAGGGGAATTGGGGAGCCATGACAGGTGGTGGTCATACCTAGCTACAAAGCAGGCTGACACACCCCTGACCACTTGTTTGGCTGAACAAGTTAGGAGCAGATCTTTTGAAGGTCAGACCAAAGTCTAGATAGTGATTAGGACACTATCAGACCCCAGTCCAGGGCTCAGACACATAAAAGGGGAAAAGGGAATGGGCATTGATTGAGTTTGGGATTCAAAGAATCCAGTTCAGGATCATAGACAGCAAATTGGAGTGCTGTTATGCCCTAAACCATAACTCACATACAAAGGGTAAAGGGTAAGGGGATTCACATAGCAACAATAATGACAAAGTTGCAGAAAAACAGTAAAGGAAAGCATAAAAGAACTAGGATGTGAAACACATAGTGGAGGAGCAGTATTTAAACTAAGATGGACATACCAGTTGCAAAGTAAGAGAATAGCAGAGTAACCACAACAAGCAAGCAGCAGAAACAACTCAGATTTTCAGCAGAACACTTGAAGATTCAAGGAGAGCTTAAAGGGTATTTCAAAAAGCAAAGAGAAGAAGTACATAGAACTGGCCTGTGTATTTGAGAGAAGAAGGGAGTTGAAAGCAGATTGCCTATTATTGCTTGATTGTTACTTACTCGTTGTTACTGCCCTTTTGAAAAGGGGAGGGCTGAGCCCTTTATATAGTTTTGAAAATAGGTGAGGCAGGCACAAAGGTATAAACATAGAAACTAATCAAATTAGTATCAATTAGGGTAGACAGACTCCTTTAATTAAGGATCTAGTTCAGACGACTAAGAAGGAAGAGAGAATCAGTTTATTAAGGCTAAATTAAGGTAAAGAGACCATATGGTGCACAAATAAGGTCACATACACAATTGGATATTTAAGGAAAGAGGGACAGTAGTAAGAATAAGGTATAAGTTTAAAAATCAGTCAAAGGATCTCGGCTCCAGTTGTAAATCACAAAGAGACTGAGATAATTAAGGAAGTAAATAATTCAAACGCTGGTACAAGATCACAGAAGATACAGGATCAATTATTGAAGGAAAACATCAGTAAGGTAAAAGAGGTTCAATCAAGAGAAATTAGTGACGAATATCTTAGCCTGATTAAAGGAATTTCGAAAATAAAACTTTGAAAGGGAAGCTTATATATAAGCATGCAGTTCAAAACAAAGAAGAACAATGAGAGTTTTTTCCATAATCATAGGCAAATAAGTTCACAAGTTCGATTACAGACTCGTCATGAGTCTGTAAACCTAGGGTTTCAGAGTGAAACCCTAGTGTCTTTCACTTCAAAGAAAAGAAAACCCCCCAAATCTTAGGGTTTCACATGGAGTCGGAGGTGAGGGAATCGTTCGAAGTCACAGAGATAGGCAGATATGCACAAATAGAAGTAAGAGGAAATTACGAGTTTTAAGACGAACGTAGGAAAGAGCATGATCAACAGAACTCAGAAACAAAATCAAAGCATGAGCTTAAACACATAAGCAAAAGCGAGTCAATAACCTAGGCTAACATGTGAACAAAAGAGGTAAAAGAATCTCCGTAAAAGATCCAGTAAGAAACACAAGAGCAAGCTTGAACGTAACAAGGAATAAAACAACGAGCATGAACACACATAAAAAGAGTAAAAGAATCAGAAACATTTAGAAAACCCTAAAAATAGGATTCGAACAGTTTTGAAAAGGGAAAATTGGGGAAAAACTCTAAAATGGCACACACAGCATAGATCTAGACGAATAAGTGAAAAAGGAACCTCGATTAGGCTAGGGTTTCTGAGAACCCAAAAGGACGAGAAGGCTTTGAAGTCTCGAGAATGGTTCTGAGCTAGCAATGTCAAATCTAGGCTCGAGAGGCTGAGATACGCCGGAGCAAAGCCGAAAACGGCCAAAGAAACTCGAACCGGCCAGGGTCTGGATGAAGACCTTCGAGGTCTAGCCTCGAATCTTCAATGAGCAAGCGTGTGAGAGCAGGAGATGGTGGGTAGAGGTTGTCCATGGCTAGATTAGCCATGGATTCTGGAGGTAGGTGGATATTAGGGTTTCAGAGGTTGAGAGGGTTCGAGAGAGACGAGAGGAACCAGAGGCGGCGGATTTGGAGAATGGGGATAGGGTTAGGGTCGTTTGGGAATTAAAATGGTAAGGAGGAAATATGGCCGTTGATCATTTTGATCAACGACCTGGATCAAAAGGGAGCCGGGCGGGTAAAAATAAACGGATCGTGGGTCGGGTTAATTAAGAAATTGGGTAGGGAATTTTGGGTCTGATTTGGGCTTAAGATTGAGGTTAATTTCAGGCTAAAATTGAAATGCAAAGGGCTAACTCTTAAATAGCCACTTTTCCCTTGTTTTAATTTATATAAAAAATAGCAAAATAATTTCTGAAAATAAATCAATTGTAATAAAATGATTAATGATACATAATTATCAAATTTAAAATACTGGAGTCAATTTTATAAATATAATTACAATTGAATCTTTAAAGAGGCTAGTATTGCAATTATATNATTTAAACACATTGGGTGAGAATATAAATCGCGCCCTAATTTTGGTGCCTCGTTGTGCCCGAGGTAGGCCTAGCGACAAATAGTTTTGGAGAACTTATAATGCTAAATGCCTCATTTTATTGATAAAAATAAGTTGAATCCAAAACGACTCTAAATAATAGAAAGTAAATGTCACTAGTGGCCATTGGCCTTATTACATCATTAAAGCAAAATAAAGGACTCCTAACTACTTGGTCCCAGAAGGACGTTCCCCAGATTTGGCAGTCCTGTCTCCCTCGAAGGAATTCCAGCTAGGCCCCCTATCTCTTCAAGTAAAGGAGTCATCTCTAGATCACCAAAGCGGAACACAAATTTGTCACTATCCCAGAACAATGTTGCAGCCTCTATGATTATGTTGTTAGGTTGAATCTCTAGGAGAGAAGGCAGATTCCCTAGGTACTTGCGGACGAGTGTTTGATCACTAGAATGGAGGTCGTTCCACCAATTCAGTAGCCTTGGATGAATGTTGGTTACCATGCCAAATCTGGGGATCTCGTGCCTCATTTTCTGCAAAACGGAGTGTTAGGCCCTTACCCCCACCAGACTCGACTATTTAAATCAATAATTAGCATAGCAAAGCACTTAAGTTCTCCAAATAAATGCACAGAACGTGGAGGTATCCGTTTGGGTTTCAAGGAAACCCGGTGGACTTTGGACAAGGCTATCTTAATGAGTCATTATGTGGACAACAGAACTGACTCGGCTAGGTTTGAACATGATGCATGTACAGTTTAACGGAGTAAGGTTTCTATCTTGAAGTGCTAGACTGGTACCCTTGAGCGGACAACTCAAGAGGGAAAGGCACGGAACCGTCGACTACACCGTTGATCGACTGGGTGGTAGTATTGGAAGTGCGCAACTACTCATTATAAGCGTTGCTATAGTATTTGTTTGGCACGAGTGGAATATGATGTTGAAGATGCAGTTTACAAAGATGAAACAAATTGACATGTATTTTCACGTTCATACAATAAAGTTTACAATGATTGCTCAGAAATTACAACAGTATTGATGGAAAAGCAATAAATAAAAGTAATTAAAGAAAAAGAAACAAAGAAACAAGTTAGTTTCAAATAAAGACATTAAACAAAAGCAATAAAAGAAATCAATAAAGTCACGTATAGCATGCAATGGTAAAAGCCTAAAGAAGTCCCCAGCAGAGTCGCCATGCTGTTGACGCCCCTTTTTTTTTCCTCGCGAAATCGGGTTTACGACATTTGGGAAGACAACTTTTTTCCCACTTTGGGAATTGGGTTTTTTGAGAGTTTGGAGAGTCGCCACCTAATGATTATAGTGCATTAGGACACTTTTAGAAGAACTAAAGATGCAGACCAGAGTTTTGGGTAAGGGCTTGAAATTATCTCGAGGGGAAGGTGTTAGGCACTCCTCAAGATCCACTAGTGTGGTTCCCGGCCATGCTACAATTGTGACTTTAGATGTAAATGTAAATAGACAAGTACAAGAAGCACAAAAGGTTAACATGGAGTTTCACATGGAGTCGAAGGTGAGTGAATCGTTCGAAGTCACAGAGATAGGCAGATATGCACAAACAGAAGTAAGAGGAAATTATGAGTTTTAAGACGAAGGTAGGCAAGAGCATGATCGACAGAACTCAGAAACAAAATCAAAGCATGAGATTAAACACATAAGCAAAAGCGAGTCAATAACCTAGGCTAATATGTGAACAAAAGAGGTAAAAGAATCTCCGTAAAAGATCCAGTAAGAAACACAAGAGCAGGCTTGAACATAACAAGGAATAAAACAACAAGCAATGAAACACACATAAAAGAGTAAAAAGAATCAAGAAACATTAGAAAACCCTAAAAATAGGATTCGAACAGTTTGAAAAGGGAAAATTGGGGTAAAACTCTAAAATGGCACACACAGCATAGATCTAGACGAATAAGCAAAAAAAGAACCTCGATTAGGCTAGGGTTTCTGAGAACCCAAAAGGACGAGAAGGCTTGGAAGTCTCGAGAATGGTTCTGAGCTAGCAAGGTCGAATCCAGGCTCGAAAGGCTGAGATACGCTGGAGCAACGCCAGAAACGGCCAAAGAAACTTGAATCGGCCAGGGTCTGGATGAAGACCTTCGAGGTCTAACATCGAATCTTCAATGAGCAAGCGTGTGAGAGCAGGAGATGGTGGGTAGAGGTTGTCCATGGCTAGATTAGCCATGGATTCTGGAGGTAGGTGGATATTAGGGTTTCAGAGGTTGAGAGGGTTCGAGAGAGACGAGAGGAACCAGAGGTGGCGGATTTGGAGAATGGGGATAGGGTTAGGGTCATTTGGGAATTAAAATGGTAAGGAGGAAATGTGGCCGTTGATCATTTTGATCAATGGCCTGGATCAAAAGGGAGCCGGCCGGGTAAAAATAAACAGGTCGTGGGTCGAGTTAATTAAGAAATTGGGTAGGGAATTTTGGGTCTGATTTGGGCTTAAGATTGAGGTTAATTTCGGGCTAAAATTGAAATGCAAAGGGCTAACTCTTAAATAGCCACTTTTCCCTTGTTTTAATTTATAAAAAATAGCAAAATAGTTTCTGGAAATAAATCAAATGTGATAAAATGATTAATGTTACATAATTATCAAACTAAAAATACTGGAGTCAATTTTATAAATATAATTACAATTGAATCTTTAAAGAGGCTAGTATTGCAATTATATGCAATTTAGTTTTAAAAATACCAAATGAATTTTTAAAAAATATGCAAAAATCATGTTAGCTATGTTTTGATGTAAATATGAGAATAAAATAAATCGTTCACCAAAATGGCCAATTTTGGGAATAATTATTGGATTTTATGGTATAAAAATAGGCAATAAATTGGTTTAAAAATCATCAAAAAATATCAAAACTCATGGGTGTGCTTATATATGAACAAATATGCTATTTTGGAAGTATTTTGGGTACGAAAAATACATAGGGAAAAATTGGGTATCAACACTTTCTTGTTTTTAACCTCGTCCCATATTCATCAAGTGTTGATTCCCTACTACATTTCACTACTGGTATGTTGATTTTAATGAATTAATTTCATCTTTTTCTTTTCTTTTCTATTTAGTTTCTTTTTATCTAGGGTTAGATTTATGCCAAAATGTCAAATTGATGCTTAATTCTTGCTTGAAAGCATGTGGGTAGTGTTTGAATCCATAATGGGGGCTGGGGTTAGTAGCTTTTATTGTTTAATTGCCATAAATTATGCCTAATTAGTGAATACCCTAGTATTAATCGTACTTCAGTGCCGCTCTAATTTGAATTTCGCAGCCGCACACATTTTTGTGCGGTCCGCGCTAGGGTGTGCGACCGCATACAAAATTTTGCGGTCCGCGATACCCTAGATTGAAGGCACTTTTGGTTGCCAAGATTGTGCGGCCGCACTCAATTTTGCGCGGTCCGCAGTTGATTTTTGCTGCCGCACTCAATTTTGTGCGGTTTGCGATAGGTATTATGCGGCCGGACTCAATTTTATGCGGTCTGCGGTTGTGTAACTTCAGAGAACCAGCAGTTTGAACCTGGAATCTCCACCACCGCACTCAAAATTAAGCGGTCCGCGATGGGCAGTCCGCAGTCGCACTCACTTTTGTGCGGTCCGTGCTGCCCTGTTCTGAGAAGCAGTATCTTTCTTTTCAACCGTAATTCAATAACACATGTTGAACCCCAATTCTAACTAACTTTCACTACTTGTCTGTTGCATAAAATGGTACGTTCACGTGGTCGAGGTGATACTTCCAAAGGGAGGGCAGAACCCTCCCGAGGCCGGGGTCGAGGCAAACCCAACCTACCACTGTCAGTTTAGAGGATCATAAACAAGAAATCCACAGCCAATAGAGCCCCCGAATCCTCATACACCAGTGAATCCTCCCATCCCGCGAGACTTCTGAGGGAGATTCTGTACAACCACAACCGGGGGCACAATCACAACAATTCCCCGATAGGCTCCACTTAGTCAATGAACCTACCTCCTCCCCTAGTTCTTCTGCTGACTCAGAGGGAGGTAGTCAGGCATCTGAACCATCTTCCCCACCTGCTACAACAGCTACCCCAATCAATTTGGATGATGATGATGAAGTCCCGGATGACAGGAGAGGGGGTGATACAATTGTGGGAGGCATGGCTAGATTAAGGAAGCCAGAGGTGTGGGCTGATAGGTTTCTCAGTGAGAAGGCATATGCCAAGTTTCGGGAATGGTGGTCCCAAAGGTCGCTCACTTTTGAGCGACAATTCATAACCAAAGATCTAAGCCAGCACAATTCGAATGTTCTAAGGCAATTCACGGATAGAAAAGGATGGAAATGGTTCACCGGCCGTATGAGAGATGACAATGAATACCTCGTCAAGGAATTTTATGCCAAGGTTGCCCACACCAAAAAGGGTACAAAGGTGAAGAAGGTCCGGAACTTGAAAATCCGGTTTGATGGCCAAGCATTGAACAATTATGTAGGGTTTGAGGAGGTTGAGGCTGTGCAATACCTGGAGAAGCTAGCCTTGGGTGATGCAGTTCGCCCATGCTAGCTGAGATACTAGCTATTCCGGGGACAACACCTACATGGCTCACAATAGGAGTGCCAATTGTCAGAGCCACCCATAACTTTGAAGCAAAAGGGTGGCAAACATTTGTGTGCAGCCGTCTTGACCCTTGCCTACATGAGAATGTCCTTCCACTCCCCCGAGCAGTATTGGTAGCTTCCATCATGGCAGGCTATCCTATTAATGTGGGGAACTTGATATCCTACAACATCTCCAATGTAGTCCAGAAACAAGAAAGATCGTATCCCCACCCCAACTTCCTCATTGAGTATTTCCAAGATCAAGGGGTAGAGACGAGACATTTTGATATGGATGTGAAGGCTAAAAAGCCTTTCTCATGGTATCACCTCCAGGCAGCGGGCAACCCTAAATTCAAGGGTAAAGCCCCTACCTCCACTGGCCAGTCTGAAGAGCCAGGGGTAGTGGCCACTGGGTCAGTTGCCGAGCCCTCCACAGCAATCGGTACTTCTACCGGTACAACAGCCAGGCCTCCTCCATCTTCCGGACCTTCTATCTCAGTGTCACTATGAGTGCCTTCATCTTCTACCTACCCTCAGACTGCACTGAGGGTTTCCTAGACACTATCCAGTATCAACAACTGGATGCAGGTAGCTACCACAAAGATGACTGCCATATCAGTGCAGTGGCAGAACAGTCTTCAGCCCCACTAGCGCTTCAGGTACCTCTATCAATGTAGGACTCATTGAAGATGATTCTGGACAACCAGAAGAAGATTCTGGAGACTCTTGATACACACGGGAAAGTCATTGTAGACCTGACCAAGCAGGTGAAGAAGATGAAGAAGTCTCAAGCCTCAAAGAAGTCTATGGAGAAGTTGACTAAGGAGGTCGAGAAGATTGCACATGCAAGGGATTTGCCAATGGACCTACTCATGGAGTCTACTATCCGAGCAGCACAGACAACACCAGAGGCAGCAGTCGGCCAGCCTGATGAGCCGGTTGCCACTTCCCACACTTCTGAGGAGCTAATTCAGATGCTCAGCAACCCCGTAGTCCCCCAGTCAGATGATGTGGAGATCTAGTTAGAGGATACGGTAGCTGCTGATGTTGAGGACCCGATGCATACAGAGACCACATAGGGAGTTTCTCTACTCTCTACCCATTTTCCATGTTCTTATTTGATATGCGCATTGAGGACAATGCTATTTTTCATTTGGGGGTGGTCCATTTTGATTTTGATGACATTTGGTCCATTACACTATTTTCCTTCTATCTTTATTTATCTTTATTTTCACTTTTGGTATGTATATATTTCTACCATTTGATGTATATATTCATTTACATTTATGTATATATTTCCTTTACCTCAAGTTTGTATATATTCATTTTAATTTCTGTAGTTTAGTTCATAACTTCTTTCGTTATTTTCCCTTAGTAGCATAGTTTCTTATTTACTTTAGTAGCTTCTTTTTAATCTGTTAGCTTCTTTTTAAGTATTGTATTGACAATAAGCCTTTGGTTTTCTTAATGTCACGAATCTTTCCAAAGGTGGATGTTGTGTGAACCAGGTGGCTCTTCCCAACGATGGATGGTGTGACAACCTTCTTAAGGGATTGAGTCTGTTTTCTTTATGTTTTGGTATATATAGTAGTAATGAATAAAAGTGTCTCGAACAGGCTTCACTTGGTAATAACACATTTACCTTCGACCTTATGGTTAGAAACAAGTGATTGCCAAAGAATAGCTCTAGTTGTGACCTTTAGACTCTTGTGTTGACTAAAACAATCATCGAGTGGTTTCTTGGAGCCATTTGTGATGTTCAATCTTAGCTAGGGTTGTTGTGGGCCCTCAAATCTATTCTCTTTAACAATCCAGCAGCTTCAGAGGTGAGGTATTGAATTGCAAGTCCAAGTTCATGCCAATAAGTCTAGAACTTGCCCTGAATGTTTGTCTAGGCGAAATTCTAAGTGTAGCTCGACTAGAGAAATGATTTTAGGCTCTCCTTGATCCAATTTGCAACTTAAAAGCTTCCGTAGCCTACCAATGTGATATCCCTAAGTCAACCCCTTTTGAGCCGAAGCCCTTTTTCTTTCAATAACCAAGGTACAAGCCTTTATCCGTTCTTTAATGACCCTCTCTTGGCACCCGATCTTTCCTTGGCATTCTTGATGACAATTGGCAAAAACATAAGTTTGGGGGGAGAGACGAGGAATGTGAAAGTGATAAAAGGTACAAAGAACAAAAAGAAATAAAGAAAAAGGGAAGGCAAAGAAAAGAAAGAAAGACCAAAAAGAAATATGTCAAAAAAAAGAAAGTGAATAAGATAGAAAGTTGAAGGGATTCAAAGAAGGCAATAATGAAAGGCATGGAATGGTTAGAAAAGGAGAAAAATGATTGTCATGAGCAAGAAAGAGTGACAGTGTGTCTCGCTAGTTCCCCAAAGGAAAAATAAAATGACTCGAAGAGTCAAGAAAGTATGAGCCGAAAGAAGAAAATGGAGTGCGTAATGAAAGATGAAACCATCATGTGCCGATAAGTCTTACCTTGATCCAAAAGCCTTAATTACATTCCCGCAAAAGCACAAGATGATTTCGAGTTGAGTGAGCTTACATTAGTGGTGATTTACATAAGGGGAAAGCTTATGGTACTTAGAGCCGGACTTGTGTCATTCTTTTGAGAGAGATGAGCGTACTTCTACAAAATCCTTGTTTTGATTGTTACATTCTAAAGTGAGAATGGCTTATGTAGAGCATAGGAGAAGGAGTTTGGGTTCCACAATGACCTACGTAATAGAGGGAGCTTCCTTGGTGAATTAAGTCAACTCTTGATGCTCTAGTGTCACATTAGAACTATGGTACTCAAAAGGGTCAAAACATGGTGTTGTTGATAATTCATTTGTGTTGAGGGTAATTGTTAGTCCCAATTGATGCATGATTGATTTACCTGAGGCCAGCTGAAATATCCCTTTGTTTTAGTGGATGTAGGAATTATCTTATTTTCTTGAGGACAAGCAAAAGCTTAAGTTTGGGGGAGTTGCTAAGTAGGGATTTTAACCAATTATTTGCTCCCTTTTACTTGTAATTAGGCCAAAAATATTTGAAGGTATTCGCGAAAACTAATGAAATATACTTACCTGCAGGAATTGTTCAAAATGAGCCAAAGGAATCAAAACCAACTCACAAAGGAGTTAAAAGTTGAACAAAACAAAGACTGGAAAAAGAATCCTGAAACGCCGTCCGCACCAATATTGTGCGACCGCAAAAGCCATGGTGCGGCCGCGATCATAATTACGTGGACCATGATGACTGAGATTCAGAGAGCTAGAAACTTGAACAAAAGAGAATAGCGCGGACCGCACTAATATTATGCGGCTGCGGAAGTCCCTTGTACGGCCACGATTGAAATTGTGTGGTCCGCAAGATGAAGAATCAGAGAGTTGATTTCAAGACAAACTCAAGCAAGTGCGGACCGCTTCACTTGTATGCGACCGCATAATCTGGAGCGCGGCCGCACTTGGAATTATGCGGTCTATGAAAGTCCAGCTCAAACCAAATCCAAAAGAGAAAAACACGGAGCGCATCAGAATTATGCGGCCGCGAAAGCAAGAGTGCAGCCACACAACCTCCGCAGGGGCAATTTTGTCAGATATTTTCAGCTTAGTATAAATAGAACTTTTTGTCATTTTTAGGTGATGTTATGTTTTGTAGGAGCACGTGAGACGGCTGAGCTTTCTGTTTTCGGAAATTTGGTACTAGATTTATCTCTTAACATTAGATTTTCATTCTTTAAATTAATATTATGGATTTTATCTTCATTTCATCATTAACTTCTATTACTTCCATGAGTAGCTAAACACATAGCTAGAGTTGTGACCCAACCCTAGCGTGGGTATTCAATGGATATTTAATTTTAGGGCATGAATATGAATGGGTTAGTGATATTTAGCCTAGTTCTTGCTAGAACTATAGAATTAATGGTTGCAAACATTGATTCATGCCTTTATGACTTAGTCTCTATTTGAGGAAGAGGGACTAAGTCTAGGGCAACTAGGCTAACAGGAATTGGGGTGAACTCAAGAAATTGATAGCCCCAATTAAAGGGTTATACCTAGAGATAGTACTACCCGACTTAAGCTAATATCACTAGATTTTTATGAATACCCATTTGGCTTGAGAAAGCCAAATTGGGCAAAATCTGTCAAACTACCGAGAGGTATAGAGTGAGTACCCGGGTGTGATAGCTATATTACGATCCCAACTAATCAAGCTTGCCCTAGATTTTGCTACCCGTTAGATATCCATCTAGGTGGAAGTTGCGACCCTAGTCTCTTTAAACATTTGAAAAACAACAACAAAAATATTGTCCTTAATTTCAATCATTGCAATCTTTAGAGTAAAGTTAGAAGTAGAAATCAAACCCATATTTGTGGATGCGTAATTAGACTCAAAGCCCGCATCTAGCTTAGATATAAATCTAATTCCAATCATTAACTCCATGTGGATTTGATCCCGATCTCGTTGGGTTAAAACTTCATCGACCACCCTCGCTACTCAATAGTAGTGCAGGCTTGGACCCGATCAGCTATGCCGATGCTGGGTATTTAATAGACCCACACAAGGTTCTATCTTAAACAGGCTACGTGTTTACATGTGGAGACACTTCCATATCTAGGCGATCCGACTAAGCAATCAATTGTGGACGTTTCATCTAATCATGTTGAGATAATTGTTATTTATGAAGCAAGTCGAGAATGTGTGTGGTTGATGTCTATAATACATCTTATTCGAGACATGTGGTTTGAAATGTGAAACTACCCACAATTTTGTATGAAGATAATGCAGCATGCATTGCCCAATTAAAGGGAGGATTCATAAAAGGAGATAGGACAAAACACATTTCATCCTTGCGAGGTATTTAACGAGGCAACTGGCGTATTTCTAAATATGTATACTCTTTTTCCTTCACTAGAATTTTTTTCCACTGGTTTTATTTTAGTTAAGGTTTTTACGAGGCACATTATTTATTGAATAGGCATTCAAGGGGGAGTGTTACGAATAGAATTGTACTTAGAGTGAATGTCTCTTTTAGAGAGTTTGTTACTTTGTGGCGAAGTCATTTTTCCGTATAAATAGATGGGTCTTACCCCCATTGTAATTCATCCCAAAATTCAATAAGAATTACCTCTCTCTTTTCTTTGCAATATTATTACTTTCTTTATTGTTCTATTTCATTTTGGGATACTTTTAAATAATCATATGGATTAATAGTAATGCTCGAATATAATTATTGATCAGTTTTATAAGCTAAAACAGAAGCATATGGATTAATAGAAATGCTCAAATTAATTTTAAGCTAACCAAACACTACGCTAGCTACACTACATCACCATAAGTGGTGGTCCAATAAGTTAAACATTGGTCCACGTACGAATGGATACTTGAACATAAAGTTTGAAAATATGATTAAACAATGCAATAGGAAGAAAAAGTAAAGTTATACTTGAATTACCTCTTACTGTAAGTGAATCAGTATAGGGTAAAATTGGTTTGTATTAAATACTCGAATAATAGAGTGATACGTAGAACCGGGGACAGAAGAAAAACGAGGCAAGTGGAAAGCAAGACCAGGGACAGCAGCTTCGATTGGCACCGGGAAGACCCTAAGGGGAATATTGCTAATGAAGACAAACGAATGTTTGTCATCTGATAACATTCAATGAAGAATATTCTGCAGTATACAATTCATTATAGAGAATTTTGGCATTCATAGCCTGCCGTTACACATTCATCAATGGCCCTCATAATTGTCATTTAAGAGGGACTTGATCCTAGAACCTTATTCCTTAGGTGCGGCTATAAATAGTAACTTCAACAGCCATTGTAAAGGACACAAATTTTCTGGCAAACTTATGCCAAACATATGCTACATATTATTCTAAGCTCAATAACACTTTATTTCTCGTCTGTTGATATTCTCATTACTGCCCTCGGAAGCTCGCTCCTAGAACCAAGCTACTTGTTGTCTTATCTCGATTGCAACACTAAGTCTTGTATTTTATTTAATTTATTTATTATTTTGGGATCAAATCGATTCGCTTGTCTATAAATCACGTATAAATTCAACGATACCATTTTACAGGTAAATAGTTTGCCACCCACCGTGGGGCTTAGACAGTTGCGTAAATTGAATTCATCCTTGTATCTATTACTAATTTGTTTAATTTTTTGTTTCTTAGCAAAAAATCGTAAAAAAGGTAGATAACGATGTCAACATCATACACAACGTTGAGGCCCAAGGAAATCAGCCTCGACATGAAGATTCGTTCAGTGATACCCGCAACGAGAAGGATGTAGCCAGCCGGTCCATGGCAGAAAATATCCACGACATGTTAGGGAGGAAAACCTTAATGATGCTGAAGACGAGAACGTTGCGAAAAAGGTGAGAATTTTGAGGGAACAACAAAAAGTTATTATGGGCCGTTGACAAGTAGGATTTGACTACTTATTTGCACTCTTGTAGTTACGTTTTAGCTCAAAAGACTTAAAGGTATTCCCGAGAACTAATGAAATGTGCTTTCTTGTAGGAATATTGGAAACAAGCCAAAGAAATAAAAATCAACTCAGAAAGGAGTAAAATTGGACAAGGACCAAAACAAGACAAAAAGGACCAAAGTGCGGACCGCACAATACTGTGTGCGGCCGCAAACTCTAAAGAGCCACTGACAGAATCACTTCACAAAGTGCGGACCGCACAATTATTGTGCGGCCGCAGAAGACAAGAATTAGAGAGCTGCATTTTGGGGACCTGAAGATGTGTGGACCGCACTATTATTGTGCGGCCGCAGAATGCAAAAGTGCGGTTGCACTCATAAATGTGCGATCCGTAGCAAGTGCCAAGTTCCAACCCAAGATCAAGCGTGCGGCCGCACTCAGAAATATGCGGTCCGCACAATCAGAGGAGATGCGGTCGCACCCCAGATTTATGCGACCACAGAAGGCCACCCTGTCAAGATAGCTTCAAAGTGCGGACCGCACACAGAATTTTGCGGTCGCACAACCTCCGCAGGGGCAATTTTGTTCGATAATTTTAGCTGGGTTTAAATAGATCTTTTTGTCATTTTCAGGTTAAGTTTGGTGCACCTGAGATCGATAGCCATTTTTCTTTACTGTATTTGGTTACTTTGTAATAGTTTAACATTTTAACACTAGATTTTCTTCCCTTTATCATTTATTATGAGTTTAATCTTATTTTCTTCAATTTTCTCTATGAGTAGCTAAATTTCTAGCTAGGGTTGTGACCCAACCCTAGTGCGGGTACCTAATGGGTGTTTGATTTAGGGCTTGCTTCTGATTGGGTTAGTGATATTTAGCCTAGTTCTTGCTTGAATTTAAGAATTAATGATTGCAAACATTGATTCGTGCTTAATTGACTTAGTCTCTTCTTGAGAAAGAAAGACTAAGTCTAGGAAAACTTGGCTAAAAAGGAATTGTGGTGAGCACAAGAAATTGATAGTCCCAATTAAAGGGTTGAATCTAGAGATAGTAAAACCCGACTTGCGCATTTATCACTTGTTTGTGCAATACCCATTTGGACTTGAGAAAGTCAGATTGGGCAAAATTGACTAACTATCGAGAGGTATTGAGTGGGTAATTGCGTGTGATTGCTATATTACAACCCTGATCAATCAAACTTGCCATGGAGCCTACAATCCGTTAGGTAACCACCTAGGTGGAAGTCACGACCCTAGATCTTTTATAAACTTGAAAAACAACAACACCACAAATATCATTCTCTAGCTTTTCATTTGCAAACATTAGCATAAAAAATTAGAAGTAGAAAGAAACAACCAAACATGTGGAAGTGCATTTTGGGCACATCATACACTTAGTCTAGATATATACCTAATCCAATATAAGCTCTCTGTGGAATCGACCCCGACTCACGTTGGGTAATTATAATTGCATCGACATCTTCACAATCCCAATTAGTGGTATGAATTTGGGCGATATCAATTTTTGGTGTCGTTGCTAGGGAGCTAAAAATAGATTTAGCTATATATTTGGTTTGGTGTGTGATTTGTCTTCTTTTCGTTCCGGTTACTAATCTCTTTGTGAAACAATTGTAGGTAATACATTGGCTTTCAACAACATTGATCCTCTTGGAAACGTGCCATTGGAGGAGGACGTGGATGATGACCAAGTTGATGAGGTTCCTCTTGAACCTCAAGCAAATAGACGAGGCTGCCCGCCTCATGACAATGTTCACGTTCCACCCCCAACTCCTCCAAGAGCGGCGGCACACCGGGTGTAATGAAGGATACGCAAGTGCCATAATCCCACCCCGCATTAGGGCGGGAAACTTTCAAATCACAAATGTTATGCTTACAATATTGGAACAATGGGGATTCTTCACTGGGGCTCCGAGTCAAAATGCATACAAGCACTTGAAAGGGTTTGTTGACACTTGCTGGGGGAGTAAACATACCAACATTTCCGAGGATGCTTTACGGTTGAGGCTATTCCCTTTCTCTCTAAGGGGGAAGGCCTTGGATTGGTTACAAAGGTTGCCAAATCATTCGATCCATACATGGGATGAATTGGCCGAGAAATTCTTTTCTCCTAGGCATATGGCAACTCTTAGGGATGAGATTCTAGCTTTCAAACAATAACCCAACGAGCCTTTGCATGAGATATGGGAGAGATACCGAACAATGGTCAAAGAGTGCCCCAATAATGACATTACGGAGGCTATGATTCAACAAACTTTCTATAGGGGGATCAACACTACCAATCAATGCGTGGTCAACCAACGTGCCGGTGGAAATTTCATGAGAACGCCATATGCGGAAGCTTGTGAGATCTTAGATGAAATGGTGGATACTTCATCGGCATGGCAAAATAGAGCAAACGTTCCTCAAATTGATCCAAATATGATTCACTTGCATAAAGAATTACATGATCATGGGTAAGCAATTGCCGAGTTGACCACCACAATGAATCAACTACCCAAAGCTCAACTTCAACAAGTAAATGCAATGGAGGGAGTTAATATGATGGTAAACAAGAGAAGGCAAAAGGGTTCTCAATTGCAAAACCGTATTGAAAATTATGAGCAAGATGATAGTGGATTTGATCAAGATGGACAATACAATGAGCAAGAGGAGGAAGTACAATATGTGAACAACTTCCAAGGGCAAAGAAACAACAATCAAGGCCCAAGTCAACAACAATGGCGACCACAAGGAAATCAAGGAAATTGGAATTCAAGCAATCAAGGTGGTTGGAACAATCAAAACAACCAAGGGAATTGGAACAATCAAGGTAATCACGGAAATCGGAATGGTCAAAATAACCAAGGGAATTGGAGTGGCAATAATCAAGGCTATTGGGGAGGTAACAACCAAGGAGGGTGGAACAACAACAACCGGGGGTCAGGTTTTCAGAGGCCTCCGATGTTTCAACAACCAAGAAATCCACCTTCCTATCCTTCTCAAGGTCCGAGCTCTTCCAACAATGATATGGGACGAATCGAGAACATGTTTAAACAAATGATGGAGAAGAATGCCGACTCTGATGCTCAACTGGCCTCTCACAACACTTCTATTCACAATTTGGAAGTTCAATTGGGCCAAATCTCGCAAGCTTTGTACACTCATCCTAAGGTGGAACTACCAAGTGATACGGTGGTGAACCCAAAGGGTGGGAACAACACGGGACACGCCATGGCCGTGACTACAAGGAGTGGAAAAGGTGGAGTTGAAACCACCTCAAGCCAAAAGAAAATTGTGGATGAGGAACAATTGGTACAAGAAGATGAGATTCCAAGCAATGAAGTGCAAGCAAATAATGAGGTGAGAATTGATATTGAAGACAATGTGGAGGAGACTTAAGAAGAAGTGAACCCGTCTAGGGAGCACATTATTGACATACCGGAACCGGTAATGCCAAAGGCTAAGGCACCAATGCCAAGGACTCGTCCTCCATACCCTCAAAGGCTTGCCAAACAAAATAGCGAGAACCAATTCAAAAAGTTTACTGACATGATGAAGAGTTTGTCTATTAATGTACCATTAGTTGAGGCCTAGGAGCAAATACCGGGTTATGCAAAGTTCATAAAGGACTTGGTGACCAAGAAAAGGTCTATGAATTGTGAGACCATAAAAATGACACATCAAGTGAGTGCAATTGTGAACTCAATGGCTCCTAAATCGGAAGATTTGGGCGCTTTCACAATCCCTTGTACCATTGGAAGCGCCGACTTTGCCAAAGCTTTATGTGATCTTGGGGCAAGTATTCAACTTGATGCCATATTCGGTGTTCACAACTTTGGGAATTGGGAAACCAAGGCCCAAATCCATGAGGTTACAAATGGCGGATCGTACTATGAAGAGACCATTGGGTATTATTGATGATGTGTTGGTTCGTGTTGACAAGTTCATCTTCCCGGTGGACTTTGTTATTCTTGATTCTGAAGTGGACTATGAGGTGCCTATTACTTTGGGTAGTCCTTTCCTTGCTATGGGGAAGGCTATTGTTGATGTGGAAGCCGGTGAGCTCACCTTCCGGGTGGGTGATGAAAAGGTGGTCTTCCATGTGTGCAAATCTATGAGGCAACCAAATAGCAATGAAGTTTGTTCGTTCGTGGACTTGGTGACCGATGTGATTATTGATGATGCTAGTGCCACAATTAATATTGAGGATACTTTGGAAGCCGTTTTGCTCAACCTTGATAATGATGAGGAGAAGGATGGCTATATGGAATGTGTGAATGCTTTACAAGGAATGGGGTCGTACACCTATGAACCCCGAAAGTTATCCTTGGATCTTGAAACCGGAAAACTCCTCCAACAAAGCCCTCAATCGAGGAGCCCCCCACCTTGGAGTTAAAGCCATTGCCTCCACATCTCAGGTATGAATTCCTTGGCCCTTGTTGTACTTTAACAGTTATTCTTTCCTCTTGTTTCACTAATGTGCACGTAGACTCCACATTAGCGGTGCTACAAAAGAGGAAGAATGCTATAGGATGGACATTGGCGGATATTCGGGGCATAAGCCCCGCCTTTTGCATGCACAAAATTATTTTGGAGGAGGGTGCCAAACCCTCCATTGAACATCAAAGGAGGCTAAATGAAGAAATATAAGAGGTGGTCAAAAAGGAGATCATAAAGTGGTTGGATGCCGGGGTTGTTTACCCTATTTCCGATAGTTCATGGACTTCTCCGGTGCAATGTGTCCCAAAGAAAAATGGCATGATTGTGGTTACCAATGACAAGAACGAGTTGATTCCTACAAGAACGGTGACCGGGTGGAGAGTGTGTATGGACTATCTCAAGCTCAACAAAGTCATAAGAAAAGATCATTTCCCACTTCCATTCCTTGATCAAATGCTTGATAGGTTGGCCGGCCGTGCTTTCTATTGTTTCCTCAATGTGTATTACGGCTACAATCAAAGTCTTATTGCTCCGGAGGATCAAGAAAAGACCACTTTCACTTGTCCCTATGGTACTTTCTCATTCTCACGGATGCCATTTGGGTTGTGTAATGCATCGATGAATTTTCAATGGTGTATGATGGCTATTTTCACCGACAAGGTGGAGGATTTTCTTGAGGTCTTCATGGATGACTTTTCCATGGTCGGGAATTCTTTTGATGATTGCTTGAAAAATTGGATAAGGTCTTGGCAAGATGTGAAGAAACGAACTTTGTATTGAATTGGGAGAAATGTCACTTCATTGTCGAGAAAGGCATTGTCCTTGGCCATAAAATTTTCAAGGTATTGAGGTCAACAAGGCCAAAATAAAGGTGATTTCTAAACTCCGACCCCCTACATCCGTGAAGGGAGTGAAGAGCTTCTTGGGTCATGCGGGGTTCTATCGCCGATTCATCAAGGATTTTTCCAAAGTGGTGAACCCCTTGTGTAAGCTTTTGGAGAAGGATGCAAAGTTCCATTTCAACAAAGATTGCATGAATGCATTCGAATTGCTTAAGTTCAAGTTGACTACTACTCCTATTATTACCGCACCAGATTGGAGCTTGCCTTTTGAGCTCATGTGTGAGCAAGTGATGTGGCGATTGGAGTAGTTTTGGGGCAACGAATCAACAAAATCTTCCATCCGGCCTCTACGCTAGTAAGACCGTGAATGATGCCCAAGTCAATTACACGGTGATCGAGAAAGAGCTCCTTGCTATTGTCTTTGCTATGGAGAAGTTCCGCTCGTACTTGATGGGTACAAAGGTGATTGTCCACACCGATCATACGGTGCTTCGTTACTTAATGAGCAAGAAGGATTCAAAGGCGAGGTTAATGCGGTGGGTGCTTTTATTGCAAGAGTTCGATTTACATATCCAAGACCGCAAAGGTAGTGAAAATCAAGTGGCATCCACTTGTCTTGATTGGAGGAGGAGGGGAGGCCACATGACGCCCTTGAGATCAATGATTCCTTCCCCGACGAGCAACTTTTAGCCATTTTAATGACTAAGATGGCATGGTTCGCCGACTTAGCAAATTATCTTGTGAGTGGCATTGTACCGAATGAGTTCTCTTCAAACCAAAGGAAGAAGCTCAAACGAGATTGCCTTGACTATTATTGGGATGAGCCGTACCGCTTTCGGATTTGTACCGATGGTGTGATTCAAAGATATGTGTCGGAGGAGGAACAAATGCGAATTCTTGAGGCTTGCGACTCTTCACCGTCTGGTGGTCACCATGGTGGATTCTATTGGCGTACTCTCACAAGGATGCTAGTGAGCTTGTCAGGCGTTGATGAATGCCAAAGGGCCGATGGAATCTCAAAGGAGAAGGAAATGCCTCTCACCACCATTTTCGAGATAGATATTTTCGATATGTGTGGGATATTTATTTCATGGGTCCGTTTGTTAGCTCTTGTGGGAACACCTACATTCTAGTCACAGATGATTATGTTTCTAAATGAGTTGACGCCATTGCTTTGCCCAACAATGACGCGAGGAATGTGGTGGCATTCTTAAAGAAGAACATCTTTACAAGATTCAGTACTCTAAGGGCTATCATAAGTGATGGGGGTTCGTATTTTTGCAACAAGGCTTTTGATACCTTACTCACAAAGTATGGTGTCACTCACAAAGTGTTACATCTCACGTTTTCGTACATTAAAAGTTTCGTCTTCAGTTAATTGACGTAGACTCAGGGATGAGATTATCTTGAGGTTAACGTATTTACGCTATTTATAACAAGCGAGAAGTAAGTGTCATGAAGGATAAAGGGTACACGAATTAAAGAAAACGAGTTTCGTTGAAAGTGGCCAATTTGGAATAAAATACGGGTCGAGCGATAATACCCGATAATTATGGACTAGTACCATATGGTTGTAATAGTGTGATGTATAAAGTATATTAAAAATGAGTAGTATTTTTAGGTAATTTGAGATAATTCTTAATTATGCGGGTAATTGGTTAATTATCGGGTAACGGGATATTATCTAGTTAATTATTAAAAAAATGAGATAAGATTAACCCCCCCCCCCCTTCCTTCTTGATATTAGATCGTGCAATAAAGCAGAGTCATAGGGAAATCCCTTGACCTTTGACTTGTTTTACATATGCAGCAATGCCTATGACGAGGAACGCTACGGCTAGTCAGAAGGGTAAAGTAGTGGCAGATGAGGGCATGGGTAGAGTACCAATGTCTAGTAAGGGCCAAAGTGAGGCCCCGAGGGGAAATACAACACCCTCGCATAGTTCTTTGATTTCGTCAGCACCCCAGGAGATGAGGAGGAACCCAGTACCTCCACCTATTGTTCAGGATGAGGATATGGATATGCGGAGTGCAGTACAGTTGTTGACTAGATTGGTAGGCTCTCAGGCTCAGTGCCAGGTAGGTACAAGTGTTGGTCACGTTAACAGGGTTATTAGCGCGAGAGTTCGAGACTTCATCTACCTAGACCCTCCAGTGTTTACCGAATCCAACAAGGATGAGGAACCGCAAAACTTTATTGATAGGATGCAGAGGACTTTGAGGGTAATGCATGCATCAGACACTGAGTCAGTAGAGTTGGCCTCATACCGATTGCGGGATGTTGTGGTTCAGTGGTATGAAACTTGGGAATTGTCTAGAGGGACAAATTCATCTCCAGCAGTATGGGAAGAGTTCTCAGGGGCTTTCTTGCGTCATTACTTGCCGGCAGAGATTCGTCAAGCAAGGGTAGACAGGTTCTTGGCTCTTAAACAAGGGAATATGAGTGTGCGGGAGTATAGTCTCCAGTTTGATTCCTTGGAAACATATGCCCCCTCGATTGTGGCTGAAATGAGTGACCGAGTGCATCGGTTTGTGGTAGGACTTGGGCCGCACCTGATTAATGAATGCTCTACGGCCGCTCTACTCGATGGTATGGATATTTCCCGCATCCAGGCTTATGCTCAGAATTTGGAGGATCAGAAACGACAGCAATACCAGAATCATGATGAGGGTCAGCGTAAGAAGGCCAGGTCTGCTAGGCGACCTGAGGATTTTCCAGGCGATCCTATGTCACCATATCTTGTCGAAAGTGTCCGACAGTTGCAGAAGCCGTATTATGAGGGATATCTCTATTCTGAATCAGGTCAGGGCTCGAGAATTTCGGGTTTTCGGAATCGGAGGGATTCAGCGCAGATGAGGGCGCCTCCTCCGCGATGCAGTCAATGCGGTAGAGATCATTCTGGACAATGTCGTCAAGGATCTAATGTATGTTATACCTGTGGAGACCCTAGGCATTACATGAGGGATTGTCCTATGAATGACAGAAGCGGGATGGTTCAGCCCACCAGATCTATAACAGTCCCCTCCTTTTCAGTACGCCCTCAAGAGCGAGGCCCTCAGGCATCAGCTGGTAGAGGTAGAGGCAGGGGTGGAGCATCTAGCTCCGGCGGTAGTCAAAACCGCATATATGCTTTGGCAGGTCGTCAGGACCCAGAGGCTACACCGGATGATGTGTCAGGTATTGTGATTATTGGTAATGTTCGATCTTATTAACGCAAATTGTCCAGTTAATATGATTAATGTAAGAGTAAGTTGGCATTACGTCTGAAAGGTTAAGGGAAACCAAGATTAGCCTGAAAGCAAAGCATGAACCTGGTTATTAAGATTACAACTAATAGGTGTCAGCGCCTAGAAGATAGATTAACAGAATCATAGGTGACGGATGGATTAGGAAGTAGTTTTAGGAGGAACGACGTCCTGACCCCGTGAGAGCCTGATATTTGTTTCATTGGAGTTTAGCCCGGGAAGATATATATATTTATAATAGATGGATATGCATGTACATCTTGCAAGTTTAAACATTCGAGGACGAGTGTTTCTAAGGAGGGAAGGATGTTACATCTCGCGTGTTCGTACGTTAAAAGTTTCGTCTTCAGTTAATCGACGTAGACTCGGGGATAAGATTATCTTGAGGTTAACGTATTTATGCTATTTATAACAAGCGAGAAGTAAGTGTCATGAAGGATAAAGGGTACACGAATTAAAGAAAACGAGTTTCATTGAAAGTTGCCAATTTGGGATAAAATACGGGTCGAGCGATAATACCCGATAACTATGGACTAGTACCATACAAGGTACCATATGGCCATAATAGTGTGATGTATAAAGTATATTAAAAATGAGTAGTATTTTTAGGTAATTTGAGATAATTCTTAATTATGCGGGTAATTGGTTAATTATCGGGTAACGGGACATTACCTAATTAATTATTAAAAAAATGAAATAAGATTAACCCCCCAGAAAGATAACGTGGCAGCACTAACTAACCACATAAAATGACTAAGTAGTCATACAATCCTAGGTGACTACCTAAGATTCATTTGAATTAATAAGTAAAAGCTGACTTGTTCCATTTCGTTTAAGCAAAGAACAAAAACGTTCTTTTCCTAGTAACAAAAACATTCTGTTCCATTTCATTTGAGCAAGAAACACATATATTTCTTTCCTTTCTTATATCTGACTAAGCTCCTTCTGCAAGATTCTATTAAGTTCTTTCTTTCAAAGTAACTTTAACACAGCAAATATCATCACCACCATCTTCTGTTGCTAACTTTAGTGTGCGAGCAACAATAGACTATTAGCAACTGGCCTTTGAATTTCTTATCAATACGAAAAAGTTATTGGGGCTCTCACTTTATCCGTCGGGCCACAAGGTTCGCTGCTAGTTAAATACAAAGATTTCAATCAGATGAGGTTTGGTTCCTTACCAACTAAAGCTCTAACTAAATTTTACGTACTCCTCTGGTTGAAAACGATTTGGTCGCAAGAATTTTGAAAATTCGTAGGAAATCTATAAAGCTCTGGTTGAAGCTTAACAACGTAAAAATTTTGCGATAGTAAAAGAGTTCGGTACAATCTTCGCCAAGAATATTATACGAAGTTTTCCCTACTCCAGGTATGTTAAGGCTATTCTTCTTTCTTTTGGCATGACTCCAACGAAGGCATGTAAACAAACGAACAATACTAAAACATGATATTATTCCTAGTAAATACAGAAAGCTTATGTTCATTGTCTTTTATAATGTAAACTCTTACTCATGGCACTGATGTTTGATTCTTATTGATCGTATGTGGATGATGTTAGTTCATAACGTGACCGGGGGTAAATGACTATAGGTTATTGAAAGATATTCTAATTATCCTAAAAGACTTTTCAGATATTGTATTTATATATGTAACTAGTGGTGACGTTGTACATGCGTTTACCACCGAGCTACGGCTAGTTGGGCAGTAATATATTTACTATCGAGCTACGGCCGGTTGGGCAGTTATACATCTACCACTGAGTTACGGCCGGTCGGGCAGTTACCACCAGTTGGCAGTTATGTATTATTATTTACCACTGGTTGGACACTTATGCATTTACCACCGAGCTACGGCCGGTCGGGCGGTTACCACTGATCAGTTGGGCAGTTACGGTCACGAAAATGAGGTAACTAGAACTATTGTATTGTAGTTTTATTTGTATATACGAGATGGGTTTTATTTTATAAGTTACGGCCCTTAGCGCAAGTTAGAAGTTATAAGTTGACTCTTATCTCTCCCCGAGATAGTATCTTATTATTATTACGTTTCAGTGCTGCCTTACATACTCGGTACATTCTTCGTACTGACGCCCCTTTTTCTGGGGCGCTGTGTTTCATGTCACGCAGGTGTAGATAGGCGAGGTGAGGACCATCCACTGCAGGCTGCCTCCAGATATCAGCTTTTGGTTGGTGAGCTCCACATCTTCCCAGAGTATTGTCGATGTCACGTTCTATGTATGTTACTTTGTTTTATAAGGATGTCGGGGACCCTGTCCCGACTTATATGTTATGGTCATATTTTCTTAGAGGTTTTGCAGACAGTGTCCTATATATAACTTTAGGTATGACATGTCAAAGGCCTTGTCGGCCCCTATGTATCTATATAAATCTTTTTGAATTAGCTATGTGAGTTAAGTTCTAATATTGTTAATTACATATATAGATGTGGCCTATCACGGCCCGTGATGAGTTTTATAGAAAAAAAAAGGAATAAGGTACGTGGCGCTCGATTGAGTAGGCACCGGGTGCCAGTCGTGGCCCTCTGATTTGGGTCATGACACAAAGTATCGACTCCCTACCACCATCAAGCAAGTGGAAAAGTTGAAGTCACCAACCGGGAGATCAAGAGTATTTTGTCAAAGATAGTGAATGCCAACCGGACAGATTGGTCAAGAAAACTTGATGATGCTCTATGGGCCTATAGGACGGCCTACAAAACACCGATCGGGATATCTCCATACCGGTTAGTGTTCGGGAAAGCGTGTCATCTTTTGGTGGAACTTGAGCATAAGGCCATGTGGGCCTTGAAGAAGTTGAACCTTGAGTGGGATGTCACCGCGAACTTAAGGGTGGCACTATTGAATGAGCTAGATGAATTCCAGTACCATGCCTACACAAGCTCGTCCCTATACAAGGAGAAGATGAAGTACCTCCATGACAAGTACATCCATAACAAGGAGTTTAAAGAAGGTGATCTTGTGTTATTGTTCAATTCCCGGTTATGGATGTTTCCGGGCAAGTTGAAGTCTAAATGGAGTGGCCCATTTCAAGTGGTGAATGTAACCCCTTTTGGTGCTTTGGACTTGAAAAATAAAAATGATGAGGTGTTTAGATTCAATGGGCACCAGGTAAAACACTATTTTAGCAAGGTTGATTATGCATCGTGGTGTTTATTCATTTCAAATGATTGGTCATTTGCGTCATGCCGCGATATTAAATCAGGCGCTTCTTGGGAGGTAACCCATGTGTCTTTTTCTTTTTCTTCTTCAGTAGATAGGCTTTGTTTTGTGCTAACTAGTTTTGAAGTGTATGCAGGAATGGGTGTGCATTTCAGGGACTGTGTCATAAAAAATTGGCTAAGTGGTGCAAAAGTGCGGACCGCACATTTCTAAAGGCAGCAGCGAAAATCACTCTACGGCCGCACAATTCTTTGTGAGGTCGCACAACTGGAAGACCAAAAGTGCAAGCTGTCTGAAGATAGTCTATCAAATTTCATAGCCAATATGCGGCCGCACACAAAATTGTGCGGTCCGCAGAAATTCTGCGACTGCACTCACTTTGTGCGGACCACAGAGTTTCTTCAAGGTCTAGGTAAAGAGTGCGGCCTCACTCATCTTAAGTTTGGGGCGGCTTGGTCAACCTATAAATAGGACCTCAATGCACTATTCATAACTTTACACACTCTGATTTCTAGAACCCTAAGCAAGAACAATGCAAGTTCAATTAGTTCACAATCCTTAGGCATTTCATCTTTGTAGATTCTTACCTGCATCCTTCGTCATTGGTATGTTCATTACATTTTCAATTTCTCTTAGTTTTTGTTCTTTTGTGTTAGGGTTATTTTTAGGCCTAAAATGTCAATTTTTAGTCATGTGTGCTTAGAATCATGTGGGTCATATCATATATGTTCATTGGGGCCTGGGTAGATCATTAATCATGCTTAATTGCAAATACCATAATGTAAAAATTGCAAAACACAGAGGTACTACTGCGTAATTTCAAATTGTGCGGCCCCACACATTTTTGTGCGGTCCGCAGATCTTAAAGTTAGGGCAAAAGTGTGCATGAAAAGTGCGAACCGCACTCAAAATTTGGCGGTCCGCAGAAAATTGTATGGTCCGCGGAAAAGTGCGTGCGACCGCTGTGAGCACGTGATTTTTGCCCTATATGAATTAGTCCCATAAATTCAAAACAAAATAATTTCTTTCAATGTTTGCAATTTCGTGGATTTTTGTGACATTTTCAGTTAATTGTTTGCATTTTTGTTTGAGTATTTTAAGTAGTGAAAAATACAAAAAATATGTTGCATTTGCATTTAGGGTTTGACTTTGCATTTTTAAGAATTAACTAGTAATTAAGCATTTTATATAAAAAAGAAAAATCACAAAATAGTTTAATTTGCAATTTTGGAGTTAATTTTTGATTTTAGTAGTTTTCCTTTTTAATTTGTTAGTGGTGGTAATTATCATTTGGGTAATGAGATTGATTAGAATTTTTGATTCATCCTTTGTTTGGACGATTAGTTTGATTTAATTAGGTCGTTTTGATTTAATAACTTGGTTAATTCTCTGCATATGTGTGTTAATTAGTCGGTAACTTAGTTTAGGTTTTGAGTGTAGAAATCGTTTTAGTATTTGTGTTTTCCTGTTCTTCCTGATGCTTATAGAATTTAGTTGGATAGTTCATTGCTTGGGTTTCAGATCATTGTCGACCCATTTGAAAAAAGACAAACCCAGTTCAATTTGGGGCTTAGGCCATTGGGTCCTCTGACCCATTCTGGTTTCAAAGAGTAATAACATGGTGCTGGGAGGGTAGTCTAAGAATTCTAGGTCAGGGAATCTTTTGCAACTGATTTAGAAGCTTCTAGTGAGGGGCTGGAGTGAAATTTCAGATGTATAGTAATAAAACTTGGGTAGCAAGTCAATAATTGGGGGGTCACCTAAGCAAAAACGAAAATTAAAAGGGGGTAGGGTGTAAAAATGAAACATAAGGCTGCCCTATTTGCCTTGCCTATAAAGGCATGTTTTCTTGCCTTGAAAGGAAGCCTTTAACCTTCTGAAAATCAGAGAAATCTAAAAAAAAAAGGAAAAGGTTTGGAGGAGCTGAAAAATCCAAAAAAAAAAAAGCTGCATAAGTTTACTATTTTTAGAAGGATTAGAAAAAAAATCCCTGAAGGCTTAGGTGGCTAAAGAGATAAAATCTTCTACTGTTTTATTGAAAGAAAACTCTGAGAAACTCCTGTGATATCTTTTCTGTGTTGAATTCTGAGTAATTGAAGCTTAAAATGGTTTGAATCAGTTGGTGTCTAAGGGTTTTTGTTCATCTCTGGTCCAAATTTCGATTGCTGGGCCAATTTGGGTTTTAAGCTGGTTTTTTCTTAATCATTTCTGGGCTGATTGTGTTGCTGGTTCCTGTTCCTGCTACTGATTCTGCTGCTGACCCTCATTTCTTCTGTTTCACTTTCGAATTCCAGGTATCCTCTTGAACTATGGCAGAGATGAAGCCGGATTAGGACTTGTATAAAGATCTGTGATGAATTGAAGTCTAATGAAAATACCAATCTTAGTTTGTGATTAATTTTGTCATGCTATTATCTGGTTTTAGTTTGTCTTTTGTGAACATTTTGTCCTAAGGATTGGTCTGAATTTGGTAGAATACAAAGTTGTTTTAGACATTATATGATGTACTAACCGGGGACCGGGGACTTTCTTGGTCTAATTGGTTAAAACTGATCGATTCCGGAATATGGTTTATCATGGCACTGATTTGAATGTGTATCAATTCGGACCATTTGTTCTAACAAATTGGTATAGGCTCTAGTCCCACTGTTTGTATCCAAGTTTGCTCCCATATGACTAGGAATTTATTGTAGCAAATATATGCATTTACCATACAGTTCAGTAGTTATTTTCATATTCTACTCTTGTGTTTTGAAGATAATCTCTGATGAGTCTAAGACCTATTTTAATTTTGGAAATCTTTAGATTCAAATTAGTTCATCATACGTAGTCTTTGTTTTTGTTTGAAAGAGTAGAATCAGCCAAGTCCTGTTAAACAGGCCTATGTGAATCACATGCCTATGAATTTGCAATTGTTAAATTTTGACCTTGGGTGATGGTTAATTTGTGTGACTGGAAATTATGCTTCGCCGTAGAATACATGCACCCATTTTAAAATGTGTTCTATATTGAGTTTAAGGGTGATTAGTGTCTGTCCAATTCCAGCTTTCTTGAGTAATAACTGGTATCAAATATATCTGTTGAATCATATGTTGGTTTATCATTGTTGGCCCAGATACAAATATATTCTCCTCCGCAATCAGGCTGCCAAGCTGGGCTTCACTTGGAGCCCAGTTATTTCGCATGTCAAGCCAGTTGTAATGGGCATCCCAAATGTAATTTCGACTAGCTCATCCATTTCATAATCTAATAGGAGTAGGTTGTTGCTAGTTCGATGTTTATTAAATTATTAGCGTGAGTTAGCATAACATAGGTAGGAACTCCCATCCGTTTCTTGTTAATTAACCATGCCCTTTACATTAGAACTGGGGTGCGCCATGCCAAAAAAATAGCAAATTGCATGGCCCTCATTTAATTAATCTCGTATTGAGCCTTAGAATTCGAGGCGTGCCATTTAGCAAATTCCATGGCCCTCGCAAAGTGCAAACGCGTCGTTGTTTTAGGCGCGTGTTTAATAATATTATTTTCCTAAATTCGGGTGCGCATTTATGTGACCCAAATTCAAATCTCAACGATGTTAAAATATGTCAAAAATCACGGGTGCATTTATGTGACGTGGTTCGAGACGTGTTTTAACGACGTTGCAATTCTCTTTGATTAATAAAAGCGGTTAAAAGTTAAAATTGCACCTAGGTTCAAAATGTTCTAAAATCAGATAATTAAGCCGAATATAACAGTTGAGAGACCGTGCTAGAACCACGGAACTCGGGAATGCCTAACACCTTCTCCCGGGTTAACAGAATTCCTTACTCGGATTTCTGGTTCGCGGACTATTAAACAGAGTCAACTTTTCCTCGATTCGGGATTCAACCGGTGACTTGGGACACCATAAATCTCCCAAGTGGCGACTCTGAATCTTTTAAATAAATCCCGTTTTGATTGTCACTTCAAGTTGGAAATAACTCTCATTTATTATACCCTTCACGGGGGTGTAGTAGAAAAAGGAGGTGTGACAGCTCTGGCGACTCTGCTGGGGACATGAACCCAGAACTTTTGGTTCAGGGTTCAAGAATTCGAGCTTAGAATAATTGTTGTATTTGGCTTTGTTTATTATCTGATATTTTTACATGTTGGGCTTAATGTGCAAAATGATGCTTTTACCGCTTTGATATTATGTGAATTGTATATATAAAACTGTTACGAAACCCTTCTCTTCTTATCTTCGGGATGTGCTCACTGGTCGAGACTCCCTATTCTGTTAGTGTCATACCTTGAAATAAGAAAGAGGCTCGGACAAGTTACTAAGCCGGATGATCTTTCGGGTCCCCGGTACGTAGTGCCCTCCTCGACTCGAGTTATCTGCTCGGCTACACAGTCTAGAACAAATACCCAGGTTTTGAACCTAGAATAACTCAGCCTCATGTCGGATCCCTAGTAGGAACGTTTGTGTGCATCATGTGCATTTGACTTAGGGGACTCAACACAGGGGTTGGGTCCGTCTAGGACAGGTGACCCGAAATGAAAACAGACCATCCTGATGCATCCTACTACTTGTGCATTTATTTGCTTCGGACTTGCATGCTGACCGGCTTTTGAAATCTGGGGAAAAGTTGAGAAGAATAGTTGGATAGAGTTCAAGAGAGTTAATTGCCTGTGTTGGAAAAACAAAACAAAACCAAATAGTGTCGAAACTCTGCCGAATTTTTGAAAAAATAAAAAAAGAAAAAAAAGAGTCTTATTTTTCAAAAATGGTTTGTTTACTTATCAATGAAAAGAAAAAGAAAAAAAAAGAAAGTCTTGTTTTTCCAAATAGTTCGTTTGCTTATCAATAAAAAGAAAAAAGAAAAAAAGAGTCTTGTTTTTCAAAAGTAGTTTGTTTATTTATCAATGAAAAGAAAAAGAAAAAGAAAAAAAGAGTCTTGTTTTCAAAAATTGTTTGTTTATTCTACCAATGAAAAAGAAAAAAAGAGAGGTTTGTTTTCAAAAATAGTTTGTTTTGTTTGCCCGAACTACGCTGGTTTGATTCTCACCGGATGTGAGATACGTAGGCGACCCCCATCAGGTCCAACTTCTTTTTGCGAAAATAGCCCAAAATGAACAAAATTTTATTTTTATTGTAAATAGGTAAGGTGATGCCGTTTTTGTTGAAAATAGCCGAATGTTCCCGAAAGGGACGCCGGAAGGCTGATTTTGCATAAACAGCCACCTTTGGTCTTTTTCCAATTTTTTGGCACAGCCTTAAAATCTTCCTTCAGAGGTGCTGAAAGGCCGTATCTACAAAACTGGGCTTTCGGCTTTAGAATTAAAAAAAAGAGTTAGTTTTAATTTTGGAGTCAAATAGAATAAAATCATGATTGTTTCGCTTAATCACCTTAACAAATGTGCAGGATGAGCACAATTCAAAATGAACTTTCCTTATTCATAAGTAAAATCCCTTTGGAGTTGCGGCTGTGGTGGAATGATTTAGGTGGAGAAGGGCAAGACGAGGTCAAGAAATACTTGGGGGGCCTTCCCGGACTGTTGGAGATTATACCCAGAGGAGACATCATAAGGGCCTTGGTCACATGCTGGGACCCGGCTCACAATGTATTTCACTTCTCAGATTTTGAGCTTACCCCAACACTGGAGGAGATATCCGGATACATCGGGGGTCCCAAGGTTCCTCTGAGACACCAATACCTGATTGCTCCAAGGACCGTAGCCGTGCACAGGTTCCTGGATTCCTTGAAAATAAGCAGGGTGGTACACAACCCGGACTTGGCAGTTGGTTTCTGTACTTTGTCGTTCATATACAACAGATATGGTCATGTAGGAGGATTCAACAAGCCAGAGAACAAAATCAGTAGCAAAGAAAACCGCCCTAAGTGGGAAGAACATAGGCGCTTTGCATTTATGGTGGCCTTTCTGGGACTTCTGGTGTTCCCTAGAAAAGATGGGAATATTGACATACGAGTAGCTGGGATTGTTAGTACTTTACTTACTCAAGCCAACAGCACCCCCGCACCCATGATAGTGGCCAAAATCTTCCGCGCTCTTACTGTTTGCAGAGCCGACGGGGACTTTTTTGAGGGTTGTAATGTGTTGCTGCAGATGTGGATGATCGAACACTTGTGCCACCGTCCTCAATTTATGAGATACGGGTCGTCAAAGAAGACATGCATAGATGAATTTCCTACGAGGGTTAAGGGGATTAGCTTACCAGAGGGGGTCGCAGAATGGGTAACACACCTTCGTTCCGTCACTGCATGCCAGGTAGAGTGGACATTTGGGTGGCTATCTGTGGACGAAATCATATATATGCCAGCCACCGGACCTCATTTCCTATTGATGGGACGTAGGAGTATTCAGCCCTATGCCTCGTATCGAGTTCTGAGGCAGTTGGGCCCGAAAGATAAAGATCTCAGTGGCCAAGTAGTTGAGATCGGGCCTGACGGTCAATTTCATGAAGCGGTAGTTTGCAAAATTTTGAACGAATGTCAGTACTTAACAGCAAATACTTGTGTACGAGATCGGTTTAAGGGTGAAGTGTCGTCGGGATACCTTGCTTGGTATAGGAGAGAAATTGAGTTCGAGAGGCCAGCCAAGAGGCCCCATCTCCAGAAATTCATCGAGGCGTCGCAGGAACAGTGGGACTGGTTGGCTAAAGAACACAAGTACAGGGCTACAATAGGCAAATTGGAGAAGCAGGTCACGGATTTGCAATTTGAGAAAGATTTGCAGGCCGCCGCAGATGAAGGCGAAAAGAAGAAATTAGCCGAAGAAAATGAGGCCCTTCGAGCCCAAATTCAGAAAATGAAATAGTGGCGGAAAATCCTGTCCGAAGTGCCAAAGATGCAAAACTCATAAAATAATTTGAGACTGAAGGTGAATGACTACAGTTTTGATTTGAACAAAGCGAAAAGGGAACTAGTCGGAGCTCGAAAACAATTGGCTGAAAATACGGCAGAGCGAGCGCATCTGGTTAAGCAGTTGAAAGAAGAGTTCGACGGTGAGGTTGCAGGATTAAAGAAAAGGGTCATCGTCGCAGAAAATAAAATGATCAAACGGGCGAAAGAATTCAAAGCTGAAAGGGACATTGTACA